>NC_071256.1:6483229-6825729 GCF_023375685.1 Ictalurus furcatus
ACACTGCCTTTTCATTTTCTTAATTCTTATTTAAATAGAGCCTTTATTTAAATGAAAAAAGATGCATATAAATAAATAAACACACACACACACACACACACACACATATATATATATATATATATATATATATATATATATATATATATATATATATACATATATATATATATATATATATACACACACACAGTATTATGCATATGTAAAATCTTAACAGAACTTGCCAAGGTTAACGTCTGTTGTAGTAAACAAGGTGGTAAATCATAATTATTAACTAAATCTGTTTCAGATGATCTATAGCAAATTTATTTTCTTTAAAACGGTGATTAAGATTAAGACGGATATTAAGCAGAGACATGGAGTTTAATGAGAGTTGGAGATTGCTATGGCATCGATGGTGCAGAGGGACCTCCAGCCAAAATGTAAATTGCTGTCATGGACAGAAGAGTATTTTAAATTAAAATAATGTTACAGTAATAGTGTGGAAATATTAAAGCTGTCTCTTGTGCAGAATTTAAGTATTGCCTTTGATGAAGCAGCGTAATTAAACTATTCAGCTATTTTGGCGTCTGCTGGGACTTAGTCATCAGGTTGAGGTCATCTGTGCACTGGAATCTTGAATAGAGGCTTGATTAAATTCACAGTTTTGTGTGTATGTGCATCTGTGTGTGCAACAGCATCAATGGCCTGGTGAAGCTGCGCAGCCTGAAGAAGCGGATCAGCATGCTCAACGAGGTTGTGACCGGCCTCAAAGAGAGCAAACAGGAAATGAGCAAACAGATCCAGGACCTGGATGCCTCCATCGACACACTCATGCGCAAGATTAAGGTGTGTGGGGGGGGGCTTGGGTCACTTGCCGTGTGTGTAGTATGCGTTCTCACCTTTGACTTCCTGAGCACTTCATGTGTGATTACACAAACATTGTATTACATAGGCACCTTATGGAGCTGAAAGAGACTTGTTTGTTTGTTTGTTTGATTAGTTTTGGGTTGTTTTTTTTTATAGCAAACAGGATTCTTAGATTAAATGAGAATCTATGTATGAATGCTGTGGGGGGTGGACCCAGTAAAATGATGTATGAACTCACCAAGTGATTAAGCTTTGGGGGGGTAAAAAACTGAGAGTTATACTGAAGTAATTAGTTAAATGTGGAGTTAAATGTGTGCCAGAACCCTTTTTGTATTTGGAATTTTTGTAATGGAGGATCTGATGTGAAGGTTTCTTTGAGGGAGGGGAAGAACTATGCCACGAATGAGGGAAGTAACAAAAGACAATGGAGGAAGAATCCTAGGGAGGAATGTGGAGGAAAGAACTGGGGGACATAAAGGAAAGGGCTAAGAGAGAAACAGTATGGGACGTTAGAGAAGAAAAAATCATGGGACATATAAAGGTATGTGTATGTGTGTGTAATTTATTTATTTATTGAACTTTTTTCTTCCACGGTGCTCTTAAACATGTCACCGTCTTGTTCTGAATCTCGGGGAGATGCTGAGTGATGCCGTCTGAGCAGCTGCTGGTGCATATTAACCAGCTCTGTGGCTGTGTGATTCCATTATTCAAATAAATACCATACAGTGTCAAGTGTTAAGCATGATTGGCATCTGGATTGAAAGCCATCACGAATATGTTAAATACTCATGGATATTAATGTGCAGGAGAGAGAGAAGGAGTAAGGAGCTCTCAGAGGATTAGGTTTGAAGCAAGGGACGTGGGAGGAAAGACACCAAAATATCTATAGGAAAAAGCTAATAGACATCGAGGGAAGAAGTGAGAGACGAAACATTAGAAGAAGCTTGGAGAGATGTGTCTGGGAAGAAGCTCTGCACATTGGAGGAAAGACTCCAAGTGACATGGAGAGTAGAACCTGAGAAAAACTGAAAGTCATGGGAGGGAAGGAAGCACATGGTATGAGAGGAAATTCGGGTCAGAAATGTGTAATGTCAAAAAGGAAGTCTAAGAGATGAGAACTGAAAGAGTTAAAAGGAAGGATTGATTTGGAAGCAAGAGCTGGGGGACATGGAAGAGAATAATCAATGGAAAAAAGAAGCCAAGGGATTTGAAAGGAAGAACTGATGGATCTGGAAGGAAGAACTGATGGATATCGAAGGAAGAACTGATGGATGTGGAAAGAAGATCTGATGGATATCGAAGGAAGAACTGATGGATATCGAAGGAAGAACTGATGGATGTGGAAAGAAGAACTGATGGATATCGAAGGAAGAACTGATGAATGTGGAAAGAAGAACTGATGGATATCGAAGGAAGAACTGATGGATGTGGAAAGAAGAACTGATGGATATGGAAAGAAGAACTGGTGGATGTGGAAGGAAGAACTGATGGATGTGGAAAGAAGAACTGATGGATGTGGAAAGAAGAACTGGTGGATATGGAAAGAAGAACTGGTGGATGTGGAAGGAAGAACTGATGGATGTGGAAAGAAGATCTGATGGATATCGAAGGAAGAACTGATGGATATCGAAGGAAGAACTGATGGATGTGGAAGGAAGAACTGATGGATGTGGAAAGAAGAACTGATGGATATGGAAAGAAGAACTGATGGATGTGGAAAGAAGAACTGATGGATGTGGAAAGAAGAACTGGTGGATATGGAAAGAAGAACTGGTGGATGTGGAAGGAAGAACTGATGGATGTGGAAAGAAGATCTGATGGATATCGAAGGAAGAACTGATGGATATCGAAGGAAGAACTGATGGATGTGGAAGGAAGAACTGATGGATGTGGAAAGAAGAACTGATGGATATCGAAGGAAGAACTGATGGATGTGGAAGGAAGAACTGATGGATGTGGAAAGAAGAACTGATGGATATCGAAGGAAGAACTGATGGATGTGGAAATAAGAACTGATGGATGTGTAAAAAAAGAACCGGGAGATATGGAAGGAAGGACTGAAGGATATGGAAAGAATAACTGTGAGATATGGAAAGAAGAACTGAGGGACCTAGCAAGGAAGAAGAAAGGGATTTGTGAAGAAAGAGCTAAGGGGCATCAGATGGAGGAAGCAAAGGAAAATTGAAGCATGAATGTGTGGAAGAACCGAGAGATATTGGATGGAAAAATTGAGGAACGTAGAAGAACTAAATCAGTCAGAGGGAAGATATTGGAGTCAATGGAGGAAAAGATTTTAGAAATTTATAGGATGGAACTGAGATATGTTGGGGAAATATTTAGGTAAGATGGAACTATGGGTGTAAAAAGGAAAAAAAATTGAGAAACATTAGCTAAAAGAAACCGAAGTAAAATGTAACAAATGTTTATCAATTAACTGTACTTAAAGTCCTTCTCTGTTGTGTTCTTCTGCTTAGAGCACCGTGATGAGCCGCATAGACATGGATAATGAGCATCAAGTGCTGGTGGGGCGCTCGGAGCGCCTCCTCAGTGTCATGCAGAAACAGAAGCAGGAGGAGGAGGAGCGTGAGAGACTGCGCCGCATCCAGGAAGAGATGGAGAAAGAGAGGAAGAAGCGGGAGGAAGAGGAGAAACTCCGCAAACAAGCAGAGGAGGAGAGACACCTGTAAGAGAGCGGTTTGGAGTTTGAAAAGACATTTAAAACATGATTATTCAATTGGTATAGAATAATAAAGGGGAAAAATAGACAGACAGAGAAAGGGAAGAGGCAAAGAAGTAAGGTACAAATGAAGGTTAAAGGAAATGATGGCAGAAAGAAAAGACAAGGAAGTAGAGAAGGAAGAAAAGAAAGAAGAAGGTAAAGAAATAAGTAAAGGAGGGGTGAAGGAAGGGAAGTAAAGTGAGAAGGAAGAAAGGAATTGAGGAAAGGTGAGAAGTAAGAAAGAAAAAATGAAACTTGATGAAGGATGGATAGGAATAAAAGAAAGAGAAGAAATAAATACGGAAGGGTGAAAAGAGAAATCAAAGATGGAAGTAAGGAAGTAAGATGGAGGAAGAATTGGTGAGGAAGGAGAATGATTAAAGGAAGGAAAGAATGGCAAAGAAGAAAGTAAGGAAGGGGTGAGAAGGAAGAAGGAAAAAGTAGGAAAGAAGAAAGCAAAGAAGAAAAAAGTGAGAAGGAAGGAAGGACAGAAATAAATAGAGAGGAAGGATGAAGGAAAGGAACATAAGAAATGGGGGAAATTGTAGGAATGAAGGAGAAGGTAAAATTTCATTAAAGAGAGATGAAAGGAATAACAGAGAGAAGAAGGGAAGAAATATAAGTCAAAGAAGAGTGAAAAGAGAAGCAAAGATGGAAGTAAGGAGGAAGAAGTGATGGGGATGGAGAAATTAAAGGAAGGAAAGAGTGGCAAAGAAGAAAGTAAGGAAGAAGGGAAGAAAAGTGACAGAAGAAAGCAAGGGAAGAAAAGTGAGATGGAAGAAAAGTGAGATGGAAGAAAGAAAAGTGGGAAGGAAGTAAAGAGAAAGGATGAAGGAACGGAATGTAAAGCAATGGGAAAATGGTAGGAATGAAGGACAAGGTAAAACTGAATTAAAGAGAGAAGGAAAGGAATAAAAGAAAGAGAAGATGAAGAAATAAGTAAAGGAAAAGTGAAGCGAAGATGGAAGTGAGAAAGAGGAAGAAGAGATAAGGAAAGAAAGAATGAAGGGAGAAAAATGGTAAAGAAGGAAAGAGGGAGGTAAGGTGAGGGGGGGAAAGGAAGGACAGAATGTAGGAGAGAGAAAGGAGGAATGGAAAAAAAAACAGATAGGAAAGGGAAAATGAAATGAATAAAAGCCAATGTAGAATTTAAGAAAAGGTGGAAATAAAGGGAGAAGAAATTGAGTAAATATCAGAATTAGATAGAAAGGAAGAACAAACTTGTGGATGAGAAGGTACAATGATCTAAGGAAGGTAAGAAAGGAAGGAAGAAGATGGCAGCAGAAATTAAGATAAGAAATAACAAAGGAGGATGAGGAGGAGATGGGGGGAGTGATTTATATAGGCTTAGGAAAAAAGGTAAGAAAAATAGTGGACTTGATGGGCAAAGACTGATAATGAAGACCGAGAGAAAGAGAGAGATGCTTGAGGCTTGAAAAAAAAGCTAATGGAGGTGAGATGGAAAAGGAAGAATAGGAAAAGGAGAGCATATATTGATCAAGTATAATGCTTAGCTCTGGAAAAGAGAGACAAGAATAGATGAACAGAATGGATAGAGAGAGAGAGAGAGAGAGATGCAGACATTGTGACTCACTTGGCATGCTTTGTCATTCCTGTCCTCTGTTCAAGCCTCATAAAGTCTTTCTCACAGGCTCAAAGCTCTTAGTGTCCGTCTCAAATCAGCGCCTCTGAATGCCAGGCATTTGGGATAAAGCCAAGGGCCACATCCTGCCTCAGGCCCATGTCTGATCTCTTAGTAGTGCCCTTCTTCTTCAATGAAGGGTGCAGCAGAGGAGCATAACTGACACAGTAATTGAGTGAGCGGCGATGAAGCGCAGCCACGTGAGGAGTTATTGATAAAGTCACACTCCCCGCGTAGTGCGCAAAGAGGGAGAAGTCTGACGTGACGGGATTCTCTATCTGACCTTGCTCATCCATCCGTTTAATTCGTTCACTCATCCCTCTCTTTGTCACTTTCACGTTCTCAAGTCAATTAGAATTCCACTGTCCTCCTATACATCTGCACATGCAGCGGATATAAAAATTCCACACACCACTGTTAAAAACTCACCTAACCTGGTTGTATAAGTCTGCACACCCTTTCGCTAATACTTTATTAAAGCACCTTTTGTTTGTAATAGAGCACTCGGTCTTTTTGGGTAAGAACTTCGTTATTTGGCAATTTTATTCCACTCTTCCTTGCGAAAATGCTCCAAATCTCTCAAACTGTGAGGTGATGATCTGTGCACAGCCCTCTTCAACACACAGGATTTAGCTCTGGACTCGGACTGGACCGTCAGTCGTCGTCTTCTGAAGCCGTTCTGTCGTTATCATGCTGAAAGGTGAACGTTTTCTACACCTTCAGCTGTCTAACATTACATGCCAAAATTTAGTGGTATTTGGAGCTAGTTATGATTTCCTCTTATCTTGATTAAAGCTCCAGGTTCAGCTGAAGAGAAGCAGGCCCACAGCATGATCCTGCCACCACCGTGCTTCACTATGAGTATGATGATCTGTGGGTGAAACACGGTCTTGTTTTTGCACCAAACTTTCCTATTAGTGTTGTACCCATAAAGTTCTGTCTTGGTTTCTTCAGACCATAACATATTTTGCCGCCTTTCTTTTCTGTGAGAAAGGGCTTCCATCTAGCCACCTTACCCTGTAGCCCAGACATGTGAAGAATCTGCGAGATTTACACAGTGTAATCAATACTTGACGGACATTCCTCCAGCTCCTTCCTTTAAAGTTGCTGTAGGTCTCTCAGCAGCCTCCCTGATAAGATTTCTTTCAGTCCTTTCGTCAATTTTGGAGGACGTCCTGTTCTTGGTGAAGTCACTCTGGTGCCCCATTTTCTCCACTTGTTGATGATGGCTTTCACAGTGTTCCATGGAACGTCTAATGTTTTGGAAATTCTTTTGTACCCCTCTGCTGATACCTTTTTGACAGTGAGATCCCGTACATGCTTTGTAAGCTCTTTGTGGACCATGGCTCCAGCAGTCACAGGAAACAAAGAAGATGTTAAGAAAATCCTATAGAAACAGTTAATCTTTATTAGGGGTTCATCAGGATCACTTCTTCATTAATGACAGCTGTATAATTGCTTTAAACATGAGTTTGAATGTGATTGGATCATTCTGAGCACAGTCACATGAGCCGTTATAAAAGGGTGTTCACACTTGTGCAGCCAGGTTACTGTATAAAAAAAAAAAAAAATTCTTTTTTTCCCCCCCTTAAAATTTTGAATTTGAACTATTTGCTTTTTATTGGTTGCAATATCATAAAGATGATATGATTTTATTTTGGTTTCACTTTTTACTTCACAAAAAAAAAAACTGCTATTCTATCAGGGGTGTGTTGAGTTTTTATGTATATACACTGTATATGGCGATTATAAACCTTTTTTTTTTTTTTTTTTCTTATACCTCGTGTTTTGTCTCCCAATGCAGGAAAGTGGAGATGGAGTTGAAGAGGAAACAGGAAGAAGAGGAAAGGAAAAAGAGGGAGGAAGAGGAGAGAAGATTGCAGGTGGGACACAGGGTCTTCAGCAGAAGTGGCCTTTCTAGCTCAGTCATCAGTGTGCTCTTTGCCTGATATCTGAGCAACTTGGCCATGCAGGCGGCATGATGGATGCTTTGTGCTCATCTGCTATCTTCTACCTCTTCTCACTTCATCGTCTCTGCTTTTTTATTTATATATATATATATATATATATATATATATATATATATATATATATATATATATATATATATAAAACTTATTTTTTCCACAGATGCCATTTTTTCCTCTCCTTCCATTACTCTCTCTTCCTTAGTATGTGTTTATTAAAATACGCTAAAATTGGTGTGACGACTGAAGTTTAAAGAATAAAATGTTTAAGATGAAGTAAAAATCCATTTAAATTGCATTAAAACAGACGGGAAAATATGATACTAACAACGAAGGAAGGAAGAAGGAGAGGAAGGACCGGAGGGAGAAAGAAAGGAAGGAAGGATAGGGAGGAGAGGAAAGAAGGATGGAAGGAGAGGAACAAAGGAAGGAAGGGAGGGAGGAAGGAAGGAGAGGATATAATATGGAAAGGATATAATGAGGAAGGAAAGGTAGGGAAAAGGAAAGGAATGAGGAAATTAAAAGTCTGGTAGGAAGGAGGAAATTTGGAAGGAGGCAAAAGGAAAGGGGAATGGTAAGGGAAGGCAGTAAAACAATAAAGGAAGTAATAAATAAAAAGTAAGGGAAGAGTAAATGAAAGAGAAGAACGTCCTCCATGAATTAACCATAGTAAAGTGTACAAGTAAAAATAAACGCTATATTAAAATCCCCCCCCCTCCCCCCTCTGTCTCACAGCTCTGGATGTGCTTGCTTCTCATTCCATCTCTATCTGTTTCTTTCTATATCTTGCTATGTCACTGTCTGTCTCTCTGTCTCTCGTTTAGTTTCCATCTGTCTATTTTTATCTCTCTCACTCTCTCTAACTGTCTCTCTCTCTGTGTCTGTCTCTCTCTATCTCTATTTTGCTCTGTCTATCTCTGTCTCTGTTTATCTTTTGTCTCTAGCTCTCCCACTGTCTCTGTCTATCTCTGTCACTCGTGCCTGTGTGTCTCTCTCTCTCTCTCTCTCTATTCTTTATCGTAAAGCGATCTCCAGGATAAGTGGTGTTTGAGGCTACTTTACTCTGTCTGATCAAACTTCTTTCCTGAGGCACTGTGCCTACGGCATTCATATTTTTCTCTCGTTCTCTCTTACTCACTCTTTTTTTCCTCTCTTTGTATCAAAAGCATAGTTTCCTATTTTTACACGCACACACCATAGAGCATCCTCAGGCTCCCTAAGCACACCCTGAGCAGAGCTGTTGCAAATCACGAGTTCTCACCTCGCGAACACTCTTGACATTCTGTGTCACGATCTTAAGCCATTGGGTCATTGTCTTGCGTGCTTTAAGGCAATGCAGAGCACAGCATGAATGCTGAAATTGTGCAGGAGAGTTGCTGTTGAAAGTCCTGTCAAGGATCTGACTTTCAAAGACTACGTGAGAAGATGGAGGGATGGATTAAACACTCTCTGATAGGGAAACGCTCTGTCTACATACGTAGAACCTTTAAGAGTCCTCCAAGTGGGACAAGCGCAGAAGCATGTTAGGATTTATGGTGGTATAGAGACAGAGAAATGGCTGATGATGATGATGGCTTCCCAGAGACTCTGGGTTTATCTGGAATGATTATTGTAACCAGTAAATGAACTGGTTAGATTTTGAAATGCATCCAAACAGGGTCAAGGTCACAACAAGGTCAAATGTCAGAAAGCTTTTTTCTTCAATACCATCCCTCCTTCCTGTTTAAAGACTATTTGAGGCATACAAATTAATAACAAGGACTAGACTAGGACTAGTTGGTGGCTTTGCCATTGGTGTTTTCTTTCCTTTGTGTAGAGCTGAGGTTTAAAGTCTGACCAAGGCATGAGTTCTGTGTAGGTGGATGGAGGACATGGAGATACTGCCAATCGAAAGTTTTTGACCCCCCCTACTTTAATCAAGGAATCCTTGATTAATGCTTGGGAGTGTAATCATTGTATCTCTCTAATGATCCTCTCAAATTAGAAAATCTAAGTGCATTGGGAACAGGGAAATGCTTGTAGATTTTTAATTTATTAGAAACAATCCAGATTAATTTGGACCTTAAAGCACTCCGCATGAACTGTAGGTCAAATATTGTACTAGCACTGTCCATGAGTGAGCGATTTTAGATTGAATCTTTCTTCTTTTGTTTTTTTTTTTTTTTTTAAAGAATGCTTGTCCAAAAGTTTCAGACTATTTGTTTGCATTGAAATCCTGCAGGATGAAATTAAAATATATATCGATCAGCCATAACATTAAAACCACTGACAGGTGAGGTGAATAACATTGATTATCTCGTTACAGTGGCACTTGTCAAGGCGTGGGATACATTGGGCAGCAAGTGAACAGTCAGTTCTCTAAGTTGATGTGTTAGAAGCAGGAAAAATGGGCGAGTGTAAGGATCCGGGATGCATTATGAGAAGAAGGCAAGCCAGTGGAGGCAGTGTGATGCTCTGGGCAATGTTCTGCTGGGAAACCTTGAGTCCTGGCATTCATGTGGTTTTTACTTTGACACGTACAATCTACAGTATCAAAACATTGTCGCAGACCAAGTACACCCCTTCATGGCAACGGTATTCCCTAATGTCAGTGGTCTCATTGAGCAGGATAATATGCCTGCTACACTTAAAAAAAAAAAAATGATTCAGGAACAGTTTGAGGAACATGGCAAAGAGTTCAAGGTGTTGACTCGGCCTCCGAATTCCCCAGATCTCTGTCTGATTTAGCATCTGTGGGATGTGCTGGACAAACAAGTCCAATCCATGGAGGCCCCACCTCACAACTTAAAGGGCTTAAAGGATCCTCTGCTAACATCTTGGTGCCTGATACCACAGCACACCTTCAGAAGTCATGTGGAGTCCATGCCACGACAGGTCAGAGCTGTTTTGGCAGCACAACTGGGACCTACACAATATTAGGCAGGTGGTTTTAATGTTATGGCTTATTGGTCTATAATGTGGACAGCTCACTGAAGCTAGTTGGGAGGGTTGCAAGGTTTGAGCAAAACTGCACAATAGACGTGAATGTATGAACAGATGCACGGATGCATAACAGATACAAAACATGGAGACAGGGATGGATGGAGAGAGAAAATGCAAACAGGTGGTGACTGTGATCACGTCTTAATTTTTTTCGTTCACTGGAAACTGGGAGCAAAGTTGCCTTAGAGCTCAGAGCTGAGTCATGAGAGAGGCGAGGTGGTGTGCAGCAGAGTGCAGAACATATTGTGGAACACAGAAGAGGATTTTTTTTTTTTTTTTTTTTTTTTAGCACTGAAGGTCACCCTGTCTAAAGCTTGGCCATACACTTTCTCAAGATATAATAACATGCCCATTGGTTAACTCCTTCACACACTCCTTACCTACATTTCTTTTTTCTGCTTAATGGGTTTCGTCAGGATAATTTATGAGCTGAGGGTTTAAGATAGAGTTGGTGGTTATGTCTCTCTCTCTCTCTCTCTCTCTCTCTTACACACACACACTGAGGATGATGATCTGTCGTGCATGTGCGCTATGACGTTAGTTATTATGTAGCTTCCTCCCATGAGTTATGATACTCTGGACAGCCGAGTCAGATGGGAACGTCTCTGGGAGTTTGATAAATCTTCAGCTGCCGCAGTTCATTTTTCAGCAGAACGGACAAGAGCTCTCGGCTCCTGATGAGGAACACACCGCTCGCACTTCTCAGCCTTTTATAGCCTGCAACGAACTTTTCGAAAGTTTATGAGCTTGCACAGGCCTTCGCTTTCCCTCCTCTCCAGCATCGCACAGATAAACCCGCAGCGAGTGTAAATACGCAAATCTGTTCCGGTGAAGCAGACACAACAACATTGTCTGCATGTGGTCCAAATGCAGGCTTGGGGAGAAACGGAATACATGTAATCAGGATACAAACAACTGGTAACTGTAATCCTTTACAGTTACGTCAAAAAACAAAGTAATCAGATTACAGGTATATTTTGTAAAAAAAAATATATATATATATATATATATATATATATATGGGAATGCTATCAGGATTACAATTATTTTCATTTAAAACCAAAGAAATGAATTTTTTTGACGTAACACAATATAGACCGCTGCTTGATGATTATAGTTCTGGTTCTCTCTCGCCAGTCGTGACTCACATGAGCAACTTCCTTGGGCAAGTTAATTTGGTAGAAATTAACACATTGTTCGTACATCCTCTTTTTCAGACCTTAAAAAGCGTCCGGTCAGGAGTTCTAAAATTGAGAAAATGTCCGGGATTCGGCTTTAGTTTCATTATGATGTGCTTATGGTCTAATACTGCATTATGTATGTGCATATTTGCATTGCTTTAACCCCTCTCTGTAATTCCAGCTTTCTCGCACACCAACTGGTCGATTATAAAAGCCTTGCAGATAACTATTGGCCAAATTCCGGCCTCTAAACCATTAGCCTATTCTTAGCGAATGCGCAAAGGTGAAGCGCTGATGTGTACGGAGTCAAACAGCTGCTTGACAATAGCAGCAAATATCAGCTGTCCTGAGTCGAAACGATGCCCATGGCCATACAAGGTCATTTTTAATTTCATGTTATCACATTGCTGCATATTACATGGTCATTTACATGTGTAAATGATGGCAGAAGGTACACTCGTGACATCTGATATTTAATTTTAATCCATGGACATTCAAAAGAATGTAGGAAAAAATGTAAAATGTAGGCAGAGTGAAACCAGTTTTATTTATATGTATATTTATGTGATGCTAATAGTGTCTTTTTCAGTGTATTAAACTGTTTTGAACACAATTAAGACACCCACCACCACCACCACCCAAAAAAAATAAAACAGTGTCCTCTTTTTGCAAAATCAGGACATAGTCACCCTAGCTTTTGTGAGGTAATGTTGCACATCAGTGTCAGTGATCTTTTATTCATTCGTTCATTTATTTATTTATTTATTTATTTAAAACAAATCCAAACATTGAACATGTTTTAAACTTAAAATAAGCTCTAAATAAAAGTATTTTAGATCATGTTGCTTTTCTCTTGACTTTATTTACATATTTGACCTTGAAGTAATCCAAAAGTAATCAGATTACATCACTTTCATATGGTGATACTTGGATAACGTTACTGATAAAAAAAAATTTTATGAAGTAATTTGTAACTGTAACGGAATACATTTTTAAAGTAACCCTCGTGACCCTGTCCAAACATAGCAACTCGGATGCTTAGCAACCCTAGGGTTTGCAGGTAAAGGTTGGAAAAACAACAATATTTTATGATGCGTCTCAGTTTAAGTAAATAAGAATACGGACAGATACGTAGTACCTTACTCAGCAAGTAGCCATGGCATTTAAAAAGGAAAGGATTATGTACTAAACGGCTTGAACGATATTGTGTGTTGAATTCTCAGTTCTGATTGGTCACAAGGTAGTTTCGACTGTAGTTCCAACTGCAAGGTTTATATTAATATTATTCTAACGTCATAGTTTCTATAGTCACAGCATATACAGCAGATGCTCGATGTAACATTTTTAATCAATAAAATGATGATATAGTGGAGTTTTCTGTGATGAGATGTTTAGCATTTTTTGGATGAAGTCGCCAGAGGTAAAGCTCTTTCAAAATCTTTGTTTTTCCACCCTGGATGGCGAGATTTGCAGTTCCACAGTAACATGACAAGCTGCTTTTTTGTCTTATAAACATCAAGAGAAAAAAAAAAAATGTTAATGAGGGAACACTCTTCGTAGCTGATATCCTAAGTGTATTAAGACGTATAAAACATTGACGTTGATGCTGTTATTGAAAAATAATCAACAGCATGCGCCATCATGGTATATTCTTTACATACTGCATTTTCTTTGGTAGGAGGAGATGGAGCGACAGCTAGAGGCCGAGCGAGAGGAAGAGGCAGCCCGGCAGGCGGTACTGGATCAGGAGAGGCGGGACCGAGAGCTGGCTCTGCGAATCGCTCGGAGTGAGGCGGAGCTTATTCCTGAGGACGTGGGAGACGGTGGACTGCGCAGGTACACACACTTTTTCCTTGGGCTGTGCCATCTTGTTTGTTGATCTTAATTGAGATAATAACCGAACTTCAGAAGACTGTACGCAAGAATAAACATTTATTATTTTGCTGAATGCTGAGAGCATAATCTTTCATTCCAGATGACAGTTTCTGTGTGTGTTTGGATGAATCACTAATTTTATTTGACCCGTTTATCTGAATGGGGCCCAGTGCAGGTCTTCACATCTTCTGTTCGAGATTATTCGAGTATACGTATGTCTTCATTATGGCAAAATTGATTTAACTATAATGATATGAAAAGCATAAAAATAGCTGACATGTAGTCTGAACCCTTTCATGCATAAATTATTTATACGCATAGCCAGATTCTTTTATATTTTCTCTTTTTATTTACTTACGATTATATGACATCTGAATTTTAATTCTGTTGAAATATTACTTATTTTAAAAAAATGAGTAAAACAAAAGGCTAAAATAGTATACCTGAAATAATAATTTAAAAAAGTCATCTGTATTTTAATAATTAAATCATATTTCAGATCTGAATATCTTCCCAGAAACAACATTAGTTAAAAAAAAAATTGTTGTTAAGATTATCCTTTTTTTTTTTTTTTTTTTGGTTATTTATTTCTGAGAGTGACATATCATATACAGTAATGCACCGAAGTGATTTGGCGGTTATTTTATATTTTACTAAAATATAATAAAGAGCCTTGTATTGATTGTCCATAAATGTGGACACTTTGCATGAAAGGGTTAAAGAAGTAAAATTGTATTTGTATGCTACCAGTTTCCAACGCAAATGGACCACTGCTTCAGTTGAAGACGATTTACTCCCCGGTTTCTGTATGAAGCAGAGGCCATAAATACAGTACATTTCCCTAAATGAAGCTTTGAGGCATCTTATTCTAAATACAAAGTAATACCTTGCACTATGAAGATTAAAAAACAGGTACAACTTTTTTCTCTCCATATTTTTGCCTCTGGTAAAAAGAGTTCAATATAACCATAAATGGATAAAAAGTATGTTTCCTTCTTCAATAAATATAAAAATTTGAAATGTGGCAGATTGCTGTGGTATAAAAGGAATGAAAGAGTTCATCGATAAAGTAAAACACACTGTTGTAGGAAAATGAAATGAACTTCAGGCCAACATCTGGCCACATCAAAGCATTGATTAATTCCCTGATGCAGGAAATATTATGCAATATCTCATTTTAAGCAGCTTGTATGTACATTCTCAAGATGAAAATTCTTAGTTGTGAATAAGATAACACTTGTCTTCAGCAGCTCGCTGGTCCGAACAAGGCTGTTGTCTTTCCAAAGAGCTTCATCTGACAAAAAAAAACAAAACATTTTAACCCCTATCTTTTTCTTATTCTCTTCTCTCAGTAATGGCAGTGTTCCATCATCCCCTGAGAGAGCAACGTAAGACCCTTCAACTCAACTCAAACTGTCCCCAATCTGACCTCATAAATCCCATTACCCAGCATGCATCACCAATCTGCTCATCAAGCACACCTCTGAAATGCTTCCCACTAATCCCTAATGCATAGCTATTAACATCATGGATGTTTACTTGTTAAACATCGTCTCGATTGTAATTAAATCAGATTTTTTTTTTTATTTCTTGCTTTGCATTAATGGCAAAGGAGAAAAAATCTGAAAATCCGGGAGAAGCAATCAATCTTTTCCCAGCTCAGATTCTGTCCGTCGATGCTTTATTTAACCATGTTTTCTGTTTTCGCAGTGTTCCTGCACCACAAAAACTCAAGGGTTTGACCATGTAGGTTACGAGCTCATTATTATATCTCTTTTGTCCATGTGCAGCCACTGTTAACTTACAGTAATTATCATACCGTATAAATAAATAAAATTAGATTGCATTTGAAACCAGATTGCACTAGCATGCGGTGTTGGAACACACTCGCACTGTAGCATCTGCCAGAGAAGATAACATGTAGAATCGTACAGAGACACATTGCTCTGCAAAACAGAGTTTCACACAACCTTAACTAACATAAGCTACTGTAGTCCTCCAAACACACATTTATATTAGCATAAGACAGACCTATTCATAACACAGCATCATACATGTTTCATTTTCTGTCAATTTCTCATACACATTTCATTGTTTAAGCATTAGAACAAACTTAAAGGTATTATTATTAACAAAATAATATTTTTTTGTTTACATGCAGAAATGTTTATTACAGCCATTATGACCCTTAATCCATCATATTTGTATGTGTGTGTGTGTGTATGTGTGTATGTATATATATATATATATATATATATATATATATATATATATATATATATATATATATATATATATATATATATATATATATATATTACACATTACACCGATCAGGCATGACATTAGAACCACTGACTGGTGATGTGAATAACATTGATTATCTCATTACAGTGGCAATTGTCAAGGGATGGGATATATTAGGCAGCATGTGAACAGACAGGTCTTTAAGTTGATGTGTTGGAAGCAGGAAAAATGGCCAAGCGTAAGGATCTGAGTGCCGACTGGGTCAGAGCATTTCCAAAGCGGCAGGTCTCGTGGGGTGTTCCTGGTATGTCATGGTTAGTACCTACCAAAAGTGGTCCAAGGATGGTCTGTGACCAGGGTGACTTGTCAGCCCACCAAGTAGTAGCTCAGTTCCTCGATGGCCCACTTGATGGCGAGGACTTCTCACTCCGTGGCGGTGTACTTACATTCAGCCGGGGTTAACTTCCTGCTGACATACAGGACTGGGTGCTCTTCACTGTCGAAGGTCTGAGACAGGAAGGCCCCTAGTCCTGTCTTGGAGGCGTCTGAGTGAACAGTGAAGGGTAGTGAGAAGTCAGGGTTCCAGAGGACCAGGGAGCTGGTGAGGTCCTGCTTGAGGGTCTGGAATGCCTGCTCTGCTTCCTCGGTCCATCGCACCTGGTCCAGTTGTCGAGGGACTGGTGGACTCTTCAATGATTCTGTCCCGCAACAAAATCCGACTGACTTCTTCCTCAATAGCTTGACGGTGAGCCTCTGGTACACGGCAGGGCCGCTGTCTGACCACCACTCTCGGTGGCGTCTTGATGTCATGCTGGACCAGATGGGTCAGGCCGGGCGTGGCTGAAAAGATGTTGGTGAATTGGTCAACCAGTTCTGTCAGCTATTGTCGCTGCGCGGGGTGAGGTCCTCTCCTCGGTGGCCCAAGGTATGCTTGTCGGGCTTTGAGGATCAACAGAAAAAGCAGACAGCACCGGGGCAGGCTGGAGCCATTTCTTTAGCAGATTGACATGGTATAATTGGGTGTGTGCATGCTTACCGGGCTGCTCCAGGTGGTAGTTCACTGAGCCTACCCTTTTGAAGATGATGTAGGGGCACTGCAAGTGGGCCAGGACCTTGCAGGAGGCATTCGGGAGCACCTGATCACCGCGTTGGAATTCCCGGGGCTGATCTGGTCGAATGTTGGCCCTCTGTTGCTCTCTGTTGCTGTAGATGATGGGGGTGACCCGGTCAATCTGCTCCTGCATTTCAACGGAGAGGGCTGCTCCTCTCGTGCTTCACGGGCCACGTCTAGAAGTCCACAGGGTCACCACCTGGCGAGGAGTTCAAAGGGGGTGAACCCTGTCGAAGCTTGGGGCCCAGTTTCGGCCATCCTCATCTACCACCTGTCTGAGCATGTGTTTGAGAGATTGGTTGAACTGCTCCACCAGGCCGTTTGTCTGCGGGTCCATAGATGTTTCACCTGCAACAGCCGACAGATGTGGCCGCTGCTCCCTTTTATAGCCGCCGCTCTTCTGCTGGATGGTGGAGAGAAGCCGCTCCGATCATGGATAATCTTATGGATAACACTAGCTAAATAGTGCTATACCGACACCTAACTCTAATCTTAGCATTAGTAAGTAAAGTCATTTGGGCTATTTTGTTGTTGAAAATAAAACCTTTTTTTGTTCTTCATTTTTAAGGACAAATCACAAATTCCCATATTTTACTATCAATGGGCCTTGTGTATCAAGCTGGATTCAAACGGATTTAGTCATAAATCTTTGTAGGAGCATGTACTGTACACAAGGGAATTGGTATTGATGAAAATCTCGTGATCTTGGAAAAAATCGTTTGTATCCTTCTCATGCTCCTGAGTGTGTGCATATTTACCCATTCAAAGAGTAACTAATGTTAATCATCGATTGATCAGAGTTGAGTGGCCGATAAGTGACCAATCTAGTACGTTTCAAGCAAGAATCTGCCATATACAATCAGCATATATAGTGTGCCGTGTGACTTCCTCTTACACCCTCCAACTTTTCCAACATGGCATTGGCAAAGGGGTGTTGGTATGTACGATAAATGTAGTAATTTCCCTGTGTGATTTACTTGGTGTCATCTGGGTACAGTATTTATTATTTTCAAACCATTGTCAAACGATTTTCTCTTCACCTCACTTAACTTGCATCTAATTCACCTTTTCCATAATCTGGCTCCAGATCTCGGCCCTTTCAGGTGCTTCTTCAATAGTATGGCTTAGACGTGAGTCAAAATAACTTGCACTTCTACTCTGAGAACTTGCTTTTTTGCCAGTGATAAACGAGGTGCATAATAAGGAGCAAATGACTACATTCGCCTACACACACAGAGACTTCAGACTCCAGTGCGAAGCTTGTCTGACCTCTACAGAACCATCCAAGTTGTTAAGGCTCGTCTTGCCAACAAAACTTGACCCATCTCAATTACCTTAATGACGCTCAGACAAAGGATTGTAATTTTACATCCAAACTCTAACCTCTATTTCGATGTTAAGCTCTACGCACACAGTAAGAACACACAGCTTTATGCACAGTCTGACTCTGAAGGGTAGCACTGGTGTGCACCACAGTGTCTGTTTGGCTAATGTGCTATATCATCATTAATAAAGGATTACACTTTAATAGCTCTAGAACTCCAGAGCTGCTAACACTGCATGACTGGTGAGGTGTAACGCACACACATGTGCGCACACACACTCTCTCAGACCCTTGCTCACTTGGCTAATGCTATTGCTACCTCATAAATAAAAGAATAGGATTAGGGAGTGATGAATGTGGTGGCACACTCTTCCCTGCACTGATCCAGCGCTGCTTGTCTTATGGTTGGATATTAGAATTCAAAGCTCTGTTTAAGACAAAGAGAGCTGCATTGTCCATCAGAGGAATGTGACCCTCAGTCAAGAGGATATGTAATAGTTATGGTGTAAATAAGGGCTGTAAGCTCTATATGCTTTATCCAAAATAGTTGGAAATACTAATTAAAACTCATATTCTACTTTTCAATATTAAATCCATTTTTCGGGAGTTCAAAGTTAAATGTAAAAAAAACAAAACGACAACAAAAAAAGAACATTTGGTCCACTGAGGGTGTATATACTATGGGTTAGATTTATTATATACAGTGGTGCTTGAAAGTTTGTGAACCCTTTAGAATTTTCTATATTTCTGTATAAATATGACCTAAAACATCAGATTTTCCTGAAAGTAGATAAAGAGAACCCATTTAAACAAATCAGAGAAAAATATTATACTTGGTAATTTATTTATTGATGAAAATGATCCAGTATTACATATCTGTGAGTGGCAACAGTATGTGAACCTTTGATTTCAGTATCTGGTGTGACCCCCTTTTGCAGCAATAACTGCAGATAAACGTTTGCAGTAACTGTTAATCAGTCCTGCACATCGGCTTGGAGGAATTTTAGCCCGTTCCTCAGTACAGAACAGCTTCAACTCTGGGATGTTGGTGGGTCTCTCACATGAACTGCTTGCTTCAGGTTCTTGCACAACATTTCTATTGGATTAAGATCAGGACTTTGACTTGGCCATTCCAGAACATTAACTTTATTCTTCTTTAACCGTTCTTTGGTAGAATAATGTGTGTGTTTAGGGTCGTTGTTTTGCTGCATGACCCACTTCTTCTGGAGATTCAGTTCATGGACAGATGTCCTGACATTTTCCTGTAGAATTTGCTGGTATAATTCAGAATTCATTGTTCCATCAATGATGGTGAGTCATCCTGGACCAGATGCAGCAAAACAGATCCAAACTATGATACTACCACCACCATGGTTCACAGATGGAAGAAGGTTCAGTGTTTTCCTTTCTCCAAGCATAACGCATCTCATTTAAACCAAAAATTCTATTTTTGTCTCATTCGTCCACAGAACATTCTTCCCTCAGCCTTCTGGCTAATCCAGGGGCTCTTTAGCAAACTGCAGAAGGGCAGCAATGTTCGTTTTCGAGAGCAATGGATTTCCTTCTTTTCTTTCAACCCTGCCATGCACAACATTGTTGTTCAGTGTTCTCCTGATGGTGGATTCATGAATATTAACATTAGCCAATGTGAGAGATGCCTTTACATGCTTTGAAGTTACCCTTGCTTCCTTTTTGACCTCAATGATTATTACACATTTTGCTCTTGGAGTGATATTTCTTGGTCTCCACTCCTGGGGAGGGTAATAATGGTCTTGAATTTCTTCCATTTGTACACAATCTGTCTGACTGTGGATTGGTGGAGTCCAAACTCTCTAGAGATGGTTTTGTAAACTTTTCCAGCCTGATGAGCATCAACAGTCCTCAGAAATCTCCTTTGTTAATGCCATGATACACTTCCACAAATATGTGTTGTGAAGATCAGACTTTGATAGATCCCTGTTCTTTAAATAAAACAGAGTGCTCACTCACACCTGATTGTCATCCCATTGATTGAATACACCCGACTCTAATTTCACCTTCAAATTGGTTGCTAATCCTAGAGGTTCACATACTTTTGCCACCCACAGATATGTAATATTGGATCATAAATAAATAAATGACCAAGTATATTATTTTTGTCTAATTTGTTTAATTGGGTTCTTTTTGTCTACTTTCAGGGCTTGATGTTTTAGGTCATAATTATGCAAATATATAGAAAATTCTAAAGGGTTCACAAACTTTCAAGCACCTCTGTATTTATTTATTTATTTATTTATTTATTTATTTTTAATCAAGCAGCGATCTCATTTTAAGTGCTAATTATTATCCACCTTTTAAACCTCTAAGTAAGTAATAAATAACCGGATTGCTCACCATGGGCCGTATTTACAGTCGAGCTAGTGATGAGCTGATAAAGGAATTGCTCACATCTATATTCAAACCTCAAACGTATCTACAGACTTAAGCTCTATTCAGGCACATGAGCAAGAACTGTATATGCAGGGTGGAGTTTGCCAAAAACTGTCACTGTAAATCCATAATAATCCATAACAAAGTTTTGTTTTTCACACAGAGGAAATCGGATGAGACAGCAACTTATAAAGTTTTTGGATAAAGTTCTGAATTAACTTGATTAGCGCTTGGTCAGTTTATCGTCGAAACCATGGCAACATTATCTTTATAGGACCAAAACATTGTCAATTTGATAAATCAAAACAGCAATTGAAAAGTGTGATAAAATCGTTTATGTCCCATGTACATATTATGATTTTGTGATGTCGATTTCGTATCTCGTGGCTACATTAAGCTGTGTATCAGCTGTCAGAGTATAAAAGGCAAAATAATAGGATGTGCTGGATCAAGTGCTATTTTATATGCTTTTGAATTAAAGCAAATTTGATAAATGTAATCATTACAGTTAGGCTCATTTGTACAGCAGTACATTGAGTATTAGATGTTTGTCAGAGCTTGCCATCTTCTAATTCATCAACAAAGCTTTTTTGTTCTTTGTGAAGATAAGTGTTTACAGTCAGTGTAAAACATGTGTCAAGCTGGATTCAATGGATTTAGTCGGAAATTGTTCGTAGGAGCATGTACACAAGGGACTTGGTATTATTTTGGATTTTGGAAAAAACGTTCGTATCATGCTCGTGTGTGTGTGTGTGTGTGTGTGTGTGTGTGTGTGTAAATTTTGCATTCGAAGACTAGCTAATGTAAACCTTTTGATTGATCGGCATTAAATCATATAAATCGTAGATTTATGAGTTATGTACAGGTCACTGTGCGTAAGTTTAAATCGCTTGTGTATTTTTAGTTACACACACAAGTGTATGTAAAATTGTTATAATTATAAATACAATACTACAGTTAGGATCATTTGTACAGGAATATACTGAGTATTATGATGCTTATGTCAGCACTTGCCAGCTTCTAATTAATATATTATCACATTAGTATTGTTTTTTTTTAAAGGCAGTGTTCTATATGCTGTTAAAAAGCCCAGTCTGTGAAATCTCTCCTTAAAAAACATTTGGCAATGTTATAGGCGTGAACTTACTGCTGGCTCAAAAACTATTTTACTTGTGCGCACACCAACTCTTAATACAAGGAACTTTCCTAGAGTAGATATTGATATAACTTTTGGGCTCAAGTTACCACTTCTGAATACAGCAAGTCCTTTTACGATCTTTCCTTAAGTACAAAGATTCAGGTGATGTTATTATATAATAGTTATTTCTCTTAAAGCATATTGTTCACTAATAGGAAAGGATATTTAATCGTAAGAGTGAGTTGTGCCTGGACCTGCTAATGGGGTAAATAACTTCTTGCATACAAAACCGTAGGTCCTAACTGGAACGTTTGGTTAGTGTTTGTGTACATTATTTACTACTCTGTACCTTTTTGTTTTTGTCTGTGGCACTGGTGAAATTATGATAAAACAAAAGAAACTGCAGCTGTTCAAAATCCTCGATGTTTAGTGTATCTGCAGAGTTGGGTCAATTTTGTATTTCCTCTAAAGCACAGAATTTTCCCAGCTTTATTTATAATTGTATTTTGGCACAAAGTTATGGCCACCCGTAGAGCATGGATACACAGTTACACACCCAGAATTGGATGATGTATACACGGTGAACATAAATACTGAATGATATTCTAACCTGTTTGTGTGTGTGTTGCCTTTATCATGCCATACAGGGAAGAAATGGCGAAGGAAATGTCTGAGCTTCTGGCTAGGTGGGTTGAGCGGCTCGATTCGCCTCCGTCGACTCCCGTCATGACGATCAGCCACAAACAAACCCCTCGAGGGCGATTCATTTAGAAATTAATCAGAGATTAATTTGGGGGTTAATTCCAATCGAATGCTAGATGCAAATGTTGACTTGTAATGAATACACGAATGAATTAATTGATCAATCTGTTCATCGAGCTGCTCGGATCAGTCCTGATTAAACGGTGTTGTAGTACTTGTGGAAAGAATTGCTCTGTGCTTTATGTGCATGTTATTATTACTCACCAAGAGACCTTTCCCATTAGGCTGAGTTACCGTTTCCTTTGAGATAATGAAACGACCTGCATGTTTTTTTTTTGTTTGTTTGTTTGTTTAGTTTTTTTTTTTGTCACAATATTTTTAATCACAATTTCCATGATTTATTACATCTTCATGATCATTGAATTTATCTGCATGTGATTTGGGCATACCTGCATTTGCCTGACACACTCTTACAAATCAAGGGTTAGCAAGCTAAAAGGTTCTGTATTTTTTTGTTGTTGTTGTTTTGTTTGATTGTTTATTTATTTATTTATTTTTTAAAAAGAAAAGAAATTCTCAGATGTGGTATAGCTATCGATCCAGCTAGCATTACATATGCTACATGAACAAAAATCTGTATAAGGATGAAACATGGGTAGTAGGGATAGTTACATAAAAAGAATAAAACTGGACAGGGCATGCCGTTATAGGAAATATATCACTGACTGGTGTTCTAAAGCACAGCGTGAACTGGAGTTACTTTTACCACCGCAAAGTTGTTCATTTTCAAATATATAGCAGCATTATGCTATATATGCTAACACCTTCTGACCAATCTGAGTCTAGAATTGGACACAAAATAAAATATTTTATTCGTGATAATATCATGGCATCTCAAAAATCTCAAGGTATCAAGAAATGCCTAGTTGTCTCCACTTACCCGGAAAAGAAGTACTGCACTGTATTGATTCTCAGGGTGTCCATAAAGGCAGAGCTCAACTATTTCCTGCCGCACTGTGCCAGGGAGCTGAAAGCAACACCACAGTAGATAGTTTGAAGCCTGTTTAGCGATACAGAGACTGAGTGACATTAACAAGCGGCTACCGCATTAATCCCCTGAGCTAAAAGGCTTCAGTAGGCTGCCAGTAAAACCTGGAAGAGGATCAGCCAGGCCATGGAGGTGTGCCAGGTCACTGTCTTCTCTCTTTCTTACGTATCTCAAGCTTCACAGATCTTTAAATAGCCATTAAAGTGTTAGGCCCAGCTCACAGTGGCAGATGTGATCTAGGAAACCGATTAGAGGGTGGGTGGATGTAGGTGGATACTGTGATCCTATCATTTAAAGGTGTAAGAGGAAGAGAGGAAGGTGAGACAGATCAAGCCAGGAAGTTTGGAGTGTGTCTGTGCATGCCTTTATGAGCTTCTTTTTGTGCTGTCCAATGGTGCAAAGGTTTATAATCATCGAACCTGTTAATACCTATTTGCTGCTACCATACACAACAATCTGAGTATGTCTTCTCAAATTGCATCCTTAGGTACCAGCTTAATTGACCCCAACTAACCTTTTGTTCTTTCCTCTTTAATACCTGGCTTTAACTACTCTCCAGTGACTGTTCTTCGTTAGTGGAAAACTTTGGCGTAAGTATCTCGGCGCTGTTTCTAAATCCCTGCATGTTGTGCCTTTTTTTTGTCCTCTTTTACTTGCGCTGGTGATGGCAGAGGTCGGCAGGTGCAAGTCACGAAGGCTGCGTCCGACACCAAGAAGCACGACCTTAGCAAGTGGAAGTATGCAGAGCTCCGAGACACCATCAACACTTCCTGCGGTAAGACTCCTATACGGCGGAGGAAGACAGTGGCCCATTTATCAGGCGTTTTAGTTGTTTATCCAGTAAGGAAAGTTAATACTCGAGCGTCCACTTTACTCCCAGATCTCGGCTAGTGCTTCTGTCGTATGTCAGTAGGCAAAAAATCAAATTTTTATTAATAAGGGATAAAATTAATAAAATAAATTGATTGGCTGACTGATAACTGAAATGATAAATTCATTTAATAATTAGGCAAATAATTTTTCTGTGTCTTAGTGGTTTGCCTCGCATCACCGGGGTTGGGGGTTCGATATCCACGTCCGCCCTGTGTGCACGGAGTTTGCATGTTCTCCCTGTGCTTTGGGGATTTCCTCCAGGTACTCTGGTTTCCTCCCCCAGTCTGAAGACATGAATTGTACCCTGATTGGCATTTCCAATTGTCCATAGTTTGTGTATGTGTGTGCTATTGTGCCCTGTGATGGGTTGGCACCCCGTCCAGGGTGTCCCCCGCCTTGTGCCCCTAGTTCCCAGGGATCCTGCACCCCTCTGTAGGATAAGGGGTACAGAAAATGGATGGATGGATTTTTCTGTGTGGAATCACTCCAAAGCATTGGCAATGATTCTTAGTTTTCAATGCCTGGAATCAGTGAATCAACTCTCTTCGGGATCGACTTCGGCATGAACCCAAAGCTAGATGGCGACTTGATGACTTGGCACACAACATGGATTATTGTGTATGCTAAGACAATTAAACAATGTAGAGTTTATCCAATTGATTCAAATGATTCAAGCGAATTGATTCACAGCACAACAGTGCATAATTCACACGCTTCAGGACATAATGAAGTGAGAACGCGCTCGTCTTGCACACTAATCATTCCTTCGACGCCATGGTTATTTTCAACCCGTCTCATACATGTGCTCATACAAACTAGCAACTCTTTGTCCAACGTATCACGATAATGTTATCTGATAGGGCAGAATAAAGATGAATAAATATGGCCATAAATGTGTGATGCAGCTAGAAAAACCCAGATAAGTTAACACAACTTCCCACAATCAAATGATTACAAATCAGAATATTGCTTTCATGTCAGAGTTCCCACAGAAGGTTTTCTCCACATGTTGTAACGTGCTCCTCCATTTCCAGTGAAGCATAGTCCAACTAATAGACAGATTTTACCATCATTTTTTTTTAATTGATTTTGTCGATTTATTTGTTGCAGCCATGCTTTCAAAATTTATAGGTAAATATTCATTTATATAAATGGATTAGGGCGGAGCCCAAGAAGCTGCCTTGTTTTTTACTCATTGCTTTCTGACCTTAATAAATATGAAGCAGTCATATCGATGGTAGTCTGCAGTACCAAGAGAACAAGGGATGGATTAGCAAAAGAGGGCGTCTTTACTTATTATACATTATCAGTATTCTGATGGAGTTGAAAATGATCACCAGGCACAATACTACTGCAGTCTTTCTGGAGGGACTGCACCTCCTTTCACTCGTTATTCACCCACTCACACACTCCCTGTGAAAAATGCGAGCTCTTGTGTTAAGAGCCGAGCCAATGCTGCAGGAAACGGGAACCCGATTCTGGGGACGCTGAAAACTCAATTTAGATCCTGATCCTCACTTTGTCTTCCTCTTCTTCTTCTTCTTCTTCTTTTTAACCAATTCTCTCCTCATAATCTCTCTCATTTCCTCCTCCTTAAAGATATCGAGCTGTTGGCTGCATGCCGAGAGGAGTTCCACCGCAGGCTGAAGGTCTACCATGCCTGGAAATCGAAGAACAAGAAACGCAACGTCGAGTCCGAGCAGAGGACTCCAAAGTCCATCACGGACTACGGTAAGAGACAGCGCTTCACGTTCCGTAAACTCGCATTACACAATACACGAAATAGCTACAAAGGTCACAATCACCATGGCTGATGAGGATTACATGGGTTGGAGTTAACGCAAACCAAATATGAAAACAAAACAGTCGAGTCCATTGTTAAAGCAAAAACAGATTTAGGATGTTTTTAATGCTATTTGTATTTTAGTAGTGCAATTAAATGCTGATATAAGACCACAAACATTGTGTCAAACCAGCTTCAGTTAATAGGCTACAAATTACCTTTTGAGCGTCAATGGTTCTTTAAGACAAATAAATAAATCAGTGACTTAGTGGTTAGCACATTTGCCTTGCACCTTGGGGTTGGGGGTTCAAATCTTGCCACTGCCCTGTGTGCGCGGAGTTTGCATGTTCTTCCCGTGTTTTGGGGGTTTCCTCTGGGTTCTCCGGTTTCCTCCCCCAGTCCAGAGACATGTGCTGTAGGCTGATTGGCATGTCCAAATGGAATTCATTAGAAGTTCATCAAAAAAATATTGCCAGTAGGGATAAACAAAAATAACTACAGGAGTGGGTGGGATTGGTCAGAGATCCTTCGGGGAACAGGGATTTAAAAAATACAGTAGCGCTTGACTTTACCATAAAAAACACTTCAACAAGGTGCATTTGATTTGTCTGAATATATTTCCAAACTAGCAAAGTGTATTTAACCTGCTAGTTGACAGTTTCCCCCAGACACAAATGTTGCTTGTGGAGCTAAAAATCTAAAACAGTATTGTTGGATCATCAGACATTTGAATCTGGAAGCCTGGAACAAGCTTCCGAAAACAAGGAATAGCATCCTCCTGGTATCTCAAAAGCCAGTGTCATTCACAATCATGCTTTGATTAGTTGGATGCACCGCAGTTAATTGTTTTTCATTTGCGAATCGTTCCCGTCCTCTATAGAACTATTTGGCTTTGCTGAGGAAAATTCATCATGCTGTGCGTGGGTATGTGTACATACAGCATGTGTGGATGTGTATATGCATGTGTCACCCTGTAATTACACACTCCTTTCATCTGCCAGTATCCAAAATTAAGCGAGACCATCTGTCAACATAGCAGATCGTTCTCTTTGCATTTCTGTGCCCAAAAACCTCTATCTGGCAAATCTACACAAACGCACACAAACACAGGCTTCTCATAGCCAGTCCATTTCTACTTTTTCATGTTTTTCAACTTACTTCAGAATATGGATTCGTCCCTGTGTACATGAGAGAGTCATATAATGTAATAAAATTAGTATTTACTCCTTCCCTACCAGTGTTCTGTTATTGTGATGATAACGTGGAGGTTAAAAGCATATGTAAGGAATAAAACACATATATTATAGGAGAATAATCAACGATGCATGCTTCCTGTAACAGCATGTCCTCATGTGTTTTATTCCTCTTATACCATTTGCAAACTATTAGATAATTGTTTTCATCCGTTTATAGTTACATTTAATGTTGTGGATCATCTGTGAGGCAGTGGTGGCTTGGCGGTTAAGGCTCTGGGTTACTGAAGGTTGGGGGTTCAAGCCCCAAGCTGCCACTGTTTAGCCCTTGAGCAAGGTCCTTAACCCTCTCTGCTCCAGGGGCGCTGTATCATGGCTGACCCTGCGCTCTGACCCCAACTTCCTGACATGCTGGGGTATGCGAAGAAAAGAATTTCACTCTGCTGTAATGTATATGTGATCAATAAAGACTCATTATCTTATTTTACTTAAGGTACGTTCACACTTACAGCGACTCACAGGCACAAAGCAACCGGAGACCATTCATTTTCAATGAGAGCTGGCAACTTCCAGCGACAGTGACTGTTGGTGACTAGATCTGGGCATGTCCAGCAACGCGACAAAGTTGAGGAAAAGTTTAACTTTATGCAAATTTGGAGAGACTTGGTACAGTGACTACCAATGGGAGTGAAGAGAGTAGAGCGCACGTGATCCGCCATGCTTCCTGTGACGCCGAAATTTTTTGTGGACCCAGACGGTCTGGTCCTTGCACTTTCGCCACAGATAGATGGCCGCAATGGCAAAGAGTACACGCTGTTTTTCCTTCATCTCGTAGGATACGATGCATATATACACTGGTGAATTTTATATACAAACGCTCTCCCTCCAGAATGTTTCATTTTAATGGCAAGAAAACTGTTTTGTTGTTAAAAGTGGAATGCTAGTTGCGTCACCCACTGATAAAGTTTACTATGGCAACCAATAGTAGGAACGGTTACTGGCAACTTCATAGTACAGCGACTGGCGTCTTGCAGCGATAAAATTGCTGTACATGTGAACGTGTGACAGTTACAAAGCACTGACATTGGAGACTCCTTCCAAAATGATGAATAGACATCTCCTCCCAGAAAGCTTCACCATATCAGCAATTACATTCATTTTTTTTAATGTGGAGTGTCTTAGAACGAGCGCATTAATATGAACCTGTGTTTTGTCTTTCAAATGGAACGGTTGACCGGGCTGCTTTTAGAAAATAAATCGACACTTTCCAACCAGTTAGATTTGAGAAATCAACAGCACTCTGCTATAAATTATGTTCATGCATTGTTGACCAATGATAACCAGTTGTGCTTAAAAATACAGTCCAACTTTTTTCAAATAAATGATAACAATAGTTTTACTCAAACAATATATTCTATATTTCTCAAAAATAAATTATTTAAAACCACCACAATCAGGGTTTACCGGTTAAAGAACATCATATGAAATTGAAATATACTCCTTGTATATATGAATATCCTGTTCTCACGTTTTCTTTTCAGCTGCGATGCTATATATTTCATTCAAATGCTGAAGCATATTCTTCTAAAAATGACCGTTGTTATCATATCTTAATGACTAGTACCTAATATTGACTTCATTATCACTGTAATTACAGTCCTTTGTGTGTTATGCGTTATTGTCCGTATTTCCTGTAATTAGTAAAAGCAAATGTTGCTTGAGTTATTAGTGAGCAATATCATTCAGCAAATTTGTATTAGATAATCATAGCTGATGAAATAAAAACAGCTCTTATGAGTGGACTGGGTTTCTAAGCCTCTTGCTGTGCATCTGTGCTGGGAGTCGCCATGGTGATGAAGAGGATGCGAAGGCTGTACATGGCTATTTACAGAGCCGCTATGTTTATGCGTGCTCAGCACACGCAATAATGCCACTTTTATGGTTGTTATTATCACAGCCCCTTTTTTTTTATGAAAGAAAGGACAGATGGACAGATAACTGGAGACTTATGGGCTGTAATATGTACCAGAGGGAAGCATCCTGCATACTACGCATCAGTATCTCTTCCTGTCTTTTTACACTCGGATACCTATGCAATCCACTAGCAAGTGTGTATTTTCAGGGGGAAAAAGATTTTGATGTAATATTTACTAAAAGAGGTTTAAGTTTTCTTTTTGGCAGAAAGCAGTATGAGGTGTTTATACTCGTACTGGTTTATGCTTTATCAGAAGGGCTTCAGAAGCATCTGAAATATTGTTCATGGTATTGTATGAAAGGTGATGCACTAGATGTCCGTGATTAAAGGCGGTCGGATAGTAAACAGCGTGACGTGATTTACACAAACATACATTAACAAAATAAATAAATAACGATGAACTCACATACTGTACCATTTTTGCATGTTGTTGAAACATGCCAACAATTACATTTCACCATTTAACTATATATTCCAAATATATAAACTTGTTTAAATGACAAAAAAAAAAATGTTAACTTATCTCAGATAGTGTTTACATTTTTTCCTTTAGGTAGTTTTGCCTATATATTGAAAAAATGAATAAAATTTTCACAGCATGCCGAGGATGATCTTCACCATGCCAGAAAAGGAACTGCAAACAGCAGTTCATGGTCATCTGACATGGCATTTTTTTGACATGTCAAAGCCCCCCTTTTCCAGTTATGTAGGAAAATAGTAGCTTCGTAATATTGCCTAGCAAAAAAACTGGAGATAAATTAATTGCCATATTGCAACACCATGCAGCAAAGGGTTAAAAGAAAAAAAAAAGAAGTCTATTCGAATATATTAATGACAGAATAATGAAGATGAGCACTGCATTGTTTTATTTTTTTTTTATGTTAAACCTTCAGTTAAAAAAAATGTAGAATACGTTAAGAAAATTAAGCATTGTTTGCTGTCTCTTATGAAAATAGTTCCCTGACAATTCCGAAAAACTGTAATTGGTAACTTGGTGGGATTGATGGCATTATTCTCTCACATCGTTCTCCCATTGGTAGATCTTTCCCATTGGTACATTGGCAATACAAAATTGGAAAAATCCCATTGGAATTGGCAAAAAAAAAAAAAAGAGAGTTTGGTTTCAGTGGGTGACAGTTATTGTAACTGCTGCACTATGACCAAGTGGTGAGGAGCCTTTTTAATGTCCCAAAGGCACTGGAAACCTCTTTTAGTATGAAGTATAATTCTGGTTTTAGTCATAAATGGACACCTACAACATTTAACACTGTGTGTTAGGATCATGTACCTGTTACGAAAGGAATACATCACAATGCAACCCTAAAAAATGCAGTAAATTTATTGAAATCATTGATTTGTCTCGGGTTTTAAAAAAATCAATTTAAGCATTCATCTTCAGTATCCACTTTATCCTGGTCACGGTGGATCACCAGACAGGAATACACCCTGGATGGGATGCCAGTCCATTCCGTGACATCCTGAACACACATATTCAAACACTTATTCACACTTGGGGGCAATTTAGCCGACTTTTGTGTTTTTAGAAGGTGGGAGGAAACCGGAAAACCCAGAGGAAACCCACACAGATAGTAACACGAACTCGGCATCGAACCTAGATGACGAGTGCTACCCAGGGCACATCCATGCCGCCTTTTAAATAATATATTTGTGAATAATAAGTATCACCTACATAACGTTTTCTATTCAAAACGTTATAGCTGAAGAAACGGGGTGGCTTTCATTTTTGTGACCTCGTTGTGTCTTCATACCAGAGACACATAAAATCTCAAACACTACACACTGGTCAGTGTCTCTCATGCTGCTGTGGTCATATTTTATACGAAGATGATCAGATGAAAATTCATAACCTGTGCCTCTTTTGTTTTTAGGTTGTGCACGCCATGTGATAAATGTGTGTAAGTGGCCCTTGATGGTAGTTTAACAATTCTAACAGCTGGGCTGCCCTCAATAACCACACTGAACCCCTTTGTACCCTTCTCTGATTTATATTCACTGTCTTCCCTGGCTTTTTGCTAAATATATATATATATATATATATATATATATATATATAATATATATATTAGTTTTTAAAAAAGCTTGTTTTAAAGCTAAAAGTAGTAAGGTAATTATGTAAGTTGCCATGCAAAGTGACATGATTGTTAGCTTGCCAGCATTTAGTACGTTAGGAAACCCATTAGGAAACGGTTGGATTTGAAATGAAAAGCTAGTTATGCAGACATTTATGTTAAATAAACTACCTGATGCAAGAAGTAAATAATACATACAGTAGGCCTAGTAGCTGATTTATAATGATGGAGAAAGCTAGACAGTTGGAGAGGTACAAGGTTTTTGATGAAAGTGTTATAGCATTGTGTGTTTTGATCTGAGGATTATGTCTAGAGTTATTATGCCTGGCACGATAATGTTTGGCAGAAATACAATGGGTTAATGAACTTGCATGAAGCAGGCAAGTTATTTAACACACTCATCGAGGAACAAACAGATGGCCAAACACAACTAAATATGAGAACTGTAGTACGTACTATACCTCTGGAATGGCGCAAACACTAAACTGGAAGTAATCAGTTCAACCCCAAGGAATGCTAGCTTATAAAAGGGTTGTTTGGATAGAAAAGTTTTGAACTTCCTGAAAGTATTTTTCTTTGAGCCCAGCAATCTCTTATAGGGTTCTTCATAGGACTTTTAAGAGTTCCTTCAGTCGGACAAGCGAAGAAATAATAATTATTACTGAATTTTATTTTTGAAAGTGGTGAGTATATCCGCCTTCATTCCTGTCAGAAATTTACCCCAACATCAGTTAGATTTGTAGTAACAAGTAGCTATCTGTGCTGATACAGTACATTACATGTAGTACTTAAAAGTTTCAGTGGTTTGTCACCAGGGTCATTTCTGACAGGATAAGCAGTTGCTTCTGGCCCACAAGCCACCAAGGGGAACATAAGAATGCAATTTTTTTAAAAAAATGTAATAATATCTTTTATCATTAGGGGATGGTGAGCCCATGGTTGTTACCACTGTTCAGGTTTTTGCAGGAGGCCTTCTTGTGGCTTCTGAATCTTTGGTTGCCCATGGGTTCTAGAAAATTTCTGCAAAGTTTCTGGATGCCTTGGCTGTAAAATAAAACAAACATACAAAAAAAAAAAAAAAGATTAACTGAGTATATTTTTATGTAATTGAAATAAAACTAAAGTATTTAAATATTAGACATGTACAATTATACAATGTGTCAATGTGTACAATAACAATATTTTGTCTATTTTGTCTGTTTGTTAGTCAGACAATAGATTTAAAATAGTTTTATTTTCTTTCCACTCACAGAAGACATTTTTATTACAAATGCCATTACACTTAAACATTATTTAACTCGTTTTTAACTTATTGAGGTTTGGATTCAATTCAAGTGACCAGTCAAATTGGATAATAACGATTAGAACTCAATAATAAATAGAATAACTTTGATAATGGTGGGTTGTGATTTCCACCACTGTAACAATAAAAAAAAAAAAAAAAACTGAGGACACCCTGGATGTGTGTTATGGATCCCTGGGGATCTCTGGACCCCAGTTTGAGAACCATGGCACTAAACAGCATGATATACAGCGGGGGAAATAAGTATTGGATGCATCAACTTTTTTTTCAGTAAATATATTTCCAATGAGAGTTTTCACCAGACATCAATATTAACTCAAGAAATCTGGAAATATAAAGAATTCACAACATTAAGGTCCATAAATAAAGTTATGTGTAATAAAGTGGAATGCTGCAGGAAAACAGTATTGAACACGCTAACTGAAATGGATTTAATACTTAGTGGAGAAGCCTTTGTTTGTAATGACAGCTTCAAGACGCTTCCTGTATGAAGAAATTAATGGGCCGCAGTATTCAGGTGTGATTTCGGCCCATTCTTCTAAACATATTGTCTAAATCTTGTTCAATTGGATTCAAGTCAGGTGATTGACTGGGCCATTCTAACACCTTGATTTTTTTCTCTGAAACCAACTGAGAGTTTCCTTTGCTGTATGCTTTGGATCGTTGTCCTGCTGGAATGTCCACCCACGTCTCTTCTTCATCCTCCTGGTGGATGGCAGCAGATTCTTCTCAAGAATCTCCCGGTAAAGGGCTCCATTCACCATTCCTTCAGTTATATGAAGTCTACCAGTACCATGCGATGATAAACAGCCCCACACCATGATGCTTCCACCTCCAAACTTCACTGTTGGTGTAGTGTTTTTAGGGTGATGTGCAGTGCCATTTCTTCTCCGAACATGGTGTGTAGTATGACAGCCAAAAAGTTCAATTTTGCTCTCGTCTGACCAGATTACACTCTCCCAGTATTTCATAGGCTTGTCTAAATGAGTTGTAGCAAACTTTAAACGAGCTTCGACATGCCTTTTCTTTATTAATGGAGTCTTGCAGGGTGAGTGTGCATAGAGGCCATGGCGGTAGAGTGCACTGCCTATTGTTTTCTCTATGACGATGGTACCTGCTGCCTCCAAGTGTTTCTGGAGCTCTTTCTGAGTGGTCCTTGGCTCTTGGTCTACTCTTCTGACTCCCTGGTCAGAAATTCTGTGAGGAGCTCCTGTGCATGGCTGGTTGATGATGGAGTGGAGCTTCCACTTGTGGATAATGGCCACAATGGTGCTTACTGGAGGATTCAGAAGTGAAATACGTCTGTATCCGATTCCGTCAATATGTTTTGCAACAATAAGGTTGTGAAGGTCTTGGGAGAGCACTTTGCTTTTACCCGTCATGAGATGTGTGACACCTTAGGAACAAAAAGTCTTTTTATAGACCATCAATTTACTAACCCAGCTGATATTAATTTGCACAGAAATGGGGTATAAGTACTTACGGATTTCAGCTGGCTCCTTGCTTTACCTTGCCTTGGAGAGCTGCTTTTTCTTAGCGTGTTCAATACTTTTTTTTCCTGTGTCATGCCACTTTATTACACACAACTTTAATTATGGACTTTAATGTTGTGAATTGTTTATTTCCAAATTTCTTGAGTTAATAATGATCTCTGGCGAAAATTTCATGTGAATAGCCTCATTGGAAATATATTTACTGAAATAAATGTTGACGCGTGCAATACATATTTCCCCCACTGTATAATCCAACAAAAGATGACAAGGTCCAGTTTATGTGGATGGTGTGTGAAAATGTGGACTAAAGTCAAAGCAGCATGCTGTCCAAACTTTTTGGGTGTTTTCTTGGAAGTTCCTGCTCTTTTCTGAACTGTCTTTATGAATATGCTAATGTGGCATTTTTATCGGTGAACTATAGAGCTTGTGGTCTCAGTCAATGCAGAAGCGACTAACTCTGCACTTTCTCCCACTTTGTTAGAAATAAACCCCAGCTGATTTCTAATACTGACTAAAATCAAATCAGTAATGGAGCAATGCTTGGTGTGGCAGAAAATATAGAGAAAATCGAAACTGGGACACCACTTTGATAAATAGCTTGCATTTAAATGATTCAATGCACCAAATATGAACACAAATTTTATTATGTTTTATAAGCTTTCCACAAAAGCTTGGCTTTATTTAATGTACCAACCAATATACATAACAGTGTGACTATTCTTTTCTCTTCAGCATATATTAAAATAATGCTGAACACGCCATATTATGTTACCCGAAATGAGAAAGTGGTGGTAGCATCCAACAGCATTATGTGAATTCTCTAATAAAAACCAAACCTACAGTATAACTATCATTGATTCCACTGTAGATTTGCCAAGATCACTAACAACTAAATTCCAAATTACCTGGCATATCATTTACACTGATTAAAGCAGTGCAACAAATGAATAGCTCCAATTCAATATACTTAGGGTTCAATTCCCTATTTAAACAATTCGCCAATTTTAACAGTTTTAACATCTCTTGTACATGCTAATAGCAGAACCCTTTTGGTACTGAACTTAGAATCCTCATAGTTCAAAGACCTAACTTCCTACAACACATTGCGTCTCTGTTCCTTCAGCCCAGAACTACATGGCTCCTCCAATCCCCGCCCGGCAACATGAGATCGTGATGAACCGGCAGCAGCGCTACTTCCGTATTCCCTTCGTCCGCCCCGGTGATCAGTACAAAAACCCACAGAATAAGAAGGGGTGGTGGTATGCACACTTCGATGGGCCGTGGATCGCCAGGCAGATGGAGCTACACCCTGATAAACATCCCATTCTGTTAGTGGCTGGTGAGTGCAGCTTGCTTTAAAGATTTTGACATTCTTTAGTTCAGTGGTTCTTAAAACCAGTCATCAGGACCTCCACAGTTCCTCCAGGGATTTAAGAACCACTGCTGTATTTATCGTCAAGGAGAATATCGTTGTTGGATTGTGGCATATCCTTGAAATGGTTGGGGTCAAAGCACAAGATCAGCACGCTTTAAACAATTAATGGCTAAGGGTACAAGTCCAAGAACTCTGGTCATTAATTGTGGTCCTGCTACCCTGCAGTATGGTATGGTATTACCTGTGCTTGGTTTTGTTTTTGCGTGCGAGTGTTTTTTTTTTTTTTTTTTTGTGAAGTTTTCACCTCTACATTTTGACAAAAGGCCATTAAGATATTAATGGAACAAGTATGAGACACATTGATTGCTGCCATATACAACTGTACCTTTAATAGGAATCACGCAATGTTGTATCTGTTGTACATTCAACAGAAGTATATGAAGGACCATTTTTGTAATTGTCTTGAGTACTTTACCTTGTTCCTTGTCAGTGTGAACATAACTGTAGCATAACTTAAAAATGAAAGCAATTATAAAGCAAATTTCACTCGACACCGTTATTCTATTTCTTTGTAGCATGCGACTTTTATTCTGTAGAATTTAATTCTTAATTGTGTGTTTGGTTTTGGTTCTCTGAACTGTTTCTAGGCAAGGATGATATGGAGATGTGTGAGCTGAATTTAGAGGAGACAGGTCTGACCCGTAAGCGTGGAGCGGAAATCCTTGGCCGGCAATTTGAGGAGATCTGGGAGCGCTGCGGAGGAATCCAGTATCTGAGGAACGCTATCGAGAGTCAACAGGCACGTCCCACTTATGCCACGGCCATGCTGCAGACCATGCTCAAGTAGACACACATAGAGTACAATCATGCACTCGGTCGGTCAACCATTAAACCATGCCCATGCTACAGAAACTCCTCAAACGGTTTAGGTGTCTTTCTAATTTGAAGAGCAGAATGCAGTTTATCTCATAGTTAGAATTTAGATAGTAATTTACTTTAGACTCACTTACTTTGTTTCTCAGTTCACCGATGGATTTGCTTTTTATTGATATTTTGTCTTTTGCCCTTTAAATTGTTGCCCTCTTAATTAGTTCCCTTTTGCTTGTTTTTCTCTTTAAATCTGTCACTTGCATTATTATGCTTTCATTTTTCTTGCACGTATTTTTCTCCATTAAATCCATAACTCAACTTTGAGGCCTTAATAACTGCAATTGCCTGGGTGATTCCTTTTAAGATGCATCTCAGTGTACCATTTTGTATATTATCTGGTAAATATTTCGATAAGCAAGTGTTAATAATTCAGCCTTTCCTGTAGGGATATTCCAGTTTTGGAACTGTATAGTTATCATAGCTTCTTAAAACACGTAACTTCTTTATATTTAAATTCAAATAGATTAAATGAGGATTTTCAGCAACTGGGAGAAAAATGTAATTTAAGCTTTGCACACAATTACAATAGTCTTTTATTGTTTGTTAATTATTTTCATGGTAACGATAGCAATTTGTCAGTTACTGTTTACACTCGAGTAAAAAAAAATCCCTCATTTGTAGTTCAGGTCTAAACTCTAAACGATGCACTATATTTTTCTGAGTGATTTTTCTAGGATTCCGTAACCTGTATTGTTAAGCTGTACCCGATGATCTTCCAGCTTCAACTGAATGTACAGAAATTTTTACACAATTTTACACAAAGTCCGTAAAGTTGTAAAATTGAGAATTAGAATGTGTTTCATTGAATAACTTTAATCGCACTTGTTCTGTTGAAGTCTTTCCTGAATTTTCATTGTGCTACTCAAGAAGGATTAACATTCATTTTGGAGGAAGATGAACTATAATGATGTGTCTAAATTATACTTTTGTTGTTGTTGTCAGTAAATGAAGTGTACTGAAATTTATGCAATACTTTAAGTAACTAATACATTTTTTGAAACGAGTGAGGAGTTGTGTTTGCTCTGGTTTTGGTTGGACCAAATATGTATTCTAGCAAATAACTAATGACTCTAATGGGGGGGATACAACTTTTGTATAAAGCTAAACATTAGCAGCTGCCTGCATGACCTCACAAACATAAACTTGTCCATATTCATATGATAGTGTATAACTGTTATAACAAGTAATAACAGGAATTAACTTCACAGATGTTCCACAACATTAAATGGGATAATAAACAGACAAAAAGTATTACGCCATTCTATAATTAATAAAATATATATAGTGTTGGCAAATTCCTGTGGTATGAAAGAAATAAAGCACTTTGGGTTGGGCTACCTCTGCTTGATTATTTTTTTTTTTTTATAATCACATACCTGTTTTTTTTATATATAAGGTCACACAAACACACACACACACATGTACAGAACACTGGGGTCTAACATTCTTAGACCACATTGAAAATCTAGGATTTTTAATTAAAATAGGAAAGAAACAGAAGGTTTTAGAATTTTGAAATATTTAAAACAAAGAAAGTAAAATATCATTATCTTTAATATTTAATATTCAAGATTCTGCACTATTTCTAGGCCCCTATTTAAATGAAAGCAAATTTGTGATATTGGCCATGTTAACTGCTTTGTACAAAAGGTCAGATTTCCCTCATGCCTAATCTCTTCTATTGAAGCATGTGTTCAGACACTACTCCGATGGATTTGGTCTAAAATGGATCGTAAGGTTTTGCACTTGTGGAGTCCATGCCAGCTCGAGTGCGTCACTGTCAAAGCAAAAAGAGGGATGTACCAAATACCAAGAAACTCTGAAATCCATGTAAATATTTCAAACATTTTACTTTTCACTCAACTGTTGTCAATAATATCATTTGTAATGAGATTTTTTTGTACTAAATTAGAAAAGAATGCAAAATAGAAGCATTTTCAGTTGTAAAGTCTGAGAACTTTAATTATCTCATTAGGCCTTAATGGCCTCATTAGAACTTGTTAGGCAGGTCCAGAATTTTCAATAAGAATGAGAATCCCAGAGCATAATAAATTCTCTGACTCTTCAAACACCCAACACCCATGGGCTACTACAAACAGCTAACTGATTATCTGAAAATGAGGCTAATTGATGTCTACAAAGCAGAGGAAGGAATAGATATCAAAGTGCTTCACAATTTCTACTCTCCAAAATGTCATTAAGAATTGGCATTTAAAGGAAAGGCAAAATCTGGAAGACCAAGTCAACTCTCAGATATAGTTTTATGCACAAGTTTGGGCAACCCTCTGAGGCTGCATGATAATTTGCTCTGGCTTTCTAAGAAAAGATTGTAGTGATTTGCCATTCAGTTTCTAGAGAAAGCTGGATAATGTGATGTTTTTCAGACAAAAATTATTAGTGTAGCAGTATTGACTTGTATGAAATAAAATCAAATGTGAAAAATAGGCTGTGCAAAGGTTTGGCCAGCCTTTCAATTGTGTTGATTTGAATATGTGTAGTCACTTAATGCTGATTGACTGCAACACAAAATTGTTATGATTGGCTCAATAAACATTACACTGAAAACACAGGTGCAACCATTCATGAAAAAGGGTATTCAAGGTAGCATATATTGGGATATTCAATTGGTAGTTGTTAGTCATGAAAAGTTTGGATCATTTTACTGACTCAGTTTTTTTAATTTTGTTCAGGAAAATGAACGAATATTTTTTAAAGTCATTTCGTTAATTACAGCAGAATATAATTAAAATCTCTCTCTCCCTCTCCCTCGACACATCACTAATAGTTGTGCTTAAACAAAGGTTTAAGGTCTTTGTCTCCACAGTCAGAAATATAGTTAGAAAATGGAGGGCCACAGGAACGTTCCTTGTGAAGGAAAGCTGTGGTAGGCCGAGAAAAATATCTGAAAGGCAAAGAATGGTTAGAATTGTCCCAGACAAACCACAGACCACCTCCAAAGAGCTCCAAGAACATCTTGCTAATGATGATGTCATTGTACATTGTTCCACAGTCCAGCACACTTTGCACAAGGAACAGCTCAATGTAAGGGTGATGCAGCAAAAGCCTTTTCTGCATACTGCCATCAAGCAGAATCGTTTGAGGTATGCGAAGGCTCATCTGGACCAGCCAGAATTATTTTGGAATAATGTGCTGTGGACAGATGAAACTAAGACAGAGTTATTTAGTCACAACCAGAAGTGCTTTGTTTGGTGGCAAAAGAACACAGCGTTCCAGGAGAAGAACCTGCTCCCTACTGTAAAATTTGGTGGAGAGTCCATCATGCTATGGGGCTGTGTGGCCAGCACAGGTACTGGAAACCTTGTCAAAGTTGAGGGTCACATGGACTCCACCCAGTATCAGCAGATTCTTAAGAACAATGTTCAAGAATCAGTCAAGAGGTTGAAGTTACGCCAGGGTTGGTTGTTTCAGCAGGACAATGATTCAAAGCATTATTCCAAATCTACCAAGGAATTCATACAGAGACACAAGATACAATGTTCTAGAATGGCCATCCCAGTCCCCAGACTTGAACACCGAAAATATATGGAATGATTTGAAGCGGGCTGTCCACGCTTGGAAACCATCAAACATCACTGAACTGGAGACAGTTTGCAAGGAAGAATGGTCCAAAATACCTGCAGCCTGAATTCAGTGACTTATCAGTGGCTATAAGAAGCGACTACAGGCTGTTATTTCAGCAAACAGAGGCTCTACTAAATATTGATGTGATGATTCCATTGGAATTCCATTCCAAATTTTTGCACCTGTCTGTTTTTTGTTATGACTCACATTGCATTGTTTCTGTTGATTCGATAAATGTTGTTTCAGAACTGAAGTGTTACTGTTTCCATAAGGTATAAATTATAACCAAATGAAGGTGCTGCTTTGAAAGCCCAGAAGATTATAAACTGAAATTATGATAATTATCAGGGGTTCCCAAAGTTTTGCATAAAACTGTAGAACTGCCAGTATGCTGAAAAGGAAGGAAAATTAAAATTCCCAAATGACCGCATGGACCTGCAGGAAGGTTTATCTGACACAGGAATGGTGGTGCACTGTTCTATTATGCAGCCTTTCTTGTACAAACATTATCTGCATGGAAGAGTCATCAGAAGGTAACTTCACCTGCGAAATATCATCAAATTCTGGATGCAAAGGTGACACAGTCAAGATCTTGGAATGGCCTTCACAGACTCCTGGCTTAAACATCATTGAAAATATGTAAGTAGATCTTAAACATGCTGTGCATGCCAGATGGCCCAAGAATATCTCAGAAACGTTCTGCAAAGAAAATTCATTAAATATAAATAGAAAGGTTCCTAGCTGTCTAGAAGATGCATTCACAAGCTGTGATATCTGCCAAAGGGGGTGTTACTATGTACTGACTCAGTATGGTTTCCAAACTTTTGCATGTTTCACAATTACTATTTTCTTCTTTAAAATTTTTTTTTATTTAGTCAATCAAATATAAAGAAACTTTGCAGTAATATTTGCAGCAAACAATTTTAAGTAGTTTGCTGCCAAGGTTGTGTTTACATCTTTCCACTTGAAATATATATGTGTGTGTGTGTGTGTGTGTGTGTGTGTGTGTGTGTGTGTGTGTGTGTGTGTGTAATTTAGCCATGGTGCACATGAGTGCAAAATTTTGCATGCAATTGTATATTTCCAATCAGTGCTTTAGGGGTGTAGGGACCAACAGGGCTATTTAGCAGTCGTACTTTAAGCTGAAACCTATCTCTACTCATAAACTTTATGGTGTCAAAGGGATTGATGCTGTTTTAAAGTACTACTTTGACTTTTTTCTTTTAACGTTTACTGTACTTTGTGAAAAAGTCTTTTTATGTTTTAATTATTTTTAAAAGCATATTTGTTTCGCAATCATTGTTTCTATGTGCTTAAGTCTTTTGCACCATGCAAAGTGTTTTATATAACACAAAGTCATATAATTGCACCCTGATTTCGAATAATAATAGACCAGAGTTATTTCTCCGCAGCACATGGTACATATCGGCCATGACCTCAACGAACACCTCCCTTACTGAGACTGGAGGAAATGAAAGGCTGAAAGCTGTATAAATGCTTTTGATGGTTTCTTTCAGAATATGCTTCGTCCTCTATCCGCTGTCCTACGTCATATAATTAATTCCATGACCCTGACCTCTCCATAGACTTTTTATTTTATTTTTCTAACAGTGACCTCTAAGTGAATCATTCAAGTCACTTCCTCTACTTAGTATGGTTTGCGTGTGTGTGTGTGTGTGTGTAAGTGGAGACAACCATTTACACACACGCAAATGGTTGCACTTGTATCATCCATTTCCATATTTAACATTTGTCACTATACAGATGGAGGCTCTTGAACCACAACAGTTCTTAATATACCAGTGGTGTATTAAGAATTAGCAGAAGAAGTCATTAACTCTAACAATGAAAAGCACAGAGCTTAGAGCATGTCCTTGACTACAGCTAAAATTAATAAATGGAGATTTATTAATCTTACAGGGGGGAAAAATGTGTGTGTGTGTATGTGTGTGTGTGTGTGTTTTAACACGAATCCACAAATCCTATTTTGGCTGAACTGACTTTATTTCACACCCTAGGCTTAGGTAATGTTTAGTCTGATTAGGGTTGAGATGTACAGCACAAAACATCCTGTTCAAAACATTTTGGTTGAGAATGTTGATGAATATAAACACATCAACTTTATTCTCTTCCTAGGGCAGACATAACAATGATGCCCTTCTAGTGAGCGAAACAATACCTAAACACATGTTTTTCTATTTCAGCCTTTAATGGTTTCTACCTCATGCTCCATTTTGCTGATAAGTAGTTCATGACATTATATAGTCACTTGAATGTGTGAATAAAACCCCACTCTGATTTTAAAAACAAAATGCAGATGTAGATAACAGCACAAAGCACTGAAACACCGGTTCATCCTCATTGTTCATGTTCCTAGCAACCTCTTTAGCCTTCGGTCTGTGAACAGGGAAAAAAAAAAAAATCAATTTACAAAATTTATTTTAGAAATGTTCTCTTAGGTGCTTTGAAATGAAGTACTGCTAACGTTCAGCTCCATTAAATCCAAAGCACACACCCAAACATGCAGTATCACCATTTGAAAGTTGGCCATAATTCAGAAATTTAATATCACCTTGGATCCAACTGATGGGTTTCAAGTTTTTGGAGAGGCTAAAATATGGCAGGGATTATGTGGGAACTCATGGAAATTATGGCATTTCCATATCTCATTGAGAGATGTAACACTGTCGTGGTCTGCTGTCTGCATGATTGACTCTCAAGACCTGGCAGTGCACTAGTGTCACCGTTCCTGTAAAAGCAGCAGAAATAGAAATACATGAAATGTAGAAACTGAAAAAAAGGAGGGGGAGAAACCCAGTCTACTATACACTCATCATCCACTTTATTAGGAACACCTGTACAACTGCACATTCATGCAGTTATCTAATCAGCCAATCATGTGGCAGCAGCACAATGCAAAAAATCATGCAGATACAGGTCTTCAGTTAATGTTCAGATTAAACATGAGAATGAAGAAAAAGTGTGCTGATCTCTGTGACTTTGATCGTGGCATGGATGTTGGTACCAGACTGGCTGCTTTAAGTATTTCAGAAACTTTTGATCTCCTGGGATTTTCACACACAACAGCCTCTAGAGATTTCACAGAATGGTGTGGGGGAAAAAATCCTGTGAGTGGAGGGTCTGCAGGCTGAAACAGCTTGTTGATGAGAGAGATCAGAGGAGAATGGCTAGACTGGTTTGAGCTGACAGGATGTCTATAGTAACATGGGCACAGACTCACCCAAACTGGACAATTGAAGATTAGTCGAGTCTGTGCCCTTGACAGCCTCAGATTTTTGTTCTTAGTTGGTAGGAGAGGAACCTGATGTGGTCCTCTGCTGTTGTAGCCCATCCACCTCAAGATTTTATATTATATACATGCTGATATGGTTTTCTGCTCGCCATGGTTGTAAAGACTGATTATTTGAGTTATTATATCCTTCCTGTCAGCTTGAACCAATCTGGCCATTTTCCTCTGACCTCTTTTATCAACAAGATGTTTCCACCCACAGAACTGTCGCTCACTCAGTGGTTTTTGTTTTTGTTTTTTGCACCGTTCTGTGTACTATAGAGAATATTGTGTGTGAAAATCCCAGGAGTTCAACAGTTTCTGAAATACTCAAACGAGCCCATCTGATACCAACATCCATGCCACGGTCAAAGTCGCTGAGATCAGTTTTTCTTCATTCTCATGTTTGATGTGAACATTATCTGAAGCTTTTGACCTGTATCTGCATGATTTTTTTGCATTGCGCTGCTGTCACATGATTGGCTGATTAGATAACTGCAATGAATGTGCAGTTGTACAGGTGTTCCTAATAAAGTGGATGATGAGTGTACATTATCTCAAGGAGACTTCTGTAGATTAGTAAGTATTCCTATGACAATCGTTGGAAATTATTTATTTATTTATTTTTGAACAGTTGATATCTACTGATTTTCACGACGCATTCTACATTCCAATCATCTAAACATTATTTATTAAAATGAATTCCTTTTACAGCTACACTAACTACATTGACGACAACATATCAAGCCTTTAATCTGCTCACTGAGTCTGTGTTGGAATGATATCTGGATGAGTGGATGATAAAACCCTTACAATGAGAAATGGCAAAAATATTGTTCGAACCACATGGCAAGTTGGAAATGTGGTGGAAGACTAATTAATATAGCTAAAATGTATAAAATAACCCCAAAGACATTTTTAGTATGATCAAAAGCATCCATTACCAGTACGTGTCATTACAATGAAACTGGATGCCTTTATTTCTCTCATAGATTGAATTTAGCTTCATTCTTGGTTCTCCAGTTTCCTTCCACCACCACGGTTGTTGGACTAGCTACGCTAAACTGCCCCTAGGTGTGAATGAGTTTGTGCGCTTCTCCTGGGATACTTCTACTGTTAGTACTAATAGTACTCATACTAGAGTAATATCAATAATAATAATAATAATAATCATAACTCAACATCCTCATTATCATCATAATGATAATAATTATAATATAGCTAGCAATTATTATATATTACATACAATATAACTACTAACAATCACCTGTTACATTGTATGCACTATATAATTCATATTAATTGTATATGATATATAATTAATGTAAGTTAACCACTAATATAATTCGTTAGGGATATCAGATGGTGACATGGCATCGCTGTCATATTATCCAATAACATTAATAAATTATCTTCGTTTTTTGGTATTGCTAATCATCATAATAATATTACCACACTAACATATTCTCACCTCTGCTACTTCGGAGGTGTGCGATTAAATTGATAATCATTATCCTTTAACAAGACCCTAAATAACTCCCATTACAAGACACAATGTACAAGTCTGTTTTGACCCGCATTACTATTAGGACAAGAAAGGGATCTACTAAGCACTTCTCTCCCCTTTAAAGTGCCAGAATGTAACTGCAGGATATCTAAAAGAGTCATGAGAGACGGCTATACAGTTAAAAGTTAGAGTGGAGTGTTATTAAAGTTTGCCTGATGATAGACACCAGCTTCTACAGTCTGAATATTGTGCATAAATAGCTTTTTTATAAAGAAAAATAGCAGCGATGTCAACAAAAGCTGCATTTCACCTTTGAAAGAATAAGTTATTTATCCGCATATTAAAATTTAGCTTTCTCCATCTCATTGTGGAGCACTCAATAACTGAAAGGTCTCCCAACATACAGCTGACAGGTAGAAACAACAGTTATATCATATTTTATTTAGTAAAATATGGTAAAAATGAAATGTTTTTAAACTATAAACTATTTTGATACATGTCTGTCCTTTTAGTTAAGTGAGTAGTCATTGGTGTGCAGTGCTTAACTTTTGAGACAGTAAGACTAGAATTTAATTCATTAAAAAAAACACCACCACCACCACAGGAAATTACCTTATTTGGTCCTCTGAACAAAGTTATCAGTGTGTTCAGTATATGGTGTAAGAAATGCAAACAGATTACCGGGTTCCACATCTAGAAAACAGCTGTGGATCTTTATAACTAGCAGCATTACAGAATTCCTCCAGAACACGATGGACTGCTTGGGTGATGTTATATGGCAAATTTATTCTTGCTGTTAGGTTCAGCTCTATATATGGCGTCAGCTCAGAAAATGAAATAGAAGAACTGCTTGTTGAATTTTGGGCTTGAGTCTTATGAATTTTTTTTTGTTAGTATGAAATCATAGAAAATTTCTCTCACTAGCCTACAGTACCCCCTCGACCTATTAGAATGGCAAGGCGAGCAATGTTTAGGCAAGCAAAAGATAAGACAAGGAACAGATAAGACTTGAAGTAAATTAAAGTAAATAACACTTCATATTTGGTTGCATATCCCTTGCTTGCAATAACTGCATCAGGCCTCACTGACATCACCAAATTGTTGGTTTCTTCTTTTGTGATGCTGTTCCAGGCTTTTAACACAGCCTCTTTCAGTTGTTGTTTGCTTTGGGGGGGGTTTCCCTTCAGTCTCCTCCTCAGCAGATGAAATGCTACACAGTTGGGTTAAGGTCTGGTGATTGGCATGGCCAGTCTAAAACCTTCCACCGCCCTACCCCCCTTCTACCCCCCAGCCCCCAGAGGAAGTCCTTTATTGAGTTGGCAGTGTGTTTTGGATTATTGTCTTGCTGCAAGATGAAGTTCCATCCGATTAATTTGGATGCATTTCTCTGTAAATTGGCAGGCAAAATGTTCATGTGAACTTCTGAATTCATTCTGCTGCTACCATCATGAGTTCCATAAAGATTAGTGAGCCTGTTCCAGAAGCAGTCATGCAAGCCCATGCCATGACACTACCTCCACCATGTTTCACAGATGAGCTTGCATGTTGTGGATTATTGTCACGTGGCGAGACATAAGGGAGTAGGATACGGAAGCAATTGCAATTAAGAGCTTTTATTAAAGGAGGTAGGCAGACAAATCCAAAACATGAAACAGATGCGTAGTCAAAAACAGGCAGTGGGTCGGGCGATCGGCAAACAGGCATAATCTGGGCAAAGCAGGAATCGAAGTCGCAGTCACAGAAAACAGGGTCAAAACACAAAACAAGAAACATGAGCTATGACTATGAACTAGGAGCAGAAAACACCAGCGTGGACAAAGTGAACTAATCTAAAACTATAATACTCCGCGAGGTGTACAGGGATGCGAGCGGTGTATATATCCCGAACATAATCAGCACAAAGCGCTGGCAGCTGAAGACAATAAAGCCACACCCCTGAACAACAACCAATGACAAAACAGGGAGGAGACCGAACAGAAACAAAACAAACGCACGTGTCCACAGTAAACAATGTCATGGTTATCAAGGGGAGATCGTGACCATTATGAGCAGATCCTTTCTTTCTCCACACTTTGCCCTTTCCAACACTTTAGTAGAGGTTAATCTTGGTTCCAGAACTTTTGTGGCTCATCTCTGTATTTCTTTATGAATTCCAGTTTGGTGTTCCGATTCTTACTGCTCATGAGTGGTTTGCATCTTGTTGTATGGTCTCTATATTTCTGCTCTCAAGGTCTTCCTCGAACAGTGGATAGTGACACTTTCACCCCTGCCCTGTGGAGGTTGCTGGTGATGTCACTGACTGTTGTTTTGGGTTTTTTTTCACAGACAATGTCTTTGTCATGAACTGTTGTTGTTTTCCGTGTCCGACCCATTCTGTGTCTGTTGCTCAGTGCACCAGTGGTTTCTTTCTTTTTCAGGACATTCCAAATTATTGTATTGGCTATGCCCAGTGCTTAGATTCTCTGATTGATTTTCCCTCTTTTCTCAGCTTCAAAATGGCTTGCTTTTCTCGCATAGACGGCTCTCTAATCTTCATGTTGGCTTATTAATGTTTAAACAATCAATTTAACAGGACACACCTGGGTAACAAGAAACGCCTGTCAGGCACATGTTCTGGTATTTTTCAGGCAGCTGTGGTTCAGGTGGTAGAGCGGGTTGTCCACTAATCGTAGGGTTGGCGGTTCGATTCCTGGCCCACATGACTCCACATGCTAAAGTGTCCTTGGGCAAGACACTGAACCCAAAGTTGCTCCCCATGGCAAGTTAGTGCCTTGCATGGCAGCTCTGCTACCACTGGTGTGTGAGTGTGTGTGAATGGGTGAATGAGAACCAGTGTAAAGCGCTTTGGAACCTCTAAGGTTAAAAAAACACTATATAAGTGCAGACCATATTTTTACTCGCTTATAAATTAGGTGGTCTGATACAAAATGTTCTATGTCATTTAACACATCTACATATAAATACCATGAAATAAAAGCTGAAATTTTAAACTCTCTTCTCATTTTCATTTTTTGATCTCAAACCTAAATGTCTTGCTATTGCAACAGTTTTGGAGGGGACTGTATGTTTTGCCCTGGATTAAGGACTGTGGTGTTTCTACACTGTCAGTAGAAGCTGCATTTATTCTGGTAATATTACAGAATTTATTATTTTACAGGTTTCTTTCAGGATCGAGACTGAATGAGATTTTAGGACCATGTGATTCTCACATGATATACATGGTTTATTTCAAATTAAAATAACCTCTTTTAGATTAAATGAGAAAACCACAAACAAGAAGAAGACATTGAACCTTATAATGGATTTACTGCTTGTGGACCATAGAAAACCAACTTTATTGCCTCAAGAGTGTTCTTGAGTCGAAATTAAGCCTTGCTCTCTTCACACATACATGGTATTTGATTAAGGCAAAAACATAAGACTTTTTTTTATAATAAGAAGTAATTTCCATTGCTCACCATGCTTGGGCAAATGCAATTCTTCAAAGGTCCCTTCTCCCTAAAAAAAGTTTTGAATCTTGTATGCTTCAAAAAATAATAGAGAAAACCTACAGTGCAAAGTACTGAAATCATGCTAACTCTTTTGTTGGTCTAATCATTAAAACATCATCCTGTGCTGGACTGAATGTGATGGATTTGTTCAAGGCAAAAATATATTTTTTCCCTACTCACCCTAGGGCAGAGTGAAAACAAGTAAAGACCTAAGAGAAGCCTTTATAGGAGACGTTAATGAGCCCAGCAAGAGACCGCAGTGACAGAGCACGCTTTTAATCTGTTGTTTAACCCTGTGATGGGGTCATTCAGGTGAGTGCTGCTCTAAAGTTTAAAATGTCCTTCAGATTCTGTCAGATTTCTGTCTCTTCTACTAGTCTGACATAACACCGGCTAAATAAGATGTCCGTTTTTTGTTGTGCAGTATTTATGAGTCATGATTTCATTTTTGTACAGTTCATAAACAAAAGAATAGCAACGTTCATGTTCTAGCAATGCTGAAAATCCTACTGCCATGTATTTATTATTTTACATTTATTTATGTGGGGGAAGTCAGTTGTATTCTGAGACAGGTTACACGGCGTCCAAGACAGCATTTTTCAATAGTGTCTGACCACAAACACAAACATTTAAAGCCATTAAAGTACTGACCAATATAGTACAATGTAATATAAAAACAAGAGATAATTTAAAAAATAAAAATGAAAATCCATGATATATTAAAATCAACGTCTAATATGTTATTATAGTGCCTGTATATTGCTGAATGAATAGTCCTGATTGCAATTATCAGATTAATCAGGGCAAATTTGGTTTAACAATATGATTCTACTATTGCTATTTAAAAACTTATGAAATAGCACTTGATCCAGCACATCTTGTTATTTTGCATGTTATCCATCCATCCGTCCAACTTCTATACCGCTTATCCTTCCTTCAGGGTCACGGGGAAACCTGGAGCCTATCCCAGGGAGCATCAGGCACAAGGCGGGGTACACCCTGGACAGGGTGCCAAATTTTGCATGTTATTTGTTTTATATTATGCTCTGACAGTTACTCATGCAGGCACTTTAATGAAGCCAAGAACTACTAAATAGAGGTAATGAAATTTTACTCAGTTCAGTTCAGTTTTACTTGTAAAGCGCTTTTAACAATGGACATTGTCCCAAAGCAGCTTTGCAGAAATATATAAATTCAGGATATAGATTTTAAATGTATTAATTTATCCCTAATGAGCAGCCAGAGGCGATAGTGTGCGAGGAAAAACTCCCTGAGACGATATGAGGAAGAAACTTTGAGAGGAACTACACTCAAAAGGGAACCGTCCTCATCTGGGTGACACCGGATAGTGCGATTATAAATAAATAAATCCCTTCTACAAATTTGCTAATACTATATGGTCAAATAGTGCAATTGTGTAACCAGGAAAATTCATTAAAAATTTTTACATGAAGTCTGTTTTGTTGAACTTCTCCACTGTTCACTGATGGAGACTTGAGTGCAAAACTGTATGTGGCAGTTGCAGTCCTAAAGCTATTATAGCAATTGAAGTCGTAGTAGTTCTGTAATTCTCTCTTTATCACAATTTTTATTTGCTATTTTGAGTTTTTCTTAATTTGATGTGTTCTTCTATAAAGAAAAAACAATGATGGTTTAAAGGATAAGCTGACCAAGCAATCATCTGCAACATTTACAGCTCACTTTAAGTAGGTGCTGTTAGTAATTTTATCCATAAACATTCACAACTCAAGATAAGCAATGTCTCAGATAAAGACGTTGGCTCCTCGTTTTTTGCGAGCTCCACCCCACTTGCGCAACCATCATGTAACTTTTGAATAGCTCTTAAGTCTGAGGTCTGAGTAATGATGTGAACAATTTCAGAATTAACTCTTCACTTTGTGTGTTTAACTCAACTCTGAATGTTTGACGAGACATGTAATATACCACTTTCTCCTGAGATGTGTTAGCAGCTTAATTTGTAAGATACTAAAAGAGGCAGTAAAGAAACTGGTTGACTAGGTATTTCAATGAATTGGTTTTCGAGTGCTCTGTATTTAGATGAGCACTTGTTAAAGATATTTATCAAATGCCAACCGAAGAACAGCACCAGCTCTCTGCCTTTGACATTTGGAAAACTTCCCTAACTTAGGAGGCCTTTGTGCTCATCACATCGATTTCACCCAGCTCCCTGGCAAATTGCCCATCAGTGGCTTAGTTGTCCTCCTCTGTTCATTCTATCGCTTTGGTTTTGACAGGTTCAGCTGCCTCCACATCTACAGGTGGTATAATTTTCCCTGTACATAATAACTTACATTCTTCAGCAGGTGCTGTTGCTAGCACAGGTGCATCTGTTAAGACCACCTCATAAAAGTCTATATCTGGTGAAGACGCCATCTTAGGGGTCTGTTTTAAGACTGATGAATTTAAGAAAGTTTCAGAGATTATGATTTTGATACAAATTGACTCCTTATAGCTGATAATTGAATGCTGGAGTTGCCAATACATATACTCATACTCTATCTGGGAAAAAAAATAAAAATAGCATAAACGCGTCCCTATTAATTATTGTCTCTCATGCAAATGCATATGGAAATTTACTGCAATAATTATATGGCTTCCTCTGAGTGGGTGTAAAATATCACCTTCGGGTTCACATCAAATTCACCATTCTCTATAATTTGGATTCCTTGGGAGGAGATGATCCGTTCTCTTCCTTGCCTGCTGTCTTCATGTTCTCATCAGGTTGCCTCTCAGACTGAACATCAGCTGCACTGTCCTCATACGTCTCTATAATCGCCACTTCTTTTATTTCAAATGCCCATTCATTATTTTCTTCTATGAAAACTGGTTCAGAAGGTTTATCTTGATGATGAGAAAAACCCACATTATTGACCTCTACAGACTGATGATAATTAGTGTCCTGACCAGGTGTATTAACCTCTTCCTTCAGCTTTTTCCCCTCGTCTCTTTTCCAAGTTTAGACTCTTGTTCAGGAGTTGCTTTCTCAAATTATATATCTGGTTCCCACCATCAGCTTCTGGTTCATGCATCACTGATTCCTTAAATTGTAGTATCTCATCCACTTAGTGCTTATTCCATCCTTTGTGGTATCTGTTATTTTACGGTCTTCCTCAGGTTCTGCTGCCTCACCATTTTCTTTAACATTCCACTAACTTATCATCTTTCTCAGGATCTGTTGCCTGAAAATCTTCCTCAGTTTCTGTTGATCTATCACATGATCATCTTCAGATATTATTAACCTTTCCACCATTTTCGGGCACAATATGTTTTTCTTTTTCTGTCATCTTAATCTCTACTACAGGTTCTGTTGCGTCAAGCTCTTCCTTAGTTTCTTCAACCTTACTGTGCAGAGGCAAGGTTTCCTCCTCCAGATTTGATAGCATGACCCATTCAGGTTCTGTTTCTTCATCCTTGTTTTCAGGTTCTGCTTCATGACACTCTTTAGAACCTTAACCACAGATTCTGTGGATTCTACTTCCACATTTTGATCATTAAGAGTTTCAAGGTCCTTTACAAATATTTCAGGTTTATTCTAGGTAGCTCTGGATTAGTGTCCTCAGGTACCTTTGGTGTCTTCATCAATTGGAAGTACTATAGCATAGCAATACTGTCTTTTTTCCAGTTGTAGGGGAATGCGTTGATCTGTTGTAACTGGAAATTCAGTGATGTCAGAGAGCGTGGTTGCTGTTGTGGTGAGTGTTGTTGAAAAGATATCCTTGGATGATACAATATTAGGACTCTGTTGAATAAATGGGTCAGGGCTCCTTTGGGCATCATGATGTTCCCTTGGTGAAATGAGGGTTGGAGTGAGATTACTATCTAGGCCATCTTTGTCCTCTTTACTCGCATCATCACTGGATGGCTCAGTGGCTGTTGCTGTGGGAGAGATGTCTCTTTTTGGTTTACTATTTTCTCCTTGCATTATTTTGATGTATCTAAAAACACCTCCTCACCACATACTGTTGTTTCTGAGAGAGGTGTCTCTATAGTAAATGTTGGCTCTAAGAGTGTGTCGTTCTCATACTCAACAAGAGAAAAATGAATTTCCACAACCTCCGATTTCTCTGTTAGTACACACAGTTCATCTAAAAGAATTACCTTGGCTGTTAGCAGGTTAAGGTTAATATAAAATGGTTTGCATCACCTGGGTTTCCTCTGGGTACTCCAGTTTTGTCCCCCAGTCCAAAGACGTGTTGTAGGCCGATTGGCATTTCTAAATTGTCCGTAGTGTGTGTGCGATTGTGCCCTTTGATGGGTTGGCACCCCATCCAGGGTGTCCCCCACCTTGTGCCTAGCGTCCCCTGGGATAAGCTCCAGACTCCCCTTGACCCTGTGTAGGATAAGCAATACCGAAAATGGATGTATGAATGGATGGATGAATGGTATGCATCACCTCAGCTATAAAACTTCTGGGTCTGGTAATGAGGTTGATGCTGAACTTTTGCCTGGTGTGACTGGAAAACATTTGATAAAATAATATCTGTTGGAAAAAAAAGGTTATCAAAGACCAGACACTTTGAAATATATATTCTATACCCATACAGTTTTACTTTGGGTGAACTCTTGAAATAGTTGATAATTTACTGGCATGTATTTTTAATTAGATTTCACAAAAATGACTCAGCTTGAGGTATCATTTTAATTATTCAATACTCTGACTGCCTGAATCAAGACATCATCTGCCTACCTGGCTCAAAAGTCAGCATATTGAGGTCAACTGGCAAAGAGGACTTCTCAGTCAGTGCTTATATCACAGTTTCCCTCAGGCTTGGACTTCCTGATGAAACTCCTGTAACTGGGCTGTCCTTACTGATGTCTGGTGCAGTAATCTCAAATATAACCACATAGTGAATTGAAATTCCTCCAGAGCTGTGAAGTCATAATGTGTTTAAGTTAAGGCTTAAATGATACAGCACTTCAGAAGCTCACTCCTCTGATGTGAGAGGTTGGTTTTAAATGTGCCACATTACTATTTCAACTGTTTATCCATAGTCAGTCATAGAGCTTTTTATTTCGGAACTTTGCTCTACTTGTTTTTTGAGTTATTAGGGTTTGAATTAAACTCACTGAATACAAGCTTCCTACAGCTGGTGGACCTTCTCACGGCAGCCTCATCAGTCATCCAACTAGGACTTTTACATGTTCACCCATTCCAACACTGGTTGATAGCCAGACAGCTGTCACCAGTTCACAATCGATGCACTCTGATCGAGTCATGACCTGCTGCGCCATCTCTCTGAGAATCTGGAGGAGGGAGAAGTTCTTACAAAGAGGCATACCAATAGGACTGCCTATTGAGCACACAAGGTGGTGATAACCACGGACAATTCCCTCAGTGGGTGGTGAGGACTTTGTCAACACCGAGGCATATGGGGCAGTTGTACCCCACAACTAGGTGCATCTCACATCAACCTTCTGGAGTTGTGGGCAGTACTTTTCACCCTGAGACATTTCAGGCAGGAACTCTCAAGGAGACACATTCTGATAAGGACAGGCAACACCTACAGTGTCTTCAGTTGATACGAGTGCTTCTGCAGTGGGCAAACAAACACTTCCTAGTCAGTCAAGGCAGCACACATTCCAGGCCACTGCAACAGTGTGGCAGATTCACGCTCCCGTGCGGGGTCAAAGCTAGGGGAATGGCGCCTGTACAGGAAGGTTGTCCAGGCAATCTGGAGGACTTACAAAGCAGCAGCCCTGGACTTCTTTGCAGACAAGTCAATGGCACACTGCCTGCTGTGGTTCTCAGTGCAGGAGGAACAGGACCCACGGATGGCCAGAGCTCCTTCTCTATGCCTTTCCCCATCCCACTCTTCTAGTCCGTCCTGAGGCATGTACAGGAGAAGCATCACAGGCTCATTCTAATGGCCCTCTATTCGCCAATGATGCCTTGGTTCAGCCTTCTATCAACTTTCACAACTGGTCCACCTCAGCCACTGCCAGCTTGGAAGAATCTGCTGTCACATGTGAACGGAGCGCTGTGGCATCCTCCTTGGACAGATTGAGGCTATATATCTGGCCCCTAGGTTTGAGAGGATGCCCTCCCAATTTTCAGAGGGAGTGATGAACACTGTCATGAGTGCTAGAGCCCCTTCAACACGTCACACTTAAGTGGAAACTGTTTGTTTCATGGTGTACAGACCGAACCCTTAGCCCAGTTGACTATCAGCCCTATCAGCATAGTGTTAGAATTCCTGCAGCACCTATTGGACACTTGACATTCCCCTGCCACTCTTAAAGGGTCATGAAACCTTCCTCTTTCAGCTCAAGTCTACCTCTCAATTTGGGGGGGGGGGGGGGGGGTGGGTGGGCGTGGCAGGGAATCACAGAGAAGGAAGAGGGGGAGGGGCCTTCAGAACACTCACAATAAAGATGGATAATGACAAAATGTTTGCAGTGGCAGCCGTACGCAGGGCTCTGATGAGGCAGAGGACTTCTCTCCTCTTGAATCCCCAGGGTTAAATGGAGACACAGTGGATAGAAGTGCAGGTCCTCTGCCCTATCTATTTGAACCATTAGCCCCTGGTGTGACTATGGAGGGAAACATAAAACAGAACTGGATGCAGCATGGATAGGACTGTCAGAATGGTAGATAGCTAATAGGCTTGAGCTTTTCATGAATAAAAGGGAGAAGGCTCTTCCTTTCAACGTGGACTCTCGGCGATGGCCCATCAGCACCCGTGGAGCTTTAAGCGGTTTAATTAACTCAAAAGGCAAGTGAAACTGTCAAGGTTAAAAATTATACACATACCTCATTTGAAAGGATGGAAAAGTCCTCGGGAATTAGCACCACATCGTGTATGAGCAAGTCCGAAGTCCACCTTTCTCCAATTCTCATAGCTCTCCCGAGAAAACACACTCAACCTCTTACAGCACTGAAACAAACGCGACCCATTTGAACCTCTCTCATCTACTACATCTATCATAGGAAAGCACCACGTGCTGTCATGGATAATTAAGAGACAGCATCTTCTCATAGGATAAGAACACGCAGTCTCATGAATAATTATGAGACACCGACGCATCATCGATGTACATTGCCACATCACTGCCTGTGACGTGTGACACGACGAGATTTTAAACCCGGAAGATGAAAATAAAGGGAAAAAGCTCAAAAATAACCAGTTTTCTCCTACAATTAACATTAACAGATGCTAAGATTGTCTTTTATGATGTGCGAAATGAACGCCTGTTAAAATCTCAGAAAATGTAATTTAGTGTTTCATGACACTTTAAGGAGTTTGTGGCAGCTCTGTCAGCCCATTGGGATCCTGTGGTGCAGGTGTCGATTGGTGCAAATAGGCTATTTGTGGCTTTCCTTAAGGGAGCTATGTGGCTTAAGCCACCGACATGGGTAGTGTATACCCAGTGGGATTTGCGGGTGGTGTTAGACAGTCTGTGTTCGGCAACCAATGAGCCAATTGTCACACTTAGTCACTCAGATTGTGAGAATGACTAGGAGACCAACTGCAAAACTGAACAGAAACTGATATAGCTTCCGACACGCCATCGGTCAAGGTCACGTGTGATGGAATCATGGTCTTCCACCATTCATAGAACCATGAACAGTAACCAATGTTACTTTGATAATATCGGGTTGTGATTTCTATTCCTGTAACAAAATAAGAGAAAGAAAATCAAAATGCTTCACTTTGAGAACCAGGGCCCAGTTGTTCAAAAAGTTTCATCTGGACCAAATCTGGATTACGAGTGCTCTAAATCAGACTACAAATCACAGTATAGGCTACTAGCTATGTAAAGAACAACAGGTGGATTAGCCAGCATGGGGTCAACAGTTTTTATTTGAAGAGACACAATAAAACAATTCAAACATCCCCTTCCTACAAACAAACAAATATACATTATTCACAAATACATTGTGGTTATGTTTTAATTCATAAATAGTCTAAATGTCCAATAGTTAACAAAGTAAGAAGTTCATGTGTGGAGAGCAATAAAGGATGCAATTGTTAGAAACTACTTTTGACTGGTTCGTCTCTTATGATTGTGTCATTGTAATTAATATACAGCGACAAATGACAGATACAATTAAATATAATATTTTTGTTTGATATTGACAGCTGTTTGGGGGATTATTTATGGGGACAAAATCTTTTTTCTTTTTTACTTTACTGTATTGAAAGGCTTAATTGGTAGCCTAGTGTATACTTTATCTACTTTATCACTGTAACAGTTAAACAAATCGACTGCAACATATAAATAAATGTATATACTACATGAGACAAACGTTGTATTATTTGACCAGTTTTAAAGTTTTATTACATTTTGTTCCTGAAATCCTCCCTGAATCCACCCTTCTGCTGGGATCAGGATGATCCTGATTTTTTGGATAATAGGTATCCCAAATCTACTAAAAGGTTTTCAAGAACACATACTGAGGGTTTGATGAAGATCAAAAGCAAGATTGGATTACATGATCTAATCTGATTTCAGAATCCTTGCTTTTCCATTTGAACAATCCATTTTCAAGATAAGATCCAATCCGATGGGTCCAATTGGGCCCAGAGCAATAAGGGATATCATGCCACCAATAACACTGGCCTTGATTACATTTGTTTGATAGTTAATATATAATATATTGTCATTCTACTACAACATTACCAAGAGTCTCTGCACTTCATTGTATTTTACACCCCTGTATATGTATGGTGACAATAAAAGTTGAATTTTGTGTATCAGATTAGTACTGTGTCTAAGCAGGTAATGTCTAGGACCTATGAGCAGTACATCATACAACTAATGACTCACCTACTAATCAACAAGCTTTAGTAGAGAGAGCATGGCGTTTGAATGAATATAGAAAATGACCTCGTTCTCTGCTCTTATCTCCAGCTGTGCTGAGACTCAGACTACCTTTTTTCCCAGAACTATGATGTCTTTAACCCAAGGAGGTCATTAAGGACATGCTGCATATGTGGGAGAGAAAATGCAATACAAAAAAGGGGATTTACTATTGCCTTTTATGAGTCAGATGTTGTTTCGTTAATTAGTGGCTCTACCAACTGTTGCCATGCTTCAGGTTATTTTCAAGGGTGATAGGATTTGGCAGGGATAAAATAGCATACTGTTCTCAGCAAATGCATCTCAATTCCCCAGTAGGGGTAGAAAAAATACAGAAAAAATATGTACTCAATGTAGATAATATATCAAAATCTTACTCTTTTAAACAGTATCCAGCCAAAAATGCTACTTTTAAATGTACTCAAGTATTAATTTTTTTTTTTAAGTTGATGAAAATAAGTACGACACAGCAAGTAATGAATTTTCAAGATTCTGAATAATTTTTTTTTCACATTTATGGATTTGATTGGATGCTTTAAACAGTAAAAAAATAAATAAAAAAAAATCGCAAAGCAGCCAATTCTAATGATGTCCAGCATATGGTAATTGGAAGACACTTTCACGATTTCTAAAGAATACATTGAAAGTCTAAATACAAATATAAAGAGTAATGAGTAAAGTTATTTCTTGGAAATGTAGTTAAATGAGACCACAAGTTCAATATCAATAATACTCAAGAAAAATATAACGAATTAATGAAATACAATTATTCAAGTATTTTCCACCCCTGGTTAACTTATATAACTAATCAAGAGCCAAACATCTTCTGAAAAGTGTTATTCAAGTCTAGAAAATTAACTAAAGAGAGAATAAATACACAATTAGGAAATCTTGTGGCACTGAGATGTCAATCAGTAGCCTGCTCCTTGTTTACGCCAAGACTATTTATGTTGCATAAGCTAATTGAACTATCATTGCTTCAGCAAAGTGGCACTCTAGAGGTTACTCTAAGTAAATTATACAAGTACCTTAAATACCATATTTAATTAAGTGTCCATCATCCAGTGTTGCTTTGCTAATTCGAAACATCATTTAGCATGTACTTAAAGTAAGTTACATTAATCAAATGTGAGGGACTAGGTTGTAGTTAAGGACCTTGCTCAAAGGCACTATTGTCACTGCTTTAATGGATTTTTATTCGTGGTCAATCTCATGTCTGCTTTTGTTAAGTTCTTTGTCTAATTTCTATGTAACTAGTGCATTTCCATTGAAAATGTTGTGTTAAAACTCCCACCAGGTCTTGTAGGTGATACGAGAGGTCATGGTAATGAGGTGAATTAGCATCACCAAACAGTTCCTTGTATCCAGGATTGTCCAGGCTAAATTCTGCGCACTGTCATTTTCTCTAAAAAAAAAAAAAAGATTTTTCAGCCACCATGTTGGCCAACTCCATTTCCTGCATACGGGACCTTTGTTTGAGCCCATATGATCATGCTGTATCCTTGAGGAAATAAGTATGGATCTATTTAGATGACACAACATACTATGATATACTTGTAGACCATTTTAACATGCTTTCTGATAGTTTCATGGCAAGTATAAAAGATAGTTTGAACAAACGTCCAAGCTTTTTGTAAAATGTGGTTATCAGGACAGTCTCAGCTTGTAGGCAATGTATTCTATTTTTCTTTGTCCTGCAGATAAATATCCTGTCATTATATTAGAACATTGAGTTGAATTTTAGCACTTGCAGGTTGTTGTGAATAATTAATTGTGGAATAATCTGGCTTTGATTAAACATTTCACGTAGTTTCTCCATATGGTGCAACATGCCAATCTCATAGTTTGCCGGGATGAGTGTGGAGAACACTTTATTTACCTCAAATCTATTATTTTACTATGGCACCCCCTTTAAGGTTTCGCTTGGTTTTTTAAGTTTTATCATTTCCTCTTTTGGGACTTCTTTAGTTTGCTTCTCTAGTTTTCTTCACAGGGTCATTTTTGGATTCCCCTTTAGGGCATTCTCTGGTTTGCTCCTATTGATGGTTTTTTAGGTTCTTCCTTAGGGGGTTCTCTGATAGCACTTTTCAGAGTTCCTCCTCTGAGGCTTCTCTAGTTTCTTCCACACGTAATTCAATAGCTTCTTCCTGTAGAGTTTCTGTAGTTTTTTTTTTTTCTAGTTTCCTCCTTTGGGGGTTTGTTAGTTCATTCCTGTGAAGGCTTTGTAGAGTTCTCCTCTGGTAATTGTCTGAGTTCCTCCTCTTGGGCTTCTCAAGTTTTTTCTTCAGTCACTTTTTTGGTTTCTTCATGTGGAGCTTCTCAAGTTTAGTGTTTTTCTAATTTCATCCTCTAGTTTCCTCCCCTTGAGGTTGTCTTTCGTTTCTTCATGTGGAGCTTCTCTAGTGTCCTGCTCTAGAGGTTCTCTCCCCGAGGGTCCCTTTGGGAGGCCACAGGGCATAATAGTAGTGGTATCAGCAATGACTTGATAAATTACATGATATCTCAGTTGGAACCCTTGCTGCTGTGACTTCTCTGTGAGCATAAGATTAAAAATATTTAATGTATTAAATGTATGAATTTTACTATATGTTTTTTTTTTTTCAATTTTCTATGAACTGGAACAATTATAATGGTGGTATCCACTTTCTTCTACTTGCAGATTCTTGTTCTTTAAAACAAATGACAGAGTTAGCACACAACATTTCAGTGTAATGGAACATTTACAGCAGTTTTCAATAAAAAGACAACGAGCTCAAGCAATTCAATGCGAAACTAATAAAACAGAAGGCTAGAGCATGTGAAAGGAGCGATTTATCAATTCAACCATTACATTTTACTGTAGTGAGCACAATAACCATTAACCATTAACCACAGAGGAGTAATGCTGATATAAGTGTGTGAATAATACCAAAAATAATAAAGTGTTCTATAATACATATTTTAAAGAATCTTTGCACATGTAAAACTTAGATTGTCTGCATGGTCCAGCGGGTTAAGGATCTATGGTGCATTCAAATATGGCTAAAATAACTACACATACAGTATTAACAGCACTATGAGTAGGGAGCTATATTGTACTGGGAACCAAATATTTTTATATTTGCATTCCATCCATCCATTCATTTCCCATACCGGTTATCCTACACAGTGTCGCCTGGAGCCTATCCCAGGGAACTTGGGTCATAAGGAGGGGAGCCAACCCATCACAGGCCACAATCACACACACACATTCACACACTACGGACAATTTGGAAATGCCAATCAGCCTACAACACATCTTTGGACCGGGGGAGGAAATAAGTACCCGGAGCACAGGGAGAAAATGCAAGAGCTGCACACACAGGGCAAAGGTGAGATCTGAAAACCCCAACCCCAAAGGTGCAAGGCAAATGTGCTAACCACCAAGCCACCAAGCCACCATGCCCTACTTGCATTCCATAAATTGAAAATTCAAAATCAATAGCTTTAAACACACCAAATTTAATAAATAAATAAATAAACTTTTAAAAAACGGTTCGGTGATATTGGATCACTGATTAATATTTGTTGTCGTATTTTCTGACTCATAAGATTTAAAGATATACAGTGTCTTGCATAACCTGCACTTCTGCACATTTCATAGTGTTATAACCTGGAACCGAAATGGACTTGGAACTACAGTATATGTGATTCATGTACACAAAAGAGCTGATAATATCATAATAGGGAGAAAAGTCAATGTAGTTTGCAAAATTATTTATAAATAAAAAACATAAAAGTTGTGATTGCAACCAGTTTCCATAAGAAGTCAAATAATTTGTTAAATCGAGTTGACCGGTGTGCAATTAACCTCACATGATCTCATTAAAAATATACCTGTTCCTAGTAGGTCCCAGAGTTTGTTAGAGAACACACCTAAGCAAACAGCATCAAGAAGACCAAGAAGCTACAGTATCAAAACAACTGTCTAACAAAGTTTTGGAAAAATATTAACCAAAGTTTGATTATAAAAATATTCCAAATGTTATTGTATCAACTAAAAGTCATTGGCTGGGTAGGAAGAACATGAGTAAAATTAAAGCAACCAAGAAGCCAAGGTTAGCTCTCAACTTTATTCTACCACCACCATGCTTCACTGTAGGGATGCTGTTCTCAGGGTGATCAGCAGTGTTGGGTTTCTGCCAAATGTAGTGCTTCATACCAAGGCCATAATGTTTTGGTCTCATCAAACCTTATTCAAAGTTTATTCAGAACCTTATTTCTACATGTTTTCTGAGTCTCCAACATGCCTTTTGGCAAACTATAAACAGGATTTCCTCTTGCTCACCGCTCTTCCATAAAGCCCAATTTTGTAGGGTGTCCAAGCTATGATTGTCCTGTGAACAGCTTCGTCCATTTGAGTTGTGGATCTCTCCAGCTCTTCAGAGGTACCCTTGGACTCTTGGTTGCTTCACTGATTAATTCCTTCTATACCTGGTCACCTGCTTTTTTTTGGATTGCAGTTATGCCATTTTATTTTCTCAATTTTTTTTAAACAATAGATTTAATTGTGCTCTGTGTGATTTTAAGATATTTTCTGTAACCAAACATTGGCTGATACTTTTCCAGAAATTTGTCCCAGACTTGTTTTGATAGCAGTACTTTAATTATTATAGGCTATATGGTGTACTTTAGATTCATAACCTCCAAGTCAGTTCCAGGTTGTATATTACAAAATGTGGAAAGGTTGGAAGGGGGTAAATACTTATGCAAATCACGGATGCAAAAATTCTTGGAAGAAATGTTGGTATATTTCCATTTCAAACAATTAATATATTTTTTTTATTGTGAATATTGAAGCATCTTATTGGTATTCTCTGAAAATTTTCACTTTGGTTTTCAAGGTGTTGAACATGAGCATGCCTTGATTTAATCAGTCGTATTTGTGGTCTTAGAGCCATGAATATTGCCAGCACTCCATAGTACTTAATCTTCATTTGTGTTCACTTTCTGTGTGTGCCCAATCCTGTCTTTTAACATACCAAAGAAAGGGCAAAATGAAGCATTTTTCAAGGTTCAGGGACTTTAATACACTGAATTGTATCCAGTATGCTGACTCTGATCTGAAAGGCAACGCAACATTTCCTTTGAAATGCCATGTTAGTCCTCCTTGAACGTAGAAGCTAAGGAAAAAATGGTGTGTTACACTCTAAGGGGAAGAAAAAGATTCTAGCTTCCTAAGTGGTTCTTCTGTGTTTGTACAAGTAACTCCCCATAGAAATGGGCAAACCATTTGAAGCATCCGTTGTGTTGAACTATTTCGACTGCTTTTGTTTGACTCGTTCATTGCAAACAGCTGAAAGTCTGAAATTTTTAACAATAAACCTGATTTGGGGTTAAATAATTTTGACTGGAACTGTATAGTAACTTGCCCCTTGTTAACTAATATGGTAGATTTAGTCCTATAGCCTAAGTAATATGAAAAAATTGTGATATAAGATCATTAAAATCTCAATTAATCTTTTTAAAATGAAATTTTAATTGTAATTGTTTCTATGAATCTATTATAAAAAAAAACATTAGGTTATATTTGTAGTGTCATTCTCATATTCATTATTGTGACCACACACAGTCTATTTACAGTGTCTTCCAGGGTGATAAGAATATGTAGTTAAATTAAATTAAGATAAAGTAGTAAAATTAGCTCTTTGGTGATAGAGCCCTTTTTGACATTTGAGCCACTGCCCCTGAGGAACTTTCTATATATCCGTGTGGCAGGACCTTGACTTTGTGGTCAGTAAACCATTTTTGTGTTGATTTTGATGCATGTTTTGGATCATTGTCCTGCTGGAAGATCCAACCACAGCACATTTGAAGCTTTCTGGCAGAGACAGTCAGGTTTTCACTTAATATCTGTTGATATTTGAGAGAGTCCATGATGCCATGTATCCTAACAAAATGTCCAGGTCCTCTGGCAGAAAAACAGCCCCAAAACATTAAAGATCCACCACCATATTTAACCGTGGGCATGAGGTACTTTTCCATATGGCTGCCTCTCTGTGTGCACCAAAACCTCCTCTGGTGTTTTTTGCCAAAAAGCTCTATTTTGGTTTCATCTGACCATAGAACCCAATCCCATTTGAAGTTCCAGTAGTGTCTGGCAAACTGAAGATGCTTGAGATTGTTTTTGGATGAGAGAAGAGGCTTTTTTCTTGAAACCCTTCCAAACAACCTGTGTTGATGTAGGAGACTCCGGATTGTAGTTTTGCAGACTTTCTGACCCCAAGATGCAACTAACTTCTGCAATTCTCCAGCTGTGATCCTTGGAGATTTTTTGGCCACTCGAACCATCCTCTTCACAGATATAGACACACGTCCAATTCCAGGTTGATTCATAACATTTCCAGTTGACTGGAACTTCTTAATTATTACCCTGTTGGTGGAAATGGGCATTTTCAATGCTTGTGCTATTTTCTTATGGCCACTTCCCATTTTGTGAATCTCAACAACCTTTTGCTGCACATCACAGCTATATATATTGGTCTTACCCGTTGTGATGAATGACTAAGGGAATTTGGCCTATGTGTTACCTCATATTTTTACACTTGTGAAACAGGAGGTCATGGTTGTACAATTTCCTTTTCCTAGTCACCCAGGTGTACTAAAAAAATTGAATATCAGTGGGAATATACTTCAAGTATATTTGTCTTGTATGAATTTATATGGGTGCCAATAATTGTTGCATACCTATATTTAACAAAGATATTTTTTGATAAACCTGTGTTGGGTTTGCAATTGTTTGATGAGAGCTGAATATTTTTGTGATTTTGTTTAACAAAAGATCAAAGGGTTAAACAATAAAGACAAGTTATTTCCAAGGGTGCCAAGATTACTGGAGGGCACTCTATAATTTAGTGTTTGAGCTTCTCATACTCTCCACCACTTCAGAGTGGCTTGAGCCAGAGCTGAGATACACACGGATTCATTCAACACATGAATCCTGTAGAAAAAGACCTGAAACGCCTCTCACACCTCCTCCTGACACACTGATGGACGGGGAACGAGCAGGATCAGGTTCTGTGAGATACCTTTAATCAATCATACTGGACCTGCCACAGGCCAAGAAATGAGATATGTTAAGCTCAGAAGAAAACTATATTTTGTATGTGAATTATGGATTGCACAGTTAGTGCTCATATGTCATCCTAATTGTGCTTATTTGTATTTTGGATTACCACCAATAAGAAAATTATGTATTGGGTAATTTGGACTTATCCACTTATCTATAAGGATGTGTGACAGTCTGGGGTAACCCACTGGATGAATACTGGCAGGGAGAGACAAGGAAAAATCATGATTTGAGTAAAATTAAGTAAAATTCTCAGGCTTTAACACTCTCTGAGACCTCTACTTTGGGAAAATCTAAATATACATACTATGTGGCCAAACATATGTGGACACTTGACCATTACATCCATATGTGGTTCTTCCCCAAACTGTTGCCACAGTTTTAAGCACACAATTACCTAGAATGCTGTGCTGTAGCATTACAATTTCCCTTCATTGGAACTAAGAGGCCCAAACCTATTCCAGCATGACAATGGTCCTGTGCACAAAACAAGCTCCATGAAGCCATGGTTTGCCAAGTTTGGAGTGGAAGAACTTGATTGTCCTACACAGTGCCTTGACCTCAACCCCACTGAACACATTTGGGATGATTTGCAACACCGACTTACTAGCTTGCTAGATAAATGTGCTCTCCTTATGCAATGAATGCCATGCTTTGATCAAGCTATAGTGAAACAGATTCGGTTTGTAAACCTAACAGTTGCCAGCTGTCAAATTCTCCACAATACACACGCTCAGTCACTGACACAGTAGAGATGTCAGAGGACAAAGTTGTCATTTGTGAATGCTAATTTTTTTTTTTAAATTGCAAACAGAACAAAATGAATCAGTGATTATTTGAGCTTTTTCCATGAAAAAGCTAACAAAGATCAATCAAGTCAAGAGCGACGATGAGGTTTACGGTCGTCACATGCCATGACTGACATTTATCTCAGGATGAGATTAGAGACTAGAGAGACTGATGCAAATGATGCTTATAATCAAAATAATTACTCATTTTCCATTTTGAAAAAATACAATTAAATACAAATGATACTATTATTAAACATGGATGGGCCAGAGTGTCATATTTATTATTTATTTATACATTTTATTTATTACATATCAAACACAAGGTAAATTAGATTCATAGACAGTATATTCCTTGCTATTTGAGAATCACTCTTGGGGTTTTTCAGTGGAAATGAAATGTCAAATGTAATTTTCTTCCTTTTCACTTAGTCTGGAATAACCAGACTTGAAAAGTTTATAAATGGATATATGCAAAAGAGAAACATATTTCAGCTGAGGAAAACATGTATTTTCATAAATACATAATGTGAAAATTTCCGCATGTGAATGGATTTCTCAGGCCATAACACATTTATTAGAGGGAGAGAGAGAGAGAGAGAGAGAGTATGTATGTGATTAATAAGACATTCATATGGCTGTCTTTGTGTTTGTTGGTTGCTGTGGTATTAAGCACCTTCGCAGTCAAACACACCTTTCTCTGACTTATGGATTTCGCCTAGCTACCTCCTACTGTGCAGACCACGATCTCATTTAGTTCCCCTAGACACACACAGAGAAAGATTTCTCTGCTGCCCTGCCTACCAATTGATCTCTAAGAGGCATGGGAAAAGCCAGAAAGTCAAAAGGATAGAGAGGCAGTGAGTGTGAAAGAAGGGTGTCTTTAAGTGGACACTGACATTCATTTATCGAGGCTGACACTGTTGTTCTCTGAGTCCTGGATGATCTTCATGCTCTGTAGAATGACAGGAGCACTCATGCACTCATCACTGCCCAATCCCCCCTTCCCCTCCCGAATGCTCATAAACCATTGCTGAGATAAGAGTTTATTTTCACCCGGAGAATATTGCAGCCGTGACTTCTCAGCTGTTTTAATGCAGTACGGAATTTCATTTGCGACCACCCAAAACCCAGTAGGGCGCCCAGGAGATTAGATTTCTCATCTGAGATTGCATCTGCGGTGCCGAGTCCGATTTGAAGCTCGACTGCATCCAAACGGCATGGTAAAGTTGAAAAACGTGTGTAGCACACATAAAAGGCGCAATGTCGTGTGTCAGCATCGCAGTTTTCCTGTAATATGAAATCTGATCTCTTTTTTTTTCCACTCAAGGTGCAGCTTTGAAACCTGATCTTTCTGATTGATTTTCATTTGTAGGTATGTGAAGTTTGACAGGTTCTACTAACAAGGATAGGAGCTGAGTATATTTTTGATATTAATTCTTTTTAATGAGACAACATTTTTTTTATTTCCGTACGTTTTGGCATGCATGTTCTCCCTGTGCTGCGGGGGTTTCCTCCGGGTACTCTAGTTTCCTCCCCAGTCCAAAGACATGCATGGTAGACTGATTGGCATGTCTAAAGTGTCTGCAATGTATGAATGGGTGTGTGAATGTGTATGTGATTGTGCCCTGCGATGGACTGGCACCCTGTCCAGGGTGTACCCCGCCTCGTGCCCGATGCTCCCTGGGATAGGCTCTAGGTTCCCCGTGACCCTGAAAAGGAGTAAGCAGTAGAAGGTGGATAGATGGATGGATGGATGTTTTGGCATGCCCATATTCAGCACTGAATTTATTTATGATGTCACACGCATGGCTTTAATAATTTGCATTTTTTTTTAATAATAATGAGTTTTTCCTAAGTATTTCTTTTTTTTTTTTTACCTAGCCTACTAGGTTTAAATGTTATAATTTTATGGTGGCAGTTGTATACGATGTTTAACTATCAAAAAAGCTTTAGTTGTGCTGCCGGTTTATATCTGTACCAGTGTTATTGTGGAGAGATGTGAATTGTTTGCCCAGGAGGAGGTTCACACACCTACATTTTCCTATTGCTCTGTTCACCAGCAGCTGAACACAGAGTCACAATACTCTACACACAGAAATCCAACAGTGTCCTGAATAATCTTATAACAGCCTTGCGGCGATAAAATAATTCATTTGTTTGTACTGACTGGAAATGTCCGTTAAGTCGATTTAATACCAGTGTACTGTGAGAAAGGGTTAAAAGAATACAGGCACAAAGAAGGATAATCCATAGGCAGTAAAAACTGTAACACAGGGTAGTAAGAACACCAAAACAAGAACTAAGTAATAAAGCTCAGATTTAAAAACCAAACTTCGGAAGTAACAAGATTTATTCAAAAACACAACTGAACCCAAGAATTACAATACATTATACCACAGCACTGTTCAAATCGCAATTCTGATTGCCCAAATGTGTTGATTAACACCTAATAGTTGCACAGGATTATAGTAATGCGTTCTTTCTAATATATTATAATATATACATCATCTAAGCCATCTAAGTTGTAACTTTTCAGACATACTGCAGGAAGGTCTTCAGGAAAGACAGCTTTGTGGTTTCTCTGTAACAATCTGCCTTATTTGAAAGAGAGAGAGAGAGAGAGAGAGAGAGAGAGTGAGTCAGTCATTCATAACAATGGGTAAAACCAAGGAATATAGCTGTGATGTGCAGCAAAAGGTTGTTGAGCTTCACAAAAAGGGAAGTGGCCATAAGAAAATAGCACAAGCGTTGAAAATGGCCATTTCCACCATCAGGGTAATAATGAAGAAGTTCCAGTCAACTGGAAGTGTTATGAATCAACCTGGAATTGGATGCGTGTCTATATTTTCTCAACGCACCGTGAAGAGGATGGTTCAAATGGCCAAAAAATCTCCAAGGATCACAGCTGGAGAATTGCAGAAGTTAGTTGCGTCTTGGGGTCAGAAAGTCTCCAAAACTACAATCCGGAGTCTCCTACATCACCACAAGTTGTTTGGAAAGGTTTCAAGAAAAAAGTCTCTACTCTCATCCAAAAACAAACTCAAGCATCTTCAGTTTGTCAGACACTACTGGAACTTCATATGGGATCGGGTTTTATGGTCAGATGAAACCAAAATAGAGCTTTTTGGCAATAAACACCAGAGGAGGTTTTGGCGCACACAGAGAGGTAGCCATATGGAAAAGTACCTCATGCCCACGGTTAAATATGGTGGTGGCTCTTTAATGTTTTGGAGCTGTTTTTCTGCCAGAGGCATCATGGACTCTATCAAATATCGACAGATATGAAATGAAAACCCAACCTCTGCCAGAAAGCTTAAAATGGGCTGTGGTTGGATCTTCCAGCAGGACAATGATCCAAAACATACATCAAAATCAACACAAAAATTATTTTCTGAACACAAAATCAAAGTCCTGCCATGACCATCCCAGTCCCCTGACCTGAAACCCATAGAAAATCTGTGGGGTGAACTGAAGAAGAGAGTCCACCAGTGTGGACCTCAAAATTTTGAAGGATCTGGAGAGATTCCGTATGGAAGAACCCACATAGCAATTATATTCTGGCCCAGCTCTGGGCCACACAACCAGTTCTCCCTCGGCCCACATACTGCAAAGAATGAAGGCCAATGGACAGCCCAGATTCAGTTTACAAACAAAGGCCACAGATAGGCCTTAACTGGCCCAATTGTCAGCCAGTTAAAAGCCCACACATGGCCCTGCACATGGCCAGAACAAGTTTCAATACCGGTCCACACAACCAAATATCCCTTGGCCCACATACTGAAAAGAACTTGGCGTAGCAGGAAGTGAGCCGAAAGTGAGCAGACAGGCAACGTGAGGAGTGGACCTGGAACAAGAGGTGATAAAAACACACGATGAGCACAGGACAACAGAGCGAGGAAAAATGTTCACAATAACGGAAAGAAAACACGAGTAGGGCCGGAAGTGTACCGCACTGGAAGCCAGAACAGCCACACACACTCACACAAACAGGAACAAGACGGAGAGAAAATACAGATCATATTTATTTCGCATTAACATGAAGCTGCAGTTTCAAAAAGCAGTTTTAAAAGCAATAAACACTTCAGGATGTGCTGTTATTAGAAAATTCAGGGGTGCCAACAGTAAGTGTTGTGTCTGTTCTCATTACACCAACCTATTATTGATTAATTTCCTATAACAGCACAACCTTTTTTGTTTGAATTAAATGAATCTATGGCAAAGAACTTGGGCACAAATTAAGGAGGACAGGCTCAGTTTCTGTCCATGTACAATAATGCTGAGAAGTTAGAAATGGTGTGTATGAAACTGAACCTAAATGTTTGTGTTGAGAGACTAGTACTACCCTGAACCTTTACATAAACTGAGCTTTGCACATCATGAATAAAAATGCTTACCTCTCAGTTTATAATAGGCCTGATAGCTCACTAGAATCTCTCTGAGGGTCCCGTGAACACACAAGTTGACCGCTGAATGGAAAAACGCTGACCTCTTCAGTTCATATACTGTCCTGATCCCAGAGGTCTGCTTGGTTGTGCTTAGGTATTCAGTCAGATGTGAAGAACTGCTGACTTCTGCTGCAGGGATCTATCTGTTTTCCTCTGGAACAAAAGAAAATATCTAGCTCAAACATGAATGGAGAAGTAGTCATGTGTGATAAATAATGATGTTGGTGTGCAGCAGATATATTATAAACACTGGGGCAGTAAGGATGTAAACAAATATGTATACATTATAACATTATGAACAAATAATGTCTTCTAAACTGATACAAATAAAGATCTACATAGTTTTTTTGAGAAAGCTTGCAGAAAAGTTGACAGACAAAAGGTATGCTTTAGTCAAGACTGGAATTCCACAGGACTAAAAAAGTTATCAGCACTTATTCATAATGATAATGAGTCTTTATTGGTCACATATACATTCCATCACAGTGAAATTCTTTTCTTCACGTACCCCAGAATGTCAGGAAGTTGGGGTCAGAGCGCAGGGTCAACCATGATACAGCGCCCCTGGCGCAGAGAGGGTTAAGGGCCTTGCTCAAGGGCCCAACAGTGGCAGCTTTGCAGTGCTGGGGCTAGAACCCCCGACTTTCCGATTAGTAACCAAGAGCCTTAACTGCCAAGGCACCACTGCCCCTATATTCGTTCATTCATATTCATTGACCCTTAGTTACCGCCTACATGTTTGTTTAAATTTTGGGAAATAAATAAATTTGTAATAAATAAAGTAAATTTGTCAGAAAATAATGCAAACAGGCCAACACAAAAAATATTAAGTGAGATTAAAAAAAAAACAAAACAGTCCTGTGCAGTCTCTGGAGACCAATTATGAACTGGAGTGATGTAGCTGAGGTTGAGGAACTGCCAGAGGCAGAATACTGCAAGTGTTGGCATTTCTACCTTTTCCAGTGTTCTTGAAGGAAAATGGATAGGGTTCATCCATCCATCCATCCTTTTTCCATACTGCTTATCCTACACAGGGTTGCGGTGGAGCCTGGAACCTATGACAATGGTCCTATCCCAGGGAGTTTACCTATCCCAGGGAACTCATGGCACAAGGCGGGGGACACCCTGGACAGGGTGCCAACCCATTGCAGGGCACAATTGCACACACATTCACACACTAGGGACAATTTAGAGATGCCTACAGTACATATCTTTGGACTGGGGGAGGAAACTGAAGTACCCAGAGGAAACCCCTGAAGCCCGAGGATAAAATGCAAACTCTGCGCACACTGAGCGGAGGCAAGATTCGAAATCCCATCCTTATTTGTGCGAGGAAAACTTGCTAACCACTAAGCCGGGGGTATAGTGTTCGGGTTCATATTTGATTCAACAAAAAACAATTAAAAAAGATTATTATAGTAAAAACCGCTTCTGCATACAGATACTGGCATGCTCTGCCCCCTTTCTCTGTGTGTGTGTGTTCCGTGCCGTCTGCAGTTGTGCTTACTTCATTGATGCAACAGTATAAAGCCATCGGCAGCCTAGTGCTCATTCCAGCTTGCGTTTTGTTTGCTGTTGTGTTTTTGATTGATCCTTGTGTTTAACCCTTTTGTTTTTGTTTGAACTTTTATATTAGCTTCCCAACTCTAGTTTTGGTTGTCATCTCTGTTACATTTTGTCACCGGGTATGGGGCTTGGCTGCCATTTGGTTTGGGTTGGGGGTGTTTGTCAATGTGTTTGGTTGGTCAGGGAGTAATGGAAGCACTTGTGGTTTGTTTATTTTTATTTTATTTGACAGGTAAGGTAGTGTCTGTATGTACAGTTAGCATCAGGTTTTTGTATGCCTGATATTTTCATGTCACTGTAAATATCCATAATGTGCAATATATATTTCATAAACCAATTAATTCTTGCCAGTGTCCTTTTGTCCATCCACCTTTTTTTCCCAGTCAAACTTATTCTGTTATCGTCCCCAACCCTAGACTGGGGTGTAACAATGCAGATACAGATATTTGCAGCAGTAAACAAATACAGATACAGATTGTGTTACACCCCTGTGAGACATAGAGGAAGTCATAAATGTTGCTGCAGGTTCCACAGAGAGGAAGAATAGAGAAAAAAGTAGTCATCCATTACTCTCTTCACCTTGCTGGCAGCGGTAATTATACCCTAGGTAATATGATGTCAATGCTTTAGATTAGCAGTCACCAAGGAAACAAAGACCAGACGCCTGTTTTAATGTTGTCAGTGCATTTCAATTCAATTCTTAGCACAACCAGATACCTGATGGATATTTCCCTGGAATAGTGCTGAAAGCATTTAAACATTGGTAACAAAAATTAAAAATTGGTAACATTTTAAGACTAATAATTAGCTTTTTTTTTTTTTTTTTTTTAAATATTAAAAAAGTCTCATGCCTTCCTTTTCTAGGTGAGAATTAGCAAAGTATGATTAATATATTTTTTTTAAAGAAAAAATACATTTTACTTTTACTTACTACATTTGAACAGAAAAAATCTCTAATGTCTACTCATTTCCCAACACTGCAGCATTTCTTTCTAATCATATACATATTTGGAATGTCAAAAGGTGAATTTTTAGCAAATTCCTACCAAATCTCAACTTGAAACCTGTAATTTATCTGCTACTACATACACTCTTTATTTATCAGGGCAGCTTGTATTGTGACAGTGAGCAATTTGCGTTCGTCTAGTTTGTATCACCAGAGTTCTTGGCATGATAACATATTAGGAGGAGAGATTATGAGTTAAGCTATTGTTAGTTAGCCGTAGCCAATAGTTTCTGATGTTTCTTGGATCTTCTTTGATGGAAGGGACACTAATTTGCCATCAGGAAGTCACATCAACGTATGGCTTGAGGCTTTTCCTTTTAAATTGAGTGAACGCGTTGAAGCTGTACTGCAGTGTTTAGCAGAAAGTTCAATTAAATTTAGTAGATTTGCTTTTACTTCAGTAAAGAACTTGGTTTTTTTTTTTTTTTAACCAATATTTCACCACCTCTGCTGTTAATAAACAAATCCTTGGTTGACCAAATCCTTGGTAGCTAATCAATCATCTAAATAGACTTGGATAACTTAATCAATTCACAGTACTGAGTATGTCAACACTTTCTGAAAAAGAGGTGTTAAGAGAAGCTATGAGAACAGATAAGATTGAATGAGAATGTCGACCAGGTGACTCATCTGCCATTTTGACAATGGGCGAAATATCAACATGTCTGCACTGGGGTTAATAGGCTGCCTGGGCAGTGTTTACACACGGGTCACATCCAAAGGCAAATCGATTTTAGACAGTGAGTCAGCACACTGTCTAACACTGTCAAGAGTGGAAATATCTTTCAGACCCTCAGTGCCTAATCGCTTATTAGCATGCTATTATCACAAAGTTATTAGCATAATGAACTACATGCTCCCAAAATGGGCAGGCTAAGCTAAGCGAAACTGTTATGTGCTAGATTTAAAGTTGAGGGTTAAGTATTTAACCCTACTCTTTTAATCTGACCTGCCACATGCAGTCATGACCTTGTGATACGTTATCGCATGGTCGTGCCAGGATATTATGCAGTATGTCAGTTGGGCTGTTTTTTTGTTTGTTTGTTTTTTATCTTTAATGTAGTCTTGGTAAACAGCAGGTAGGGCCAGGTCAACCTTTTATTAGTTAGTCAAAAGTGCCTAATGCACTTTTATTGCACTAGTGTCAATGAGTGAAAAGGTTTTGTAGGGTTTCTCCAGTGGCTGGATATATGAGTGGGTGTCATGACAGTAGCTGGCTGCAGTACAATTTTTAACCCAGCTCTTTTCCATGTTAGTGAATGGCACAGATGGCAATCTTTCATTTAAGTTACAGCTCCACAATAGTGTTCTGTCATTTTTAAAAGTTCAGTTGACCCTGATATCTCCCCCAATACATTTCCTTATGATAAATGCATAAATAAAAGGCCCTGGTTAATGACACCTCAGTGGCGTGCACAGACCTCTGCTGGGGCTGGGGTGTAAGGACCAAAAAGGGCACTTTAAAAAAAGAAATAAAATAAAAATTAAAAAAGTATTATTACTTTAATGTACATAACCAAATATATTTTTTAAACCCGTAATTATTGTAAGACTTCCTCATGGTTAATTGGAATGTCACACTCAATTGAGAGTAGCAGTAGGTCAGAGAACGTCTCTTCATTACATAGGCATCAAAGTCTGGATTTCACAAGTTTTATTTGACCAAACAAAGTGAGAATCAAGAAGGTAATCATGTTGAATTCATGTTTAATTTTGTTGATGTTGTATACTATATGTTTGTATTATATGGATGAAAGTGCCAGCTATCATGAAATCAAAGATATGAATGCCTGACACATTAGAGAGTTGGACTTGGCATTTCACTTAGATGCATTTCCCGAAAACATACCATAAAACTTAAAAAGCATGAAAAGTCTCATTAAATAAATACCTAATACTCACCAGTAACTGATACTTAAATAAGCCCACGAGGACGTGTTAAACTGTGCTACTGTCGTTGAATGGTTTTGAATAAAAACTAATTGACATTGTCAGAAATGTGGCAGAATAATTGTGTAATTGTTTTATTAAAATTAATTAAATATAACTCACTTTCTGCCGCTTTCACTATGTTTACAATAATATACATGTAAGTTTTCTGTATTACCTGTGGCTCGTGAAGTACTTTGAACTAATTTGAAGTAATTTGAGGATGATAGTCCCCCTTTCATTAAATAATTTCTACCAAATTGCTACTGTTGTACTAAATTACAGTTCTGTTAACTCACTTACAATCAAACATGGTTAATTTTATGATCTACACACAGCGGTTAGCTGTGGTTACCGTTTACGTAATTCCTGGATATAATTTTTTTGAGGATCATGAGCTGAAAATCCTGTAGGATATCTTTATTTATTGCTGCAGGATTCCTGTAGAGTTGTTTTTATTTTTTTTGTAAGGGAATGAAGTGATCGCACAAACCAAGGCAGCTAACAAAAACTAAATGTAATAATAAAGTAATATTTAATGCATGACCTTAGCAGAAACTCTGCTGAACTGCACTGATAAAAACTGCACTGATAAAATGAGTGGAGAATAACAGATGTGTATTCAGATAACTGTAACTTACTGCAGCTGTCAGAGCTTGATGAAAACCATGCAGACTCTGGCTCCACTTTTCTCAAGACTGCGACTCCCATTTTGACCCAAAAAAGGCTTCAAAAAAATGCACAATGGCGTAAATGGCGCCATGTTGTCTACTCATATATAGTCACTGGGTGTCACACATACACTACCCAACACCAAACTTCAAACCTCCTGAATGTACAAGTTACCAACTAATATTTGCATATAAAGATAAAACTGTCCAAACTGTCTGTGAGAATTTCACAGACAAATAAATAATGCCAAAATATTAGTAATAGCCACACTCTTTAACTTTTGACTATCTTTTGTGTGTGGCTGTGGCTCAGGTGGTAGAGCAGATTGTCCACTAATTTTACTGTAGGGTTGGTGGTTCAATTCCCAGCCCACATGAACCCCAAGTTGCTCCCAATGGCAGGCTAGCACCTTGCATGTGAGTGTGAATGGTGTGTGTGGGTGTGTGTATGAATGGGTGAATGAGAAATAGTGTAAAGTGCTTTGTTTAACCACTATGGTTAAAAGGCACTACATAAGTGCAGACCATTTAATCTTTATCTATTAACATATCTGTATTTGTTTAGTGCTCCAAATATTTATCTGTATTTGGATTTAAACCTGAAGTAGGCGTGGCTTCAAACAGAATAGTTTACTTTCTTTCTTTCGTAAATTTGGGGCACAGTGGCTTAGTCGCCTGGCACCGCCTGCTTCCGCCTGGTTTGCGCAGAGTTTGCATTTTCTCCCTGTTCTTCGGGGGTTTACTCCAGGTACTCTGGTTTCCTTCCCCTAGACCAAAGGCAAGTTGTGTGAGTTTGTCAGATTGTGCCCTGCAGTGGGCTGGCACCTGCCTTGTGCCCGAAGTTTCATGGGATAGGCTACAGATTGGATAAGTGGTACGGAAAATTGATGGATGTATGAACCCAGAAAACTCAAAGAAATTCCACCACTGTCACCATAATGTGTGAGTTCCTCAACCTCAGCTACTGTACATCACTCCAGTTACAGATCATCACATCCCTCTATAACTGATCTCAACCAGAGATGTCTAACAATTCTTTCTAACAAAACTTTGATTATATATGTTAATCCAGTGAGTCTTACCTTTGGTCAAAGTGGTTAAACAAAGAGGAGAAGGCAGAGTAGAAATCCTTATAATCATTGTAGCCTTGTGTTGTACATTGGTGAGGAAATATAACATCAACTGCAAAGTTTCTACTACATCAGGTACACATCTCAGACAGTAGAGTCATCTGGATGAGCTTCAAGACACAGAATCAAATTGGTCTGAATATGTCATTAGATCAGGGCAGTATAAAATTACAGGAGGTGAAAACTTTTCAGCGAAAAGGAAGTGCTCAGGAAAGTGCACTTAGTGTTGGAGTGGTCCTCTTAAAGTTTTTTTTTTTTTTTTTTTTTTTTTTTTTTTTTTTTTTTTAAAAAAGGGAATAATCTATTTATCCAACCAACTTCTCAACCATATACCCTGCTTTACCCCATGGACTGTTTAGAGGCCTTCTCCAGACTCTCAACTCCATTGCCACTCCTGTTGTTATGCATTCGAACATCTAAGCCAGCTGCAACCATTAATAGCCTCCATACTTCATATTTATCCTCAAAAAACTGCTAGTTCAGGTTTTTTAGTTCACACCACTAATGGTTAATCGAATCCCATGGAAGGTGTCCTGTAGCCTGCAGAACTGTAGATGGTCGTATTGCCTCCACAGAGGTTTAGAGACTGAGCTCTGATACAGTTGGCTTATCATTGCTAGTTCAAGCCTGTTTATGCACATTGCTTGTGAATCTTTTCAGTTTTATGGTGGACAATTCATAAATTCATTAGCTTGTCTACAAGGCAAGTGAGTGCTCCAATGCTCCAATGCCCATTCCCATGCATTGGCTGCCCAGAAGTCCAATTAATTAGGATAAAAAGTGGCAAATAACATCCATCCATCTATTTTCTGTACCACTTATGCTATACAGGGTAGCAGGGAGCCACTAGCCTTGCTAACATTTCAGCTATAAGCTGTGATGTTTTCTTGGCGTACATAAAAAAAACTTTATTTGAATCCGGCTAGCATCTTGTGTTAAAATGTGAGGTGACGGTGTGTTTTAGTAGCAAGAGTTATACAACCCCAATTCCAATAGTTGGGATGCTGTGTAAAATGTCAATAAAAACAGAATGCAATGATTTGCAAATCTCATTAAACCATATGTTAATCACAACATAACATAGAAAACATATGTAATGTTGAAACTGAGTAAATGTACCATTTTAAGAAAAAAATAAGGTAATTTTGAATTTGATGGCCGCAACATGTCTCAAAAAAGTTGGGACGGGGGCAACAAAAGGCTGAAAAAGTAAGTGTTACTAAATAGAATCAGTCGGAGGTTAATTGAGAACAGGTGAGTAACACGCTTGGTTATAAAATGAGTATCTTAGAGCAGTGGTTTTCAAAGTGGGGGCCGCAGCCCGGGGGTTGCCCAGGGGGCCTCAACAATTTGGTGTGAAAAATAAATAAATACATGATTTTCTCTTTCTCACTCTCAGACAACCACACACACACACAACCACACACACACACACACACACAATCAATTCCTAATGTAATGTAATGTAAAGATGTAATTATTAATAATAAAAAAGGGGATATATTCAGAAATCTGTATTTTTAATGTGTTTTAAAGACATTTTGCAAAAGGGGGGCCTTGGTCAAATGTTAATGCCATTTGGGGGGCCTTGCCCTGGAAAAGTTTGGGAACCCCTGTCTTAGAGAAGCAGAGTATTTCAGAAGTAAAGATGGGCAGAGGTTCACTAATCTGCGAAACACTGCATCTACAATTTGTGGAACAATTTCAGAATAATGTTCCTCACCGTAAAATTGTGAAGGCTATGAATATCTCATCATCTACAGTATATAATATCATCAAAAGATTAAGAGAATCTGGAGGAAACCTCTGTGCCCAAGGGACAAGGGTGAAAATCAATATTGCATGCATTAAAAACAAGCATGATTCTGTAATGGAAATCACTGCATGGGCTCAGAAACACCTCCAGAACTCATTGTCTGTGAACTCAGTTCGCTGTGCCATCCACAAATACTGGTTAAAGCTCTATCATGCAAAGAAGAAGCCATATGTGAGCATGATCCAGAAACACCGCCATCTTCTCTAGGTCAAAGCTCATTTAAAATGGACTGAGACAAAGTGGAAAACTGTTCTGTGATCAGACGAATCGAAATTTGAAATTCTTTTTTGAAACCATGGATGCCACGTCCTCTAAACTAGAGAGGACTTTTATCAGTGCTCAGTTCAAAAGCCTGCATCTCTGATGGTATGGGGGTGCATTAGTGCCTATGGAACGGGCAGCTTGCACATCTGGAAAGGCACCATCAATGCTGAAAGGTATATACAGGTTTTAGAGCAACATATGCTTCTATCCAGATTCCATCCTATCTTTACTTCTGAGAGACTCTGACTCTCTAAAATACCCTTTTTATACCCAATCATGTTACTGACCTGTTGCCAATTAACCAATTAACTTGTTTCCCTGTCCCAAGTTGCTGTGGCCATCAAATTCAAAATTAACTTAATTTTTCCTTAAAATGGTGTCATGATCCAGCCAGAAGCCCTTGCATTTCCCTATGTCCCTGTTTTTTCCCTTCCCCATGTTTACAATGTTTTCTCTCCCTTGTCTTTCTGTTCGTGTGTGTGTGTATGTGTCTCTGGGCGTAGCGCTCCACCTCTCAGGCCATCTGACTGAATCATGGACTCACCTGCTTCTCATCAGCTCATCAATCAGCAGCATATATAAACCCTCAGTTCATCAACCACTCATTGCCAGATTGTTCCGACTTCAGTCCACTCATGGCCTTTCTCGCATTTGCTTTGTGATTATATCCAATGTTTCTTTGTTAAGTTTCCCCATGCTTATCCTGTCTGTTTTCCCTCATGTTCCAGATCCACCACCCACGCTACTGCCTGCTCTCCCACAGCTCACTTCCTGCGGCTCACTTCCTGCTACGCCCAGCACCGCCTGCCTCCCTTGTGGTTCAATGGTGCTGCGTCAGCTCTCACACCGCTTTCACACTGCCAACAGCACCTTTGTCACCGGTTTACCTCCTTCCCAAGGTAACACCATCATCCTTACCATAGTATACTAGTTCTCAAAGGCCATACATTTCGTGGCCCTTCCCAAGCTCCCTACCGCTTGAAAAACTGCAGACCTCATTGTCAGCCATGTCTTCCACTTGCACGGCATCCCCCAGGATATTGTCTCGAACTCACGGGCCACAATTCGTTTCCCAGGTCTGGAGGGCATTCTACAATGCTCTTGGGGCCACTGTCAGTTTATCCTCCGGGCTTCACACCCAGACCAATGGCCAGGCAGAGCGGGCCAACCAGGAGTTGGAAGCAGCACTGCGATGCATCACGGCTGATAATCCCTCCACCTGAAGCTCCCAATTACCCTGGGTGGAGTGTGCCCACAACTCCCTAACCAGCACTGCCACTGGCAGGTCCCCCTTTGAGTGTTCCTTGGATTACCAGCCGCCCTTATTCCCCATTAAGGAGAACAACATCATTGTCCCCTTGGTGCAAGCCCACCTCCGTCTTGCCGTAAGGTATGGAGGGAGACCTGTTCCGCCATGCTCCACTCCACCAAACGTAATTGATGCCTAGCTGACTTCTGTAGGGTTACCGCACACAACTATCAACCAGGCCAGATGGTATGGCTTTTGGCCAGGGACAGTCCACTCAAGACACAAGCCAAAAAATTAGGACCATTCACCACTGACAGCAATATCAATCCATCAGCAGTTAAGCTCAAGCTGCCCGGGTCCCTGCGCATCCACCCCACCTTTCATGTCTCCCAGCTAAAGCCAGTTCATGTCAGCCCCCTGAAATATATAAACCCCGGTTCATCAACCACTCATCGCCAGATTGTTCCAGCTTCAGTGCGGTACACTTCTGGCCTTTCTTACATTTGCTTTGTGATTATATCCAGTGTTTCTTTAAGTTTCCCTGTGCTTATCCTGTCTGTTTTCCCTCGTGTTATAGGTCCACCACCCATGCTACTGCCTGCTCTCCCACGGCTCACTTCCTGCTACACCCAGGACCACCTGCCTCCCTTGTGGTTCACCAGTGCTACATCAGCTCTCACACCGCTCCCCGCCTCCCCCGTGGTGCATCAGCTGAGCCAGTCCTTTACCACACATTCCAGCCTCTTCTTCACATCAATAAATCCTGCTAAACTTCCGTCACTGTGTCTGTGTTCTGCATTTGGGTCCCCCACTCTCTGTGTCCTTAACAAATGGTATATTTTCTCAGTTTAAACATGTGTTTTTTATGTTCTATTGTTAATAACATATGGGTTTATGAGATTTTCAAATCATTGCATTCTGTTTTTATGTACATTTTACACCGTTTCCAAACATTTTGGGAATTGAGGTTGTAAATGTATAGATCTATGTATAAGGTCACCACTTTCCAGTTTGGAACAATTTGTGCCTGTCATTTCTTGGTATTACCATATGTGGTTGGCTATATGAAATTATTTGAAGAAGCTTGGATGGCAGTCTTGCAGCCACGAGCCACAGAAGATCAGCCTGCAGCTTGTGAAACCTGAAGCTCAGCGGTACATCCCGCCTCTGTTATTTAACCAAGGAAGAAACTGAGAACATGGATGAATCATCTTGGTTTCCTTTGATGCATTTTCCTTTGTGTACAACCTGTCAGCCTAGTCGGCTTAGGCATTTATCTCTATCAAACCATCAATAGTGCTGTTTTCATGCAGTGAAATATCTCCAGGACTATATTTGGAGGCCCTCACTTTATCTTACTGTATGCCTGCTGGCTTATTCTCAAAGGTGTCGTATCATATGGAAATGAATCCTTTACCCTAAAGGATATGATCAGGATAAAATTCTTAAAAATTCCAGCAATTGCACCATTTGTTCTTCAATCAGAGTGAGATAACGATGCAACTACTGAAGACTAGAAACACGATTACAGGCTTTGAATAAAAGCTAAACCAATGTGGCACTGGATGCTGAAGGTAGAATCGGCAACAAAGGTGATTTTGAAAAGAGAAAAAGTGTTTTTGTGGTCTTTTTGTCTTAGGCAATGTGGTAAGGGTACATCTCTCAAGAATGTTCAACAGTTCACTTAGCAGCCAGCTCAGAAATTATGGCTCTTCTCCACATTTCTTCCAGGGTGTATTTAAGTCTAAGGGCTTCCCAGCTTGGCTGAACAGAGCCCAATCAAAGGTAATTATCTTTAAAAGGCTCAGAATGAGATGGTCTTCTTTTTAACAGAATGCAGACAGATAATTGTTGCCAGTTAATTGTTGATCATCTTTGTATTGGATTCTTTTTATTTATACAAATGAGGATTCACAGTTAAAATGTTAAATGTATAAAGTTGCATACTTAATAAAATCTAGCCTTTGGATTATGTTAGCTTTAAATTGCTTTAAAGAAAATAGCCCTTTACAGAGCATATTGTTGGAATGTTTTTGTTTTTATTGTTTAATCCAAAAACAACATTTGACATTTGACAAACAATTGACATTTTCATTATGAAGTCTACTGTAATTCTAACAATGATCAACAATTTTATATATTTCTCTATAATATCATTCTAATTTCATGTGTTTTTACTCTAGTATACTATCCAATTCATACGGTTTATAAAGGAAGCTTGCATGGCATGTGCATCATAATGGCATAACTTTAGAGGAGAAAACAATCTTTTCTGTAATATATGAAGTGGCATGATTTACAAAATGGGCAGGGCTTACACATTTTTCAATGCTGCTAACTTTCAGGTAATACGGTGGTCATGAGTGCACAAACATGCTGAAATAAAATAAACATTGTTCTTTTGAGCTTTGACTTTTTCATTAATATTGTTCAAAAAAGATTGTATAGATGTTATTAAAAGTAAATATGAAAAACAGATTGACGTGACCAAAAGCCTTTAGTAGTCTTTTTAAAAAATTATCTGATCCTATCTGATCTATCTTTGGATTAGACAGAAATAAGTGTTAAATAAGTGCGTAAAGTTCAACTGACAAAATTAGACTAATTAGTTGTTCTCACATGTAAGCACATGCAAGACTTCTGGTCACTAATTATCACTTTTTTATGCTTGAACCAGTATAATACTTTTTCATTACAAGCTACAAAAAAAATGACAGGTGTAAAATATCTAGCTAATTGCTGTACTGTACTAATAAAGGCAAATCATTACTAACATTTTGGTCTCACCTTTTTCTTTCATTTGCATTAAATAATATTTTCCTCTACTGTGTTAATGTTCACATGTAAGCGAACGTCACCAAAGGCATCAGGAAGGGGTCTTTATTCATCTAAAATAACGAAATTCCTCCCATACAAAAGATGGTAAATGTCTGCACTTATATAACACTTTTTAACCTTAATCCATTAACTCACACACCATGGCTAACCTGCCATTGGGAGCAGCTTGGGGTTCAGTGTCTTGCCTAAGGACACTTTGGCATGTGGAGACATGTGGGCCGGGAATTAAACCGCCAACCCTACGATTAGTGGACAACCTGCTCTACCACCTGACCCACAGCCACCCACAAAGACCAGATAAACCACTAATCTAATTGAATGGTTAACAGTTGTAACACAGTTTAATGCTTAACCATTAGTGATACATTTAAGGCTACAAATAAGACACATCAGTTTAAATTGTGTTTTGTTTTGCACTGGTGTTTCATAGTTCCTTCAACTCTGAACAAATGAAACATCTGTTCTGAACTTGATTAGAAAAAATAAATGCACATTTCTCTGTATCTTCTCCAAGTGTCTTTAAATGTTATTTCAGATTTCACCATTGCCCAGACCATGTCATTATGTCACTAATCAGACAAAAAAGGGTAAAAAATTTTTTTTAAATCTATGAATGTAAAAGCTATTTCCTTTCTCAGTGAGCTGTCTTTACGTGAATAATTCCCATAAATGCATGTTGATGAATTACAACATGTGCTCAGTTCAATCCAATGAAATACTTTACATCCGAACCAGTTGACCCCTGGCAAGAGGACTTCTTACTGATTTTTACTGAAGGCTAAATTTGGGGAATGGATAGTTTTGCGACTTCTGAACAGAAGCCGATACTGCTTCTGTAGCAGAACCTCTGTTGTGGCTTAACAAGTCATTGTTATCCATTTACACTAATTATTTAGCTGAAGGCAACTCATCAGAGATTAGACAAGCTAAAGTCCTAGAGACATCAGGCCCAAAAGGGAACACGAGACATTTGTAAGCAAGGAATCTTATGTAACTGGTCCTTTACCATTTTTTTTGTTAAATACCATTTAGGTAGACTTCTCATAGTCCTTTGATGGCAAAAAGACATTTTCCCTGATATGTTCCTGTGCTGGTGACATTTCTGGTAAGCACATATTGGTCTTAAAAGCCTGAAAAGAAATTATGCCTGTTGTTGTTCACACATTTGTTCCAGAATGTATTTAAGTCTACACGTCAAGGGAATGCCCTGTTGTTCCCCACCTCAACTAAATAGAGACCGATCGAAAGTGATTATCTTAAATGTCTCTGAATGGGATTCTTTCTGTTATGCGAAGAGTGTTGGATGTGCAGCACTATCCATTATTCCACCTCCTTCCACTGTGGCCTCACTTTATGCTATTTAATTACCCTGTCTCTTTTCTTTAATACTCCTTATCTGAAAGCTTGTGTCTTCCTTATCTTCTGATTATACAAAAATGTGCTGAAGTTTGTTTTAATAGAGACAGTGATAGATGCTTATTTAATTCTATGGACAACAATAATGCTGAATCCAACTAAATCTTTTGGAAACAATTAGTGGTGTTTGGGGGCACGGTGGCTTAGTCGTTTGCGGAATTTGCCTGTTTTCCCTGCGCTTTGGGGTTTTCCTCCAGGTACTCTGGTTTCTTCTCCAAGTCCAAAGACATGTGTTGTAGGCTGATTGGTATTTCCAAATTGTCCTTAGTGTGCAATTGTGACCTGCCCTGGGTTGCACCCCGAGTTCCCTTGCATAGGCTCCAGGCTCCTCTCAACCCTGTGTAAGATAAGTGGTATGGAAAATGGATGGATGCATGGATGGATGGAAAGTGTGTTTGGGTTTGGGGGTCGATCAGGCAAGATTTGGACCCAACTCAGGCTTAACATTGTTACAATTTAAATTGTTCTGAGACAAAGACAAAGAAGAGAGCCTGAAGCAGATGCAAAATATCGATTTGGGTTCCACATCTGCACTGTAACAGAAAGACAGCAGCTTCTGGAGAAGTGTCTTATGTTCAGATGAATCCAAAAGTAGGATGGATCTGATGATAGGGTGTTTGTGAGGAGAAAGTCAGTAGAAGAATTACAACCAAGCTGCGATAAGGGTACTATAAAGCACAGAGCAGTTTTTCCCACCAGGGTGTTGGTGAGCTTGTGTTCATTGATGGCATCATGAACTGAAAAGCATACACAGACATTTTGGATGGACTTATTCACACATTTACATTTATTCAATTAGTAGATGCTTTTATCCAAAGCGACTTACAAATGAGAAAATACAAGGAAAGCAATATATCAAGATGAGAACAATTAGTTGGACAACAAGTAGTGCTACCATACAAGATCCGTTAATGGAGTTCCAGAAGAAGCAAAGTGCGCAGAGTAGAGGTGTAAGTGCCAGAGTAAATTATTATTATTATTATTATTATTATTTTTATGGGTTGGTTAGGTATTCACGGAAGAGGTGGGTCTTTAGCTGTTTTTTGAAGATGGTGAGAGATTCTGCGGTCCGGATTGGAGTTGGAAGTTCATTTCACCACTAAGGAACAGTTAGTTTGAATGTTCTTGAAAGGGACCTTGAGCCACGCTGAGTAGGTACTACTAAGCATCGGTTGTTGATTGATCGCAGATTGCGTGAGGGAACGTAAGCCTTCAGGAGAGAGTTGAGGTAGGAGGGTGCTGTTCCAGACAATGTCTTGTAGGTGAGCATCAAGGCCTTGAATTTGATGTGGGCGGCTACAGGAAGCCAGTGGAGGGAGATGTAGAGGGGTGTGACATGGGTTCTCTTGGGCTGGTTGAAGACGAAGGCGTGCTGCTGCATTCTGAATCATTTGAAGGGGTTTGATGGAGCTGGCCAGGAGGCCAGAGAGTATTGAGTTGCAGTAGTCCAGTTTTGATATGACAAGAGCCTGGACTAGTATCTGTGTAGCCTGTTCGGTGAGGTAGGGTCTGATTTTCTTGATGTTGTACAGTTTGAACCTACAGGACCGTGCAGTTGTTGAGATGTGGTCTGTAAAGGTCAAGCTGTCATCGAGCATCACCCCAAGGTTCCTGGCCGTCCTGGTTGGCTGGAGTGTGGTCGAGCCGAGCTGTACAGTGAGGTTGTGGTTGATTGAGGGACAGGCTGGTATGACCAGAAGTGAATTTTTCAGCTAATGATCCGAAGCACCAGCCACCTGTTGAAAGAAGACGTCCCAGAGCGCTGACCTAAACCTTGTAGAGCATCCATGGGATGAAATGGAGAAGAAATGAGCAGATTGTCAATGCTCTAGTATGGATAAACTTTTTTTTTATTGATTGAAATTCTGAGGTAATTTTCATCACTTCCAGCTGTTACAATAACTGATTGATTCCAGGCCCAGATGTTGTGAAGACATTCTGTGAAACAGATTATGGCAAACTAAATACTAAACACTAAGTGTGATCTTTAAGGAGGCCACTATTGAGAGTCTAAATACATTATTGTCTAATTGTTTTATATAATTTTAAACATCACTATCTATTTTGGGGGGAATTTTTTGCTTGAAAAGTGTGCTTGTGGTACCTTTCTTTAAAATAAATGCCACTTGAAATTCATACATTTGTAAGTGTGGTGTAAGTGTCCAAATACTTTTCTTTGTGGCCAATGTATGTATACAGCCTTTATTTTCACAGCTATGCTCTAAGGACTAGTAGAAAGTCAGCTTGATGAGAGTAGCCATCTCTGTGGTTGCAGTGTTGATGGTGGAGAGTGTGGAGGAGAAGCTGGCCTGTTCCCAGCGTGTGACAAAAGAGGGCTGAGAGTTGAAGTGGAGCCTGGGGTCTGTGCAGCTGTGTGATGCCAGGCTGCGGAGGCGGCCATTGCCAACTCCTCTCCATCAAGCAGCTAAAGAGCAGGACGAGCTTGTCATTTTCTTCATGACTACTGGTCATGAAGCATTTAAAGTGGATCTCATAGGGTGAAACTGCACACAGTTTGAATTCTACTCAGCGTGACTCTGATGGTATTTACTCTAAAAAATAAAAATAAAAAATACTCAAAACAGGCACCAAAGCATGACTGTCATTTTAAAACTGGTCTAACAGACAGCTGCAGTTACACAGGGGATTTTACTGAAAGCACAAAAGCAGAATTTATGCACATAAGTGTTGAATAAGCAATTACATAAACTGATTTTTATTTCAGGACTATTGACTGGGTTTTATGGAGTGAGTGATACAAAATTATGTTTTGTTTTTTTTTTTTTTAACAAAAAACATTCTTATACTACAGCGCTGTTTAAAGTATGCTCGATAATGATTGGTCAGAAGATGTTTTTCTATAATTTTTTCTGTAATTTTCTATAACCACAGCTCAGACAGTAGTGCCGAGTGCAGTGTTTATATTAATGCACTTGGTGCAGTATTTTATTGTTTCTATAGTAACAACTTGCACAGGTGAATGTTCTACATTAAACAGATATAATCGTTTCTGTGAGCAGATGTTAATTTAACAGTTTTAAAGGCGTCTTCAGAAGTCTTCAGTTGCTTAGATAATCTGATAAGCTGCATTTATAAACCGATAAAAAAAAAAATTACAGTGTGTGGTTCTTGATAAGTTAATAAAGAAAAAAATGGTAAACATGGGGGGTAGCATGAGTCCCCTGAGGCTCCATGTTCTCCGCAAACCTGTGTAGGAGAAGCGGTACAGAAAATGGATGGATGTAAACATTGGGAAATTGCTGTGGTATAAGAGGAATTAAAGATTTCAACACTCTCAAATTGGGTGTCAGGCATCTTTAAGTGAATTTGTGCCAATTAGTAGCTCAATAAGGCTTTCATAGTGTAAGTATTGAAAGAAACTGTCAATAAAGACAATGTCGATCACATGTCATCTAGAAAATATATATTTAACCCCCTGGTATGGTAATAAAGCTAATAACCCTATGATTTAAATTACAGTCGTAATTATTGTCAGAGCTGCTGTTTTAGACAATTGATCAACACCTCCTGACCAATCAGTCACAATTTCAGTGGTGCTTTGGTATAAATATTTTAATATCTATACAGTATACTACACAGTATGTGCAGTGATTGATTCTTACAGTATATTAATTCTTTTAGAAGAATATATAGAATAAAAACTGTTTTAACTGAAATATTTTGAAATACACTTTACATTTTGATGATAAATTAAAACAGATCAATAGGTCATCCATTGCTAAGTAACAGACAGAATGTGAGAAAATTGTATATAGCTGCTATCAAGTGCGGTCTTCCAACCAGATGTCCTTGGACCTTTATACCCAATAAAAACCTTGAAAAGAGTCTGAGTGGATTGTAAACTAAAATCCAGAGAACCTATGTTTCTGCTGGGCCCTCAATCAGAAATGTTTAACTTGTATTGATATATATAACAACCCCTATGTAAGTAAATGCTGTTCTGGACTTTTGGGATCCTGTGTACTTCTCAGGTTTGTAAACAGAACTTGAGCAATATGCCATGTCACATAACTGGCAGTTCTATGCATCGACATATTAGTTAAGACTGACACGTGAGATTGCAGCATTCATAGTTTCTTGACTAGTTTATATAGTAATCCTGAGCACCGGCACATTCAGGTTTCGAATTTGGTGTGCTTAGTAGGTCTGTAGGACTCAATCCATCCATCCATCCATTTTCTGTACTGCTTATCCTACACAGGGTCGTGGTCAGCCTTGAGCCTATCCCAAGGACCTCGGAGCACACACTTGAAAAAGCCAACCAGCCTAGAATGCATGTCTTTGCGGGAGGAAGCCAGAGTACCTGGAGGAAACTCCTGAGCCACAGGGAGAGCATGCAAACTTACAGAGTGGAGGTGGGAATTGAACCCCCAAGCCTGGAGGTGTGAGGAAAACGTGCTAACCACTAAGCCACCGTGCCCCCCAGGCTCAAGTCCATTCTTGAAAAGTTTTATACATTCATTCAGACTCAGTCTTGGGCATTGGTCTCACTGAATGTGGTCTTAGTCTGGGCCGAGAGTTTGTAAAAATTAGAGTTTGTAAAAATTTCTTTCCACATGCACAGCGTTTGACAACAAGTAATTCTTTCTTTTTTTAATAACAACCTAGTCTTTGGCTAGCTGAAGTTAAGGCTTGATCATGAAAACAATTTGATTTGATGGTTTTCAGTCTAAGTCTTGACTCAGTCTCTTGATCTCTACCCTTTAAGGTTCGATTTTTACTGAATCTCAGCTAATACTGGTCTTGAATTTGACAATAGTGGTCTTGACTACAGCCCTAGTGTTTAGCATTGGCTTTGATTGTTTATATGTTTGTTTGTTAATTATTCCACATTAGTTTTGGGTCAGGTGGTCGAAGTCACTGTCGGCTCTATGCTTGGGTTGAATCCTGTCTAATTTCTTAGTTGCTTTGCAGAAAATCAGCTACCAAATAGATAAATATAAATGTAAATATGTAAAGTAAAATGTTTACAGATATAAACAAATCTGCATTTTTACCTTTAAAATGCCTAACTTACAGAATGCTTGCTGTTCATTCTGGAAAACTCTACCCTTACATATTAATCTTTATAATTAACATCTGATCTTCACTGGCATCCGAGATTTATATTGTAATAAAATTCTGAGATGACTGTTTTTTTTTTTTTTAAAGTTTAAACTCTTTTATATTTGGCAGATGCCCTTATCCAGAGTTACTTACATTTATCTAATTTATACTACTGAGCAGTTGAGGGCCTTGCTCAAGGGCCCAACAGTGGCAACTGGGATTGGAACTTATGACCTTCTTAAAACTTCTTAAAACAGCTTAAAACTTCAATGCTTCAACTGCAAAACCAGCAATGATGTCATACTCATCATTTCATAAATCGCCAGCTAGCCAAGCTGAGTTTTATGCATTGTCTCTTTTTTTATTTTTAATTAAAAGAAACATGGAAATTGAAGAGTCGCACTTAATTTACCTGAACTTAATTTAAAATTGTAATCTACAAAGGCGTTGTTCATTTCTTGAAAAAAATTGAAGAACAGGCGTTGTGTGGACTGAATGGACTCTTAATGAATTGCTGATAAACAGCGAGCATTTAAGAATTCACTTCCTGTAGTTGGAGAAAGTTTTTTGTGTTACTTTTACAATTCATTTATCCAGGTGGGGGTACAAGCAGAACTAATTGCCATGTCCATTTTCGGAAGTGAAACATGTTTCTAATCTCGGTTTTTCTGGTGAATCAATTAACTGCTCAGACATAACAAGAAGAGATTTACAACCTTCTTTGAGTCAATCTTCCTCTCTCATCTGATTTCCACTGAGAAATTGTATTGAACCTAGATGTCATGGTGGAACTTGGCTATAACGGTATATCTGTCAGCTGTTGTTCCTGGCTGTATCTAATCTGTTGTTCTACAGGTAATTGAAGTAGACAGTAAGAACCAATACATTAGGATTGGGTTAGGATAGGTTTTTTTTTTTTGTATAGTTGGCTGCTCGCAGTCACAATGTAACAATTTATCCAATCTATTAAGGAGTGTTAGGGCTTATTATTATTATGTTTTTTAAAACTATATTTTTAAGTAAAGGCATATGCTTTTACATGGTGTCCAGTAGATTGGTGTGCTGTTTCCAATGAATAAATAGAGCCAAAATACTGTATGTCCTGGGGCAGAGTAGCATTGTTCTTGGAGAAAATTTTTATTTAGTCATTATGAAAAACATTTCCAGAAAGAAACAGCTCAGTACTGGTAGTTATTGGTGGTATTTGGTGATGAGCTTTTATTACCCAATGTCAGCCTTGGCAGATTTGTTCTGTTCTAATTTAAAATGGATCACAGTCAATTCCAGTGGGTTTGTGTTATATGGGTTAAATGTGGTATACATGTGGTAACATGAGGTATTTGGTTTAATTTATTACTTTGTTATTATCAATGTACTGTACAACACATGAGGAAATGTACACACAGTGACAAGGTTTGAGCCCAGCAATAAGTATTGTCTTTATGTGACGCAAGATTGCACAAGTGTCAAAGTCAAAGTGAACTTTATTGTCATTCAGACCATACAACAAGGAGCGCAGAGCAGAACGAAATTGCGTTTCTTCAAGCTCAAATGTGCAGAAAAAATACTAATAAAATAATAATAATAATAATAATAATAATAATAATAATAATAATAATAATTTAAATAAATACATTATTGCACATAGTACCTGTAAACCTGACACTAGTAAATATTAATATAAAATGTTCAAGTACAAGTAAAAATAAATAAATAAATAAATCTGAGGCACAGCCATCACCATAGATTCTACTAAAGTGCCACTACACCACAATGCTGTATGCTGACACAAGAACAAAAGAGCCGTAGGACAAAAACTCTCTGTCTGAGTGTGACAGATATTTTGTGAAGTGACACCCAACCCACTCTGCCTGCTAGTTCTCTCTAAGATTGGGGCGTAAGGATACGACACATCAGAGATGGCGCATGGTACAGGATATGCATTAAAAAAAAACTACTCTAAATTTAAATTGCGATTATACAGTGTTTTAGAGGATTTTTTTTTGCTCCTTTGACTAAATTTTTTGTTCATTTACACATGCTGCTTAGTGGTAAAGGTAACGCGAACAACAAATGTAAATGGTCTGGACGTATATAGCATGTTTGTAGAACCTTAGCAGTTCTACAAAACACTGGTTCTCATTCACCCATTCACCAATGGTAGCAGAGCTGCCATGCAAGGTGCTAGCTTACCATCGGGAGCAACTTGGGGTTCATGAGGCGTCAACTTTGGGGTCAACTTTGGCATGTGGCGTCATGTGGGCCGGGAATCAAACCGCCAACCCTACAATTAGTGGACAACCCACTCTACCACCTGAGCCACAGCCACCCAACAAGCTCTAGCAAAACATTTAAAATATCATATATATAATATATTATAATAATAATTATAATATCATAATATATAGTGTTATTGATTTGTTATAAAACACAAAATGGAAATTATTATGCAGGAATCTTATTTACTTGTTCTGTATCACGTAATGTTCAATAGCACAGTGTGGCATCTAGAGTGTGAATGATTTATGACTTATGAGTGGAACATGGTGAGGGGCACGGTGGCTTAGTGGTTTGCCTCACACCTCCGGGGTTGGGGGTTCGATTCCCGCCTCTGCCTTGCATGCACAGAGTTTGCATGTTCTCCCTGTGCTTCAGGGTACTCCGCTTTCCTCACCCAATCCAAAGACATGTGTTGTAGGCTGATTGGCATCTCTAAATTGTGTAACTGTGTCCTGTGATGGGTTGGCACCCTGTCCAGGGTGTCCCTGAGTCCATGGGATAGGCTCCAGGCTTCCCACGACCCTGTGTAGGAGAAACAGGACAGAAAATGGATGGATGGAGTGGAACATGACACTGCTAAGAGTGTTGAAGACGTTAGGATGTTAGTCCAGGACGATATACTTAGCACCATTGTGGTATAGTTGTCTTGCAAAAGCGCACTCTGACACAAAGAAGGAATACAACATAACATGATGGACTGTTATAGGAAAATATTCAATGGCGGGGTGGTGTAATGTGGCCAGTGCAAAGCGGAGTTGCTGTTGCCACCCTGAGGTTATCATTTCTACCATTTCTTTTTGTTAAAAAAACAATACATCGTGCATTTTATCCATTTATAGTAATATTGAATGTTGCGGAATGACAGTTAAACAAGTTATTACCTGTTATCACTTATGTTATATCAGTTATTATTATATTATATTATGTCACGTTACAACCTGAAGGCTTTATTGTGATGGAAAACGTAATGTTGACACTGGAGACTCCTTCCATAATTATTAAATAAACGTCCCCAAATACTAAGTTACAGCATATCAACGATTAAAGGTTTTATATGTTACAGTATGTATCTTGTTATGAATGTTACATATCTAACAACACACTTTTAATTGTTTTATTATTAGCCTTATATTATGTGAAACATTCACTGTGATTTGGAGGTAATATAGAAACAATAATATATTATAACAAGTGAACTGATATACTGTAAACCTTGCATTAGTCTGCATTATTGCCAGAGCAGCTGTAATAGAAAATGAATCAACACCTTATGACCATTCAGATTTGAAAATTCAACAGCGCTGCGGTATAAATGTGTATAAAACATTCCCACGCCCACACAAACGCACTGCTTGCGTACTTACACCTTTCTCTTTCAGTTCCATTCCATAAATTTTTTCACTCTTTTATTTCACATTAGCTTTACTGACATGCTCATAATCAGCTTCAGCATTGCTTAAGAATCCCCCCCGTACTCCTCAACAGATTTACACAGAATAGTCCATAACCAATATCATGTTTGCTTGCCATTACATGCATTATTATTTACAGCGGCAGATGTTGCTTTGTCAGTGATGGATGTATGAAGCTGTCTGACTTCCAGCTATGCATCAATACACACTCGCACTCTGCTACTCAGCACTCACACATTTTGCTTTGTCTTATACACAATACACCAGGGATTTTCATGAAGCACCGGATAATTTTTTTAATCAAAATTGCATGATGTTTAACACAATAACACTTTATTAATTCATGGTGCTCTACATTTTGGCCCTGCATACCAATATTTGTATGAAGTGAAATGAAATATTTAATTTAACAAGACACATACTCAAAACTGGAAAGTACCTGCTCGACTGGAGATATCGACGTGTGAGACGTCCTGCTCCATGGTGAGTTTAGCATTGTGTTGATTTCATTAGGCGTTATTGATTTTTCCTGCTTCTCAAATGAGGAGTATTATAGTGTATAGTGGACCTAATATTCATTTTGATATTCCACAGGACCCTCTGAAAACAGAGACTGGGTTAATCAGAACATAATAGGACCCACTCATTATGGCAGACATGAACACACCCTTTATTTAATACTGGTTATATATTATTGGGTTATATATTATTATATATTATAATATTTGGGTTAAATATAGAAAACATAGTCATGCTACCCTATCTCAGATCATTTCCTCACCTCATTTAAAATGTGTCTTAGTCATAGTGTATAAACTTTGCCATGCTACAGCATCAAGCAAACAATCACGTCAGTATACACTATTATTGAAAATCCACCAGAGTTGCAGACTTTGTTGATTTGTTCACCCTCTGATCCTACAGAACTCAATCAGTAGTACTTTTTTTACTTCATAGCATGTGGTTGTGGAAGAGTAATGATTCATAATCGCACTATCTGGTGTATGGGGTGCATGTGTGAGGCCTCACCAGTCTTAACAGGACTGTCGGATCCAGCGCGAGTTCTCTTGTCATTACTGGCCTGTACACATACACTCAGCTCTCACCTGTGGCTCCTAGTAGCTGTGACATGCGCAGTGGCCACACCCCGGGAAACCACTTGACAGGTGGGCTAAACCAGATGAGGGTAGCCAGCGGGCCTCGGCTCACGGTGATTCTTCCTTGGGATATACCTGTCCCAGCATGTACAGTCTGTTTTAGCTGGAGCGGATGAGGTCACTATTGATCCAACGATCTCTCAGGTGGTACAGAGATGTGTCTGTGGTATGCGTAGAGCAGGATGAGGTACAAAGGAAATCCTGGTCAACCACTGTGCCTGGGGCCATCTTCAGTCGTCTTGACTCTGTCTTGCCATTGGATTATGGTGGTCACTGGGACGTGAGAGTGAGGCTGATGCTGCACAATTCTTCCTCACTTTAATCCAATTCACAAGCAAGTCGAGTACCATTTTTGTGTCTAAAATAAAGTCCTGCAGCGATTGGCGAGCGGCAAAGCAGTAGGTGTGGACACACTGGCAGCCGTAGTCGCGGACCTCCACGCAGGCGGCTCGGGACATTGGACCCGAAGCAGCAGTTCGGTAGCATCCTGAGCATTTGAGCAGCCCTCTTTAGGATCACACTGCTCACCTTCATGCCTGAGGAAGGGGCTAGAAATGGTGCCCTAAACATTGTCTGCTTCACCACCCTTCAGCTCACCGTGGTTGTTAGGGATGTAGTCCTGCTGTCGAAAAACAATACAAAAGCATACATACAAAAAAGCAGTTCCGATCATGATTGGGGCTTGGACTATCCGTTCTCTTTTAGATGACACAAGAAGCAGCAGACCCGCCAGGAGAACTGTGTTGGTGGCTAAAGAACTCGAACAGTACAAAGTGGACATCGCAGCGCTCAGTGAAACTCGTCTTCCGGAAGAAGGACTAATCAAGGAAGTTGGTGCCGGCTACACTTTCTTCTGGAGTGGACATCCCAAGGAGGTTCGACGAGAAGTGGGAGTCGGCTTCGCCATCCGGAACGAAATTGCCAAGAAACTCAGCAACTTTCCTAAGGGCGTCAATGACTGTCTGATGACTCTTCGGCTTCCTCTTTCAGGAAAGTCTTATGCGACACTGATCAGTGCTTACGCGCCGATGATGTCAGACCCAATGTTCTATGAAGACCTTAACTCTATCCTCTTGAATGTGCCAAAGACGAACAAACTAATCATTCTTGGACATTTCAACACACGTGTTGGATCGGACAGCCAGACGTGGAATGGAGTCATAGGGAAGCATGGCATTGGCAACTGCAACAGCAATGGCCTCCTTTTTCTTAGAACCTGCAGCGAACACCGGCTCCTTATCACGGACATGTTGTTTCAACTACAGAATCGAAACAAAACCACTTGGATGTATCCAAGGTCCCACCACTGGCACCTCCTGGATTACATCATCATCAGACGCAGCGACAGACAGGACATTCGCGTAACAAAGGCAATGTGAGGAGCTGAATGTTGGACGGACCATTGACTTTTGATCTCGAAAACGAATCTTCAGGTCAAGCTACCAAGACGCCCACAAGGGGAAAAGGTGTCCAAGCGCTTGAACGTCAACAAATTGAATGACGACAACTCTCCATCATTTTTTGAGAACAAACTGAACACTAACTTAAATGCTATGCCAGCCCAAAATGGCAACATTAATGAACAGTGGTCGACTCTTCATGACACTCTCTATTCAACTGCTCTCGACGCTCTCGGACCCAAGAAGCATGTGCACCAGGATTGGTTTGACGAAAACAATGAGGATATTGCCAAACTACTCAACAAGAAACACCAGCTCTACAAAGCCTATCAAATGGACAAATCAACTGCAACTACTTTCAATGATATAGTGCAATGTAAATTGCGACAGATGGAGAATTCCTGGCTACTGAAGAAAGCAGAAGAAATCCAAGGCTTCGTCGATCGTGGAGAAACAAAGAAATTCTTTGATGCCATCAAAACCTTTTATGGACCTCAGCCTATAGGCACGTCACCCCTTCTCGGCACCAACCAGTCAACTCTCATCACAGAAAAGTCACAAATACTACATCGGTGGGTCGAACACTTCCAACATGTGCTCAACCGACCATCGGTTATCAATATGGATGCATTGAACAGGCTGCCACAGGTGGACATCAACAATTCCTTGGATCTCCTCCCTTCCATGGAAGAAACTCAAAAAGTGGTCAACCAACTATCAAATGGAAAGGCGCCAGGCTCTGATGCGATTCCTGCGGAGATATACAAAAGTGCCGGTGCTCAACTTCTCCAGCAATTGACTGTCTTGTTTCAAGAAATCTGGATGCAAGGCCGGATTCCTCAGGATTTTAAAGACGCAACTATTGTCCACTTGTACAAGAAGAAAGGAAATCGTCAAATTTGTGACAATCACAGAGAAATCTCACTTCTGAATATCGCCAGTAAAATTTTAGCAAGGATTCTTCTTAACCGTCTTACCACCCATCTGGAAGCAGGTCTTCTGCCGGAAACACAATGCGGCTTCCACAAAGAGCGGAACACTGTGGACATGATCTTCGCTGTTCGTCAATTGCAAGAAAAATGTCAGGAGCAGAACGTCAGTTTATATACTGCATTTATCGATCTCATGAAGGCTTTTGACACTGTGAACAGAGAAGGTCTGTGGGCAATTATGCGAAAATATGGCTGCCCGGACAAATTTATTTGCATCGTCCGAGGATTTCACGACGGCATGCTTGCCCGCGTCGTTGACAATGGCGTTACATCAGACCCTTTTTCAGTCACCACCGGAGTCAAACAAGGATGTGTTCTTGCTCCAACACTCTTTAGTCTCATGTTCTCCGCCATGTTGTGGGATGCATACAGGGACGAGGACCCCAGCGTTGAACTCCGATACCGCACTGACGGTAAACTTTTCAATCTGCGAAGGCTTCAAGCAGTGACAAAAGTTTCCTTTCAGCATGTGCGTGAACTGCTGTTTGCCAATGATTGTGCCCTCAATACCACCACCGCGATGGACATGCAAAGAAGCCTGGACTTGTTCTCCGCCGCCTGCGACAACTTCGGAATGATCATCAGCACTGACAAAACAGCTGTGATGCATCAACCTGCTCCGGGCACGCCCTACAAAGAACTTGTGTTACGGGTCAACAACCGACTTCTATCTGCCGTTGACAAGTTCACCTATCTCGGAAGCACCGTTTCTCAGCATGTGCTAATTGATGATGAAGTGATCTTCCGGATTTCAAAAGCCAGCTGAGCTTTTGGATGTCTAAGGTCATCAGTTTGGAATCGACGTGGAGTTAACCTCTCTGTGAAGCTCTGTATGTACAAGGCCGTCGTCCTGTCCTCCATGCTCTATGGCTCGGAAACTTGGACCATCTACCAATGGCACGCCAAGAAATTGAATCACTTCCACCTCAATTGCCTTCGACGTATACTCGCCATGAAATGGCAGGACAGAATCCCAGACACCTAAGTTCTGGAGCGAAAAAAACTACCCAGCATCTTCGCAATGCTGAAACAAATTCAACTGCGCTGGGCCGGTCACGTCAGCAGAATGTCGGATATGCTCCTTCCCAAACGTATCCTATACGGCGAACTTATAGTTGGATTACGATCTCGCGGTGGACAGAAGAAACATTTCAAGGATACTCTGAAAATGAACATGAAGGACCTCAACATTGAACATAACAACTGGGAAATTATTGCACAAAATCAGAACGTCTGGCGTAGAGAAGTGAAACAAGGAACCGCAGCCTACGAAGAAAAAAGAATCGATGAAGCAAGAAGGAAGCACCAAGCCAGAAAACAAGCCAGAAGCCAAAGACCCATACCCCAACACAGGAATCAACCAGTTTGCCCACATTGCGGTCGCACATTTCATGCCCGCATAGGGCTTGTTGGACATTCGCGCGTACATAGAAACACTGCTCCACTTCAAACTTCTCCATAATGGAGGCACAAATGGAAAACTTCTGTCTTCGTCAAAATCGACGGACGAACTCCTGATCTGGTGTCACATAGAAGTGGATGGATTCCCTTTTGTGTCTGGTTCCTTCTCAAGGTTTCTTCTTCGTGTCATCTCAGGGACTTTTCCCTCGCCACTGTTGCCTCTGGCTTGCCCATTAGAGATCTAAATCTACATTTATATCTGGATTTCTGTAAAGTGCTATATAAATAAGAATGTAATTGAATTTATTTGAATTATGCTTACCTGACTATAGCTGAATTATATTACCCTGTTATGACAGGGCATGATATTAATATCCACCATACAAATCCCTTTGTAAGATATTACTATAATATCAATAATTTATATATAATAACAATTGTATTATTGTCAGAGCTGCTGTTCGAGAAAATTATTCAACACCTTTTGACCAATTAGATTCAAGAATTCTACACCTAATAGGTTATTGGATATGTGAAACATAAATATATGTCTCTCCATGTCTCTAATGTCCCCATTGTTCAATCAATATAAATACTGCTGATAAATTAAAGCTGATGTGTTTTCATTGCAAATCTAATATTGACTCTAGGGCCAAGAAGACAAAACATACCATGCAGTTGCTTACAAACAGAACTGCTGTCAGCTTTGTGGATCAACTCAGCTGATCCAAAGGGCTCAAATAGGACTTTGAGATCTTTTTTGCAGCCCCCTCACATATCAGGAATGCAGTGCCTCTTTCTTTAAAACTTTCCATGCCATTACAAAGTCAGAAGGCCATCTAAGGGCTGAGAGGTGAGGCAGTAATACATTTTAAAAGGATGCCAATAGAGTAAGCCTTCTGCTGACTGCTGGTTGTTAGGAAATAATTCTGACTCAATTTCCTGGAAAATTGTCTCCATAGATATATGGAGCAACCATCTGAAATAAACCCTTGCAACATACAGTCCCCTCTGCAACTATTCTAATGTAAAGGCCAATTCATTTGATTGTTCTATACACCAAAGATGTTTGGTTTTGAGATCAAACGATGGATATGAGATGAGAGTTTAAGGTTTCAGATTTTATTTCCTGGTATTTACATCTACATGTGTTAAACAACATAAAACAGAACCTTTTTTATCAGACCACCCAATTTTTAGGCGAGCAAAAGTATAGGAACAGATACATCTTGAAGTAAATGAAAGTAAATAACAATTAATATGCGGTTGCATATCCCTTGCTTGCAATAACTGTATCAAGCCTGTGACTCATTGACATCACCAAACTGTTGGTTTCTTCTTTTGTGATGCTTTTCCAGGCTTTTAACACAGCCTCTTTCAGGTGTTGTTTGTTTCCGGGGGTTTCTCCCTTCAGTCTCCTCTTCAGGAGGTGAAATGCTGCTCAATTGGGTTAAGGTCTGGTGATTGACTTGGTCAGTCTAAAACCTTCCAGTCTAAAACCTTCCTGTGCTCATCCCAGGACCTTTATTCACAAATTCCATATTAAATCTTATTGAACAGGCACTGAAGTGTGTTTTCTAAACTGCACAGCCACATAATTAGTCTTGCTTTAATACCTTTATCTTTATAATATTTTTTAAATAATTTTCGACCAGTTAAAAAGATCTCTGTATTTCCTAGAGTCTTGAGTAGCTGTATTTGGGACTAGCCCATGTGACGCTGACACTTTGGCAAAAAAAAATAAAAAATCTTTGAACCTTGCAATAAAGATGTCCATTTGCAGAGATGAGAGCACTTGCTTGTGGCCCAAATGTGCTGACATGATTTGTAGGTGTAGCTGTGGGACAGATTTTGACAGCCCTCTCATTAATCTACCTGGGTCAGGTTATTGTCCTTTCCTGACACCCTAGTTGGTCGTGTCCCTGTCAGCGCATGGCTATAACTCATATTAAGACTCATAAGGATTTCTGGGGAAGAGACTGTTTAAGATTCTTCATCTATGATCCTTAATGCTGATTCTTCCTATGTGCAAGACCTTGAAATGCAACAAAGTGGCCTAGTTAGCCAAGAAAGATTCAGTAGGCAATAACCAACAAACATCTGGGATCCAGTAAAGCCCTAGATCAATAATGCCCAACCATAACGCCAGAGATTTTTCCTTTTACAATTGATTTGATGTCTGATCTAACACACCTGGATGTAATATCCAACCACCCACTTGCTGCAGTTATCTGCAACAGGTGTGTTAGATTAGAGGATGTCAAACTTTTCTAATGGAGGAATGTAGCACCGACCGTAATCTAACACACCTGGCTTTATTATGCAGATGATCATTTTGGACTTAATTAGTTGCACCAATTGTGTTAATTGTGTTACCTCTGCTTCTGGAGAACCCATGTTGTCGACAGATTCTGATGCTGCTTATGAAAATGAGAAATGCCTTGGAAAGCATAAGGATAAGATGACAAGGACCAAACTGAACACATTATTATTATTATTATTATTATTATTATTATTATTAGATGTGCTAGTTAAAGGTCTCCACAAATGTTAGTTCAATTTCATTTGTATACAAAGACATTAGAAACCTGGATGTGCAGTAGATTTATATCCATAATGATTACCAGGACAGTGGTGTTTTAAATTATTAATATTCTACAAATGTTTACTATAAAGTCAAACAGTACAGAGTGTGTTTAAATGATGTTCAACATGAGCAGATTGTAAATAAGAGTCCTGGGATGAGCACAGGACTGTCTTTATGATTACAGCAGCAGTTTGTAGGTACACATCTACAACATCCTGGTGAGATTATCTACTGAAACTTGGGCATGAGCTATTTTATCTTTAGCACATCCATGTGGCACCATCCACAAAAGGAGAAAGTGCAGTAAGCTCATGTTCGCTGTTTGACCATTTGCTTTTTTGCTTTTAAGAAAGAAGTACACTTGATGTGTTCAACCAAACCTGAACAAAAGCACCCTGATTTGCTTAAATCTTATTATGACCAAAGGTTCAACACAGTGAGTGAGATATGAATTTATTTGAGTAATGCCATTATTAGCTTTGTCAAGAATTTAAAGCAATTTTAAAACCAATTGTTAATCTGATTAGGAGCCAGTAAAATGATTGAAGATTATGGTCATCTTTTCTTTTTCCAGTAAGTATCTTTGCAACATAAGCTGGAGCGGACATATTGCTTTTTATCCATCCATCCATCTTCTACCACTTACTCCTTCTTCAGGGTCACAGGGAAACCTGGAGCCTATCCCATTGAACATCGGGCACAGGGCAGAGTACACCCTGGACAGGGTGCCAGTCCATCGCAGGGCACAATCACATACACACTCACACACCCATTCATACACTACAGACACTTTAGACACGCCAATCAGACATGCATGTCTTTGGACTGGGGGAGGAAACCGGAGTACCCGGAAGAAACCCCCGTAGCACGGGGAGAACATGCAAACATGCCCCGGCGGGAATCGAACCCCGGACCCTGGAGGTGTGAGGCGAACATGCTAACCCTTGCGTTTTATTAAGGAAATACAGCCAAGACAGCTTTGTGATAAGTTTCTGAAGATGGATTCGTTCAGATTATTTTCAGCATCAGAGTATTTTCAGCATCAGGAAAGGACAAGAAGACAAATTAGGTAATGATATGTTAATAATAAAAGGCTTTTTAGTAAGGCTTGTAGTTTGATTTTAAATATTTATAACACCCAGGTGTATAACCTGTTCACTGTAATAGTCTACACGTGGTAGCATTTTCTGCATCCTTGCCCACTACGTATAGCTCAAGCTTGTAGAACAACCACTGACTTTCCACTGGATTTGTAAAGGTATGTGGTAAGAGTATTGCCAGCTGGGATTGGCAGAGTAGAGAGAGAGATTTCCAAGGGTTGTATTCATCTGTCCATCCATCTTCCATACACTTATCATGCACAGGTTTGAGGGGGCCTGGATGGCATGCCATGGCATGAAAGGGCACAATCACACATGCGGGGTTTGAACCCCCAATTCCAGAGTTGCAAGGCAAACATGCTAACCGCTAAGCCACCGTATCCCCTGGGCTGCTTTCAGAGTTGAATAAGTCTAATTACGCCATACAAGTCCATATATATGTTGCGACAATAGAAACAATAATGTATTAGAACCAGCAATATATTAGATAAACCTTCTGACCAATCAGAATCAAGAATTAAACAGCGTTGTGGTATGTAATAAAATAATGAATGAATAGTAAATATGATCTGATTTTAAGCACTAAAGAACAAAAATAGAAGATTGCACTTGTATCTATGGTCTTGAGCACTTACAAAAAACTAAAAGCATGTACGAAAAACTAAAGTCCACTGAAAGGCAGCAGATGAGTGGAATATCAGTAGGAGTAAGCACTGTGAATATGAATGGCTCTTGGCACAAAAGTGCATTTATAATGTTTGGATTAATTAAGTGATGACTAATCCAGCTTGCTGAGAAGCTCCTGTATACAGTGTGCTTGTTACTGAATAGATTGCTAATTAACTAATGAATTCAATTGGTTAATTAGTGCACCAGAGTTGAAAACTTGTGCCTTAAGATACCTCTTTTGTTTGCATAAAGATTATTGGATCAGAAACTCTATAAGACCACAGCTTTACTGTATACCAAAGGACTCAGTGTATCCTGGCATTTTTCCTATACACAATCTATATCGTAATTGTTATTTTTGTCTGAAGATATGGATGTGTTCACTTCGTTTGATGCTTTTTTTACATTCCTATCATGAACATTGTCATTTCAATCTGAATAAACCATACACAGTGAAGCATGGAAATACTTGGTAGTGAGAGCCAGATAAACACCTTACATTAGGGAACAATGTAATCCCCTGCTGCATCTCAAGCTGCTCTCTGCATCTGCATTTGGTGGAAAGCCAGAGATCAAAAGCTCACTCAACCTCACACTTTCTCTTTCCTTCCTTCTCAGTGGAAAGAATCAATATGTCGTGGAAAGGCTGGAATGCCTTGTGCCTTTCAAGAGCCGCATTGTTTCATCTGGAGTGACCTTTTCTAAGAGTTTCAAAAGGACTTTGCAATTATTAAGGATAAGGAAGGACTCTATGGGTGTCAGGTTCCCAGCAAGAACATATAAATATGTTTTGCTTCAATTTCTAAATGTCTCCATGCAGGAATGAATGGTGTAGTACTATATTAACATCTAGGTTATTACTATTAACTACTACTGAATACTGGGTAATTACTCAGTAAGTAATAATGAACTACCAAACCATTACTTTATTATGAGCAAGTACCCCTGACATTATTATATATACAGTCATGTGAAAAAATAAGTACACCCCATGGAAAATGTAGCTTTTTTGACATATTTGTGCAAGCAAACATTTTATCATCTTTGAAACAGTGCCTATTAATAAAGTTGAGATCCTTGAACAAAACCACAAGGAAAATTACCTTCATTCAATCATTTATTCAAAAGAAATATCAATAGATGTGATATTCTTCTGTGGAAAAAGTAAGTACACCCATGGCCTCAGAAGCTAGCACTGCCCTCCTTTAGCAGAAATAACTTCTTGTAGGCGTGTTCCATGATTGTCCAACACAAGATGTTTGAGGGTTTTCTTGAATGTTCTGCCCGTTTCAAATCCCCCTACAACATTTCAATGGGATTCAAATTCGAGCTTTGACTAGGTCATTCCATAACCCTCCATTTCTTCTTTTTGAGCCATTCCTTGGTGGATTTGCTAGTGTGCTTAGGATCATTATCTTGTTGAAAGGTCCACTTTTGGTTCAACTTGAACTTTTGGACAGATGGCCTCACATTATCTTCAAGCACTCTTTGATATGATGCAGAATTCATAGTTGAATCAACGAATGCAAGCTGTCCAGTCCCTGAGGCAGTAAAGCAACCCCAAACCATAACATTTCCACCACCGTGCTTCATAGTTGGTATGAGGTGCTTCTCCTGAAAAGCTGTCTTTGGTCTGCGCCAAATATATCTGCTGTTACTGTGGCCAAACAACTCTCCCTTTGATTCGTCTGTCCAGAGCACATTATACTAAAAGTCCTGGTCTTTGCCTATATACTCATTGACAAACTGTTGTCATGCAAAGACTTTTTCCTGAGACACCTCCCATGCAGGTCAAATTTGTGCAATCTCTTTCTGATTGTAGAAGCATGTACTTTGACACCAACAGTTGCAAGACTTAGTAGCAGATCCTGTGATGAAGTTTTGGGGTTCTTGGAGACTTTTTGCATCAGGCTGTCTGCTCTTGGGCTGAATTTGCTGGGCAGCCAGTCCTGGACAAATTGGCAGTCGTTTGAAATCTGCACCATTTGTAGGCTATTGTCCTTACAATGGAATGATGTATTTCAAATAATTTGGAGATCTTTTTAAATCCCTTACCGACTCATAGGCATCCACAACCTTTTTCTGAAGGCCTTACAGAACTCTTTAGATCTTGGCATGATGAGATCACACAACTCAATAGTTCTAATCACCACAAACCTCCCTAAGCAGGTTCTAATCACTGGCAGCCAATATTTAACACCTGATTCTAATTTTATGGATTTGAAGGTGTGATAAATGTAGGGGTGTAATTACTTTTTCCACATGATTGATCTGTTTTTTGTTCATATACATTGTGAAAATTACTGCAAAATGTCAATTTTATGTGTTATTTGATAACATGTATCACCTTTATTAATATGCACTGTTTCAAAGAGAATCAAATGTTTGCTCCTCCAAATATGCAAAAATAAATAAATAAATAAAAAGAAAAGAAAATTCCATGGACTGTACTTATTTTTAAAATGACTGTATATGAATACAAACGCACAGAGTGTTCCGGTTGCCAGATTTAGGGTCTGGGATCCGGCATAACATCATATGTAGAGCCCTATGATTGAGTATTTAAATATCAGAAAGATTTCAGAGTAAAGATTCCTCAAAATCTATCCAAAGAAATCTGGAAGGACAACGGAAAGATGAATTTTCTGCGAGAAAAAAGAGAGGCTAGTGTTGGGAATGACTGAAAATGAATAAAAATGAGGACATATTCTTCAATAAATTAAAAAATGTTATAAGGTATAAGGTTAATAAATCACCTGTTAAAAGACATCCTGTTATTGGAAAACAATCAACTTAGCTCGGTAACATTAACTCTGCTTTGTGTAGGGTTGCATCACACCATCCCATCATTGACTATTTTTTCAGTACACCCCTTCATGTTTTATTCCTTAAGTATTTACTAACTGGTATAAGATGAATAATTGAACTGAGTAATTCAAAGAACGCAGACTAATTAAGACAGATTTTCTACTATCATTTGATATAATGCAAATTCTTATGCTCATGAGGCCAGTGTCCCTGTATAATCAGATGTAATTAGTGTAATCGTCCCAGAGGCAGTTCTCTTTGTCTTTTATTTAGTGTCTAATTAATACTGTCTTGTAAGAATAGAGAAAAAGAAGAAGTGAAATCCTCCCAGGGCTAAGGTTCACTAAAACGTTGGCAACTGAGCTATAGTAGCGCTTTGCTACCAGTGTATTGTGTAAAATGTCATGTAGGGTGAAGTCTACATAATAAGAAATCCTTTTTTGTCTCCCCACTCTCTCTCTCTCTCTCTCTCTCTCTCTCTCTCTCGCTCTCTCTTCATGCTAATGTGACATATACAATTACCCATCCCAGAATCCTGTCTTCCTCTCTTGTCCTTGCTGAAACTGTTTAATACAAACTTTGATGTGGTATTTTTAGCCAGGCTCATTTCAAAGGAGTCCAATAAAACATAAACTTATAAAGTGTGAGGGAAGGTGAAGTCACAGATGGACAGATATATCTTTTCAAACGGCTGCTCCTGCTGCTCTCAGGGCAGAGTAACACACCTGAAAGAAAGCACTATCCACCATCTTCCACGTTCATAAGCTTACAGATGCCCATGATTGGCTATCTGCACTGTGATTGACAGGGGAGAGAGAACATGTCATACCTCCCAGCCAGACAGCATGGCCAGTTTTGTTCCCGCCCACCCACGAAAGGCTGTGGGAAAGTTGTAGATCAGAGTCACAAACAAGTGTTCTACATGTGAAAGTCAGAATGATCAGATAATGAAAGGCTATTACAGAACATAGTTATATCGCATATGAGAACTATAATTATCATTGTTATTAATACAAAATGTCCTTGTAGTGTTCTTGTAGAGGTTACAGCTATTTTCCGATTTTCAATAACTTTATAGATTGCACAGCAATTACAATGATTTGTAATACTTGCCAACATGAACATGTTTGGGTCAGTCTAGCTAGAACAGAGAGATTTCGTCATTAATATTCCGTAGTTTTTGTTTCAAACTTGATATCGTGAACTAGTGAGCTAATTCAATGATCTGATGACATGTCTAGCAATTACAACACTAGCCTTACTGTACTACAGGGGGGAAAAAAATCCCCTTTAAAAAAAAAAAAAATATATATATATATATATATATATATATATATATATATATATATATATATATATATATATATATATATATATATATATATATGTATATATATATATATGTATATATATATATATGTATATATATATATATGTATATATATATATATGTATATATATATATGTATATATATATATGTATATTTTTTTTTTTTTGTCAAAGCCAAGTATACTAACCTTTGAACGTTTCCAAATTTTGGAATGTTACACGCCAAAATACCCAATAATATAATACTAATATGGGCGCATGGTGGCTTAGTGGTTAGCACATTTGCCTCACACCTCCAGGGTCAGGGGGTTCGATTCCCGCCGTGGCCCTGTGTGTGTGGAGTTTGCATGTTCTCCCCGTGCTGCGGGGGTTTCCTCCGGGTACTCCGGTTTCCTCCCCCAGTCCAAAGACATGCATGGTAGGCTTGTCTAAAGTGTCCGTAGTGTATGAATGGATGTGTGTATGTGTTTGTGTGCCCTGCGATGGATTGGCACCCCATCCAGGGTGTACCCTGTCTTGTGACCGATGCTCCCTGGGATAGGCTCCAGGTTTCCCAGTGACCCTGAAAAGGATTAAGCGGTATAGAAGATGGATGGATAATACTAATATCAATATAATAATCGCAATATAAATACACCTGATCCTGGAATGTCCCAGATACTAACTACCATACTAAGTCAACAGCATCATGAAGACCAAAGAGGTATTGTAGGAAATTTGGGATAAAATAAGATATAAAGTATAGAAACTAATGAATAAAATATAGATAATTAATATTGAAGAGTGAAGTGAAAGGTTAAGCCCTAAAGACAGGTGGTTTTGACCTTAGACGATGTGGTGGTTCTGTAAAATTCACCAGCACAAAAATGAGGAAGTTCTAGCAGATGCACGTTTAAACAGAAGAACGCACATACAGAACAGCCTTGTGGCCTTCTCTTAAAACATAAGAGAAGCACCCAGGTGCTGGTGAAAAGTTCACACACACACACACACACAAAGGAAATTTAGGTTATTAACAGAAAATGTCCAAAAACATTTCACATTAATAAACAAAGAAACATTACTCTTTGCTTTTACAGAATAAAGGTTCACAGTATGTGTATTGGGCACATTATCATTATTAACACAAAGGCCAGTGTGACGCTTGCAATGCACTTAGGTGCAACCGAGACTGAGGGTGTCTGGGAAAAGCGTGAGAGTGAGTTTGTGTGTATCAACCATCTTGGAAGGTCCAGGGATCGCCTTGGAAAGCCCAGGGTTGAAGTTTGACCATATGTTTAAGTTAGAAGAACATTTAAAATATAGAATAAGTTACAAGCACAAGTCTGACCCTACCAGGGGTCAGACAAGGAGCAAAGATAGAGGAGACAGCCAACTAAAAAAAAAAAAAGAAAAAAAAAGAACAACTGTACTGTGCAGATAAGCATTAGAATGCTCACTCATCCATGACAAGAGAAAAGTCTGTCGCTCATCCATGGTAGAAATAGATCAAAAGTAGATAATGAACTAACTGCCAGAAAAGTTAATAGACCCTATATTAACTGTCAAAAATAATGATGTAAATATTGCAAGAAAACAGACCGAGGCAAGAGATAAGGAAAAGTTTCGGCATTAAAATAAAAAACCCAAGATTCCTTGGAGATACATAATGAGGATATGTGTGGAGACTTGTGATTGGATGTGCAAACAGAGGAAAAATGTGTGATTGGTGAAAGTTGTGTAAGAAGAATGTGCATGAACTATTAAAATATTTAATATTTTGGCTTACAATATTTAAAGAGATTGTAAGCCACTGAAGCTTTGGTGCTAGTTACATCTTCATGTTCGCTGATTGCTAATAAACCTACTTCATGTGAATCCAGTCTTCGTGACTTTGGCCGTTTTATTCATCTTGAGTGCAAGATAGATCTTTTAATTAGTTTGAATCTGTGAGCTAGCAGGGTCAATGTAGGATGGAGAAGCTAATTATCCTACAGTATTAAAACAAGTTTGGGACAAAGTTTTGGTAAAGTATCAATCTGGATTTGATTATTTAAAAAAAAAAAAAAAAAAAAAAGAAATTCACAGACTTTGGACATTCTTCAGAGTGAAATTAAATCCATTCTTTAAAAAGAAATGTAAGGAATATGGCATTATGTTCATTTCATGTACAGGTTGGAACATTAAAAGAAATTGTAGAAAAGTTCAAGGGGGTGCCCATTTTTGATTTGTTTTTTCCCCCTTAACAGTCCAGAAAATAAAGGAAAACTTTGAGTCCATGATTTAATATAGCATGTTATACTGTTCAAATCAGATATCTCCATTACTTGCTATCAGAATTTGTTATCAGGACAAGCGAAGTAAGGATAAAACATGACAGGGAGTGCTGTAATAGGGAAATAATCAATGACAGTGTGATAGAATCTAGCCAGAGTTCTTATTTTCACAGCATGTCCTCTCTAAGAGTTTTATTCCCATTATATACCACAACAATTTGCCAATGGTTACTTTTTTTTCGTATTTATAGTTACATTTAATGCTGTGGAACATCCATTACGATCCACAAGTTAGGTCCTGTTAACAGTGGCGTTATATTAGCTATAAACAATCACTCCCTCACCAGCCTCTTTGAAGTTCCATCCATCCATCCACTTTCCATACCACTTATCCTACACAGGGTCCTGGAGAGCTGGGAGCCTATCCCAGGGAACACGGGGCACAAGGCGGGGCACACCCTGGACAGAGTGCCAACCGCAGGGCACAATCACAAACATACTCACACACTACGGACCATTTGGAAATGCCAATCAGCTTACAACACATGTCTTTGGTCTGGACACCAGAGTAGCTGGAGGAAACCCCCGAAGCATGGGGAACACGGGGACACGGGGAAATTTTTTCAATTCGACTCATATTCTTGTATATTGTAGAATCCATCTTTCAAAGGCCAGGAAAATGAGACTAATTCCTAAAGCGTGAAAGTTGATACATACACACAAATCCTGCTTAGAACGGCTGCACTTGTGGTTACAACCCTATAAGAGAACTTAAAGACTTAAACTGAAAAGACTTTATCAACAAACAAAACAAAAATAGAGTATCTTTGCAGCTGGAGAAAAAGAAGCAGTGAAAGCTCACTTTCGGATTCTTTCAGGCTGCCAAATGTCTGAATGTCTTCACTGTGCTAATAGACGTTTGCTCATCGACGCTCATTTGTATGCCAAACTCCAAGTGTCAATTTGAAATTTTGATGCGTCTCCCTGTTTATCCTAATCACCGAGTTCATAATAACGGTGAGTGGAATAAGCTTTTGCAAAGTGGTTATGAATTGTTTTAGAAGCCTTGTTGCCTTGTATGCAAGCTCTCCCCCCATCCCCTACAGAATTATTCTCCCTGATTTGCATGATTCAATTTTCAGCTTAGCTCATCCCATTGTATACCAGATAGCGATGAGAGTATATTTGTATTAAGCACTGAATTGCATGCGTAATCGAGTATAATCAGGCTTAGCGATGCCAAAGCTAAAGGTCATTCTATGATCCCAAGATTTGAAAGAGGCCCTTAACCTTTCTATCAATCATGTCACTGCAATTGTTATCATAATTATTATTATTGCATTGCATTTTCAGGGGATACAAACCTATTGTTAGTGGAATCTGTTTCGCACTTGTGAAAGTTCTTTACGTGACAGACTTTCCTGTTACACATTTAATAAAAGATTTGCACGTTTGGTACATGAGTCCCAATGGTTTTTTTTATAGCTCAATATGCTTTACAAAATGAGCATTCTCAGTATATATATATATATATATATATATATATATATATATATATATATATATATATATATATATATATATATATGATCCCACACATTTGGAAAGTTGTCAGTGGTTCATATTGGTCCCAGATGATAATTGGTGCTTGATTTCATTGATATAAAACAGATTTTCTTTCATTTTTCTACCCAATTTGATCATCTGTCAATTCCCATCCATCAACCAGCTATCCCCTCTAACATAACAGCTAGGTCATGTTCCCATGTTTTCCAACAGGAATGGTGATAGCTAACACATGCTCCCACCGAGACATATGAAGCCAGCCAACCACATCTTTTCAAACTGCTGCACATGCTGCAAAGCAGGGCAGTGTAACACACTCTGCAAAAGCACAGAAAGCTACCCTCTTCCACATACATGAGTTTACAGCCATCTATGATGGACCATTGTCATTGTGATTGACATTGAGTATGCCATCCCTCCCACCCAGACAGCATGTCCAGTTTTGCTACCTAGATTCCAGGCCATTATCAGGATTTGAGCAAACACTTTTCGGTTGTGCCACTTGGGGTGTCGCTGGTTTTCTAACACTAGTACAGTTCACTTCAACTGGCCTCAAACTATCAGAGTAACTCTAATCCTATCCAGGATCCAAGACATGGGTATGTTTGGAACGGATTTGCTCTAGCTATGTTTTATGCATTTTTAGACAAAACTGAGCTCCCAAAAGCACTACAAAATTGATCAAATGAGCAATATGGATGATCTGTTTGTTCATATGTGTCATGTATTTAACAGAGATGAAGGCAGATGCAAGTGCAGATTTGCTGTGAAAACAAAAATTAGAACTAGAACAGAGAAAACCAGGCAAAAACATCCAGGCAATAAATACTACTGTGGACCACAAAAAAAAAAAACACACAAACATGTCAACAACAGAAGCTTGACAATGAGAAGCGAAAACACAGGAACTTAAATGCTGGTGCTAATCATGGTGAAATGAGACACAGGTGCATGCATTTGTAGTGTACAAGTGAGGCTTGTAATGTAGTTCAATGTTGAACCATGACAAGCCTCAGTCCAAGAAAGAACAAGTTCTGTGCAAAGACTTAATGATGAGATTGTTGAGATGGATAAGAAAATTTTAAAAAACAAACAAACAAACAAAACAACAACACTGGTTTGATTCCCAGACACCAGAAAGGCAAAGTAAAAAAAAAAAAATGCAGTTCATGAAAGGTATGACTACAGGAAATTCTGACTGATTTTGAGCTGTTCTACCTTGAAGTGGAAACTACAGGGTAGTGTCAATGTGAATAGTGTCACTCAACACCCACAATGTGATTTCTTGCACGTTAAAATCACTTCAATAATGGCAAATTAACACAACCAAAGGGCAGGTAGTAAATTTGAACATTTGCACCTCCAGTACCAAGAGTGGTCAAATATCCTGTGTAATAGCTTGAAAATCTTTACCTCAATTGTTGTAAGATACATCATAAGATGTGCTGGGACACATGCTCAGTGATGTTTTTGAGGTCATCGGATGTTTCGGGTCTTTCAACATCATACACCCTCACTCAGGCGACCCAGCCAGGGTTGATCAGACCCCAGCTTGTGTCCCAGCAGCACTGGCCCCCAGATCGCTCCTTCTAATCCAATGTCCTCACCACAGTCTCCAAGGAGCACTTGATTGCTCTCCTTGCAGCCCCAGTGATGATGAGCAGAGTGTAGACTTTACACAGTGAACGGCCTTCCAGCCTCTAATTTGGCACTGCTCCATCAGCTTCTGGTACTTGGACTGTTTCCGTTCATTTGCCTCTTCCATACAGTCCTCCCAGGGAACTGTCAGCTCTATCAGAACAGAATGCTGAACAGTTTTTTCGAAAGGGTTCCACCACCACATTTACCTTTTTACGTAGATTATCAGATTGTACATACTAAATAGTACACTTTATTTAAGATCTCAGGGTGATTTCACATGCGCGGCATTAAATGGAACCTTGGTGTTTTTAACCAAAACAAGACCCGGCATTATTTATTTAATCATTTATTTAGCACCAACTCATTGTTCTCCAGATGATTTATTGGATTTCTATGCACTTGGCAAAGATTTGTTTACCTTTTTATGACCAATGAATGAAAGTTTTCAGCCCTGCATCAATGTCTCTCTGATTCGGATTCAGAAAACTGACTAATCAGAATAAAAGCATCCTTAGGGAGTTGACAAGTTCCACATCACTTAGGCAGTCCTGTTGGAGAGTCCAGGACAGTTTGATCAGTTTAGAGTGGTGAGTTCAATCAGGTGTTTCACTCTTGGTGTGGAACTGGGGAACCCAGCTGTACAGGATCTGGTGAAAATGAATGAGGAATGGCATGATAATGACCCAATCTCTGGTTCAGTTGTGCACATACAACACTGTAAAAAGTGTTTATATCTCAGACAGCACTTTCTCATTATTATTATTATTATTATTATTATTATTATTATTCAATGCTTTTTTTTAAGTTAAATTCTTAATGCTTCCAAAAATGCATCTCTGAATTATTTTGTCATTTAATTGGTCTTTTCCATTTACAGTAAAAAGCGATGTTCAAGCCTAATGGTGGAACCTGAATCAAAATGAAATGAGACCTACAAAAAAAAAAAAAAAAAAAGAACCTGACGAGAAAATAGCATTATTCTGCTGTTATTCAGCAGCCATTATGACAAGTACTATAATGTGGCTTTCCTCTGGCTTCCCAGCAATCAAATCAAGTACGATCTCTAAGTGAAAATCACACAGGGGCGATTGTGAATAGCTATAATTTCATGGGTTTTCATAAAATGAGTTTGAACTGCTTATGAGCTGTTATTTTTCAGCCATTTCATATAAGAAATGATCAGTGGTGGAAAGTAGCACCATGTAATCTCTTTACAGTACTTCAGTGCATGGTTCACTGTGACCGTAAAATGAAATCATAGATTTTCAAAACAATAAAATATTCAACTTTTCTACGTTAAACAATCACAGTAACCCCAGAAGTAACGACAATTAAAAGAGGCACATTTTAAATAAATTAATTTCAATGTAAAGCAGTGATTCCAATCAAAATAAAGCAGTTTCCAGCCAAAAGTCTACACTTCAGACCCCAGATTCTTTATTCAGCAGCAGCAATGTCTGAGACAGTGCACTCAAATTAACATCTCTGCCCAAATGTATCTTCAGTTTCAAAGGAACCAGCTTGACAATGATCTGTAAATTACGCAAGCCAAAACACAATGTGCTATCAGTATTTCACTGCTCATCATCCAACCTGTGGAAGCATGTACACATAAGCCATTAGCTACCTGATTGAGCTTGACTAGCTAGCCAGGTGAGATTTTTACAGTACAAATCCTCCAGATTAAACTTAAAACGTTACTTTTTTTGTTTCAATTGCTTGTCGTGTTAAATATACCTAAGCGCTGATACAGCCTATAGGTAACACTCTGGATAATGTTAAAGAGGCATTTTTGCTATATAAAGTATAACTATGTAGTGAAAATCATGTATGAATTAATATAGCAAGCTACCAGAACCTCGACAGCATTTGGCTGACTTAGCTAGTCAATTAATGTTACGTTTCTTTACATGGTGTTTACGTCAGCATAGCTCAGTTGGTTTGTTAAGAAAAGAAAATAGAATTTTTGGATTTGTCGTGTCAGTTGTTGATACAGTGTTATTTTTTCCCATCCACCCATTATCCATAACACTTTTCCAACACAGGGTCACGGGGGAGCCTGGAGCCTATCCCAGGGAACTCAGGGCACAAGCTGGGGGACACCCTGGATGGGGTGCCAACCCATCGCAGGGCTCAATCGCACACACACTCACACACCCATTAACACACTATGGATAATTTAGAAATGCTAATCAGTCTACAGCACATGTCTTTGGACTGGGGGAGGAAACTGGAATACCAGGAGGAAACCCCCGAAGCATGGGAAGAACATGCAAACTCTGCGCACACAGGGTGAGGGTAGGATTCAAAACCCAACCACGGAGGTGCACCAACGTGGACCCCCCCCCCCCCCACACACACACACACACACACACTCACCTGATCCGCCCCACCCTACTTTTTTAGTGCAAACTTTGTTTCTTTAACATATAATGACTTCTGTATTACTGAGTCAATATAAAAACTTTTTGTATTTCCAAACACAAAAATATGAAATGTTACAAAAAAAATGTTTGTATGTCAATAAAGAAAGCAGAATATTATGTAAGAAACCACTTTTCAGACAAAAAAGAAAGAAGCAATTCCGACAAAGTCTCCAGAAGAACTGTGGAAGATTCTCCAATTAAAACTTAACAGCTAAATTCCTTATAAAACTATACAAATTGTACCTGAGACTATTAAAAAAAAAATTTTAAAGCAAAAGGATCCTCTTCATAGTATTTTTATAATCTTTTGCACAGTATTTTACGAAGAGCTAATTTGTAAAAGCAGTTGCTCAAGTAGTTCTTTTTAAAATTTATTTTACTAAATGATTTATTGACTCTTACTCAAGCAATTCTTTGATGACTACTTTCACTGAATTATTACTACAGACGCAGAATTTGTGCTCAAGTCAGTATGGTTTGTTCTATTTGTATTCATCTTTTAGTTTCCAACCACATGAACCGTATGCAAACTGTGCAACTGATTCAGCTTCGACACAAGAAACCCATAATCACTTATTAAGCCGTGAACGTGGCGCATTCCTTTCTGTCTGATGACTACTGATCACTAATGTATATAATGAGAAATGGCAGCTCTATTAGCTCTGCCGCTGATAGATGAATAAGGTAATGGAACCCCTGCCGTCATGCTGTCTGCTGCCTATGAATCAACGTTTTGCTTTGGGATTTTTTGTCTTTCCCTCAGCATTTCCTCTCGGGGAGAACCGTGTCACTTTCTTTTGCGATGTTTTAATGCTTTATTAATTACAGTGATGTATGCCAGTGGCCCAAGGAATCAAATCAACATCAACATATACTTCAGAAAGAAAAGCTGCCGTAAGGATAATTGTGATTTTCTTTTCTAAAGTAGTGGATGAAGCTGTTTCTAAATGCAAATTAGATCAAGAAAACAGTAATATTAAAAAAAAAAAACACAACAACAACAACAAAAAACAACTTAACATTTGATTTGCAAATGTTTGCACATTGTATTTTATATAGACATCTACAATGTCTGTACATACTGATAGCTAAGTAACTTCATTACCATATACTGCAAGCCAGTCAGAAAGCTAACTAATGACCACCTGCATATAATAATAATAATAATAATAATAATAATAAAAATGGACAGTGTAAATGACAGGAAATCTATTCAGTTAAACTGTATTTGCTGCGTTCTTCCTGCTCCTCCTCCATTCGGGCTATAATGGACATTTTTGAGAAGATGGTGATGCGCATGTCACGTAGAAAATGTCAGAGTCAGAAAATGTCGTGTGATTATATTTGTTTTACATATAAAAATAATTTAACAAAATTGAAATTGCACATTGTGAAATTAAAATAAAAAAAATCATGTGAACGAAAAAAGATGAATAAAAGCACTGGATCTGGAAAGTTAGTTTGTACTGTATATGAGGATAAATGAGTTACATGTAAAAAATAAATAAATAAATAAATAAATAAATAAAAACTCACATGAAAATAAATAAATCATGTAAAAAAAACAGCATGTGAAAAACTCATTGTGTGGGAAAATATCATAATAAATGAATATAAAATATTAAAAAATGCACATGAATATAATTGAATTATATGTAAAAACAAAATCACCTGAAAATAAATTATTCATGTCTATTTTTTTATGAATCATGCAAAAAAAAAAAAAAATCCCACCTGCAAATAAATTAATAATGTTTTGAAAAAATTGAAACCAAACAATTTTTTTTTTTTTAAATAATGAAAATAATTTATTGGGTAAAAAAACCCATAAACATAAATGAATCATGTATAAAAACAAAACAAAACATGCATGAGATGTGAAAAGCCTACATGTGAAAATATGTGAAACAACATGTGCCCAAATCAGTCAATTCTTAAATTTGTGTGTGTGTGTGTGTGTATGTGTGTGTAAAAAATCTTTCAGGGAATACAAGATGCGTCTGTAAACAATGTTTATTGACATGAGTTAGACCACATTCTGCTCAATCACATGTAATGAGAATTAACACTCCAAGCAGAATTAACATGTTAACATTAACATGTAGAACTGAAAGCATCTGTATATACACTAGTCACAACAGCACAGTAGGTGATAATTAGGTTTCATCACTGGTGACTTCAGTGTGTGAACATGGTCCTACTTTTAGCAACACATCACTAGACCTGCTTTTCTAATGACATGTTCTGTACTCATACAGTACAAAAAGATGCACTGATGTTGAGAGGGAACGTGAATGACGCTGCCTTTTGAGACAGTTGACAAACGACCATACTTATTTGAAGCTACAGATCCACCATTTCCATTCTTCCATTCTTTTAGGACTCTTTCCTCCTTTACAGGTTCACTCTATTATTTCCCCTACACGTTTATCTGCTGGTCTGTGAAAACCCATCAGCTGAAATATGGTTGAAACATGATGAAAATCATGTCTGACCAAAACAACAGCATTAGTATATTTCACTAAAATGACACAGGTTTAACTTAGCCTGTTTCCTAAGCTGTCTGGCTGCAAAAATCATGTTGGACTTTGATCAAGTTGTTGTATAGTTACAGTACGTGCCCTAGCGAAACGGACAGAAGCCTAATCAGACAGCGGCTGTCAAAATGTTCTGCAATGCTCCAGTGCTGTCACACAACCAACAAAGTTTTTGTTTAAATTACTTAAAAAATAATTCATTCAGCAGAACAGAACTGACTGAATAATCAGCATGAATGTAACATGAGCCTTATGTCAGGCCGCAGAGACGGTCGCAGGTGCAGTTTAAAATGCTTTATTTTAGAACCTGCAGGCAAATCCAAAAGGCAAGGTCATGAACGTGATGACAGACGAGGGTCAACGAACAGAGTGAAGTAAACAGGAGTAGAATCGTAACCAGGAAACGAGACAGAGATCAAAACTAGAAAAGCAATAACAATGATAAGGCTCGGTGTGTGAGGAGAACAAGCTATACTGAGCAATACTTTGCATCAAGTGATTGTAAACAGTCTGTTTATAGGGGACACGGATTCCCGCCTCTGCCCTGTGTGCATGGAGTTTGTATGTTCTCCCCGTGCTCTGGGTACACCGGTTTCCTTCCCCAGTTCAAAGATATGCATTGTAGGCTGATTGGTATCTTGTGTGTGACAGTGTGTGACTGGGTGCGTGCGATTGTACCCTGCGATGGGTTGGCACCCCCTTCACGGTGTCCCCCTGCCTTGTGCCCCGAATCCCCTGGGATAGTTTCCAGGCTCCCTGCAACCCTGTGTAGGATAAGAGGTACAGACAATGTATATATGTATGCTTTGGGAATTTTAGTCTGTGGCGGTTCATAAGCTCCAATGTTTCCACAGCTAGGGGTCCATGGCTGAAAAAAGGTTGATACCCACTGCCTCAAAGCACTGGCAAGGAAGATTTGTTTATTTGGCTCAAGTTAATCTTAATAATACGACATGACACCTTTAATTTTTTAACTCCTGTAACAGTCTTCAGATAGCAGCTAATTAACTGTGTGACCTTTTACTCTGTGTTTATTGTAGCACCTGTCTGTCACGATTCGGAATTTAGAGGCGGATGCAATTGCAGAATATAAGTGAGACGTTTAATAAAGTAACAAACAAAGCACAAAACAAGTCTTCTGTGGATCAAAGACGAGCAGAACGTGATACATGGGGACAGAACAAACAACGCAAGACAACTGTGCAGTGCTGAAGGGGACTATATATACACACCAGTGTTAATGAGCTAAACATGACACAGGTGAATGAGACATGTGACATGGTGCAGTGGCTGATGGGAAACATAATTTCTAGTCCTTTTCTGATATTACATGACAGAGACACCCCCCCCTTAACGCGCAGCTCCAGAAGCGCCGTAACCAGTTCATCATGAGGGGGTCATGGATCCCCAGACCAGATGATCAGAGTTCCATTTGTGAGCATTTCAGAGTTCCATAGAGTGTCCTTCCTCGTGGGGCTGGATAGAGGACGCTTGATGTGTTCGCCGAGGTTCAGATATGTCTCTGAAGTCTCTTCCGCACCGTAGAGCGATGACGTGACCCCTCTTCATCTCCCTACACTGGCCTCAACTCTGCCTGGCTTGAGCGCAGAGTGACTGCCAATGTGCAGACTGCGGGGGGATTGAAGCCCAAGGCAGAGCCCGAGGGGGGAGCGATGTTCACCATGAAGCTAGACAGGGGGCCAACGCTCTCTGTGAGACCAGAGAGGGGACCGAAGTTCGCCGCGAGGCCAGAGGGTGGAGCGATGCTCTCCACAAAGCATAAGGGGGAGCGATGTCCTCTGTGGAGCAGGAAGGGGGAGCGACATATGGCGTGAAGCAAAGAAAATGAGCAACGTCTTCAGCAGAGCATGGCGGCAGAGCAACCTCCTCAGCCAGGCAGGAAGGCGGAGTGACGTCCTCAGTGGAGCAGGGAGGCTGAATAGCTAGACGGATAGCTAGAGCGCTAATTACATTGTGTAGATCAGTGATTTTCATGATTCTTGATGGAAATAAAGTGTGTAGTAAAGTATAAAGATGGCAAAATAATGCTAAAGTGGGTCCTGTACTGTCAGTTATGCAAGTCCAGACTTGTATAACTCCATATCTGTTTCCTGTCTATTTCATGGCAGTTACTAAATAATTCACAGTAATCCTTGAATAATTCGCAGCAGTTACTAAATAGTTTGTCGTATTTACTGCTTTATGATGTATAACGAATGAAAAGATCTTGCTTTGCCTAGGGAGGAATAACAAGGTTCTCAGCAGGAGTGCGAGCGTGTCATGTAGAGTTAATTGAGCTGAATGGTATTGCATAAGTTCATCCAGCTTTTTCTTTTATATGGTAGCGTTGCCTAATTAAATAGACGCGCAGAACCTTTATAGCCTAAATATTACAATCGCATGCAAACTATAAACCTACATATTACATGGCTGCGGGCGTTTAAAATTCACAGGCTCGGATGCATTAATCAGTTTCACCAGCCTGACAGAATATGAATGTTGTTTAATAGGTGTTTTCTTGTTTGTGTTTGGGTTTGTTTGTTTTTTTTAATTGAAGGAAACAATTTACATGATACATTATGTTGTAACTTTGGCCTGCATATGTATACTGACAAGACTAGTGTAAATAAACTAACCGTCCACTTTATTAGGAACACCTGTACAACTGCACATTCATTCCTTTATTAAATCAGCCAATCACGTGGCAGCAGCACAATGCATAAAATCATGCAGATACAGGTCAAGAGCTTAAGTTAATGTTTACATCAAACATCAGAATGTCGGAAAAGTGTGATCTGTATGACTTTAACCGTGGCGTGGATGTTGGTCACAGATGGGCTGGTTTGAATATTTCAGAAACTGCTGCACTCCTGGGATTTTCACACACACACACACACACAACAGTCTCTAGAATTTACACAGAATGGTGCAAAAAACAGAAAACATCGAGTGAGCGACAGTTCTGCGGGTGGAAATAGGTTGTTGATAAAAGAGGTCAGAGTAAAATGGCCAGATTGTCCAGGAAGGATATAGTAACTCACATAATCAGTCTTTACAACCGTGGTGAGCAGAAAAGCATCTCAGCATGCACAGAACATCAAACCTTGAGATGGATGGGCTACAACAGCAGAAGACCACATTGGCTTCCACTCCTGTCAGCCAAAAACAAGAACCTGAGACTATCATGGGCACAGACACACTCAAACTGGACAGCTGAAGATGAGAAAAAAATCACCTGGTCTGTGAGTCTGTGCGTATTGCTTTAGATCACTCAACATACAGACATATACACTTGTTGAATGCATAAGAGTATACAGTTATATACAATAAATATACGTCACTTATCACAGTTTCTAACAAAAGACGGACATGGAAGCGCCCATAGTTTGTTCTCACTCTGTTGCTAGGATGAAATTTACCTCATTCTAAATTCAGCATAAGCTTGGATTGCTAATCAACATAATGGAACAGCTCCAGCCAATCAGACGTAAGAACTCTTGTCTAGCTAATAAATTCATTTGTCCAACCCTGAAAGTTGTAAAGTTCTGACTTTACATACTTACCAAGGTTTATAAATAAACACTTTCCAGACTTGTCCAAGAACCCTGTTTTTTTGTGCAGGAACCGTGTTTAGTACCAGTACATTTTGTTATTGTATTTTATCTTAGATGAGTCAAAGGGTAATGTTCAGTTCCTTCATGCCTTTTCTGCAAGTTGTTGCTGTTGATTTACAGCTCACATGTTCTTCGCTTCCAAGTCGTGACTTTGTGCCGCGTGATCGCTGGTGTGTGAAAACAAGTGTAATTGTCAATACTTTTGGTGAGTGTTCCTTGATTCGAAACATGTCATGCAAATTAGACCTCGTTGAAAGACAGCTTGCTGTCTTTTAGAAACACTGACTGTAGACAGAAGGAGAACCATGTACTCATTATAACTGCAATGCAACCCTGGGATAATCTCATTTTAGTGCTTAATGAAAGGATCTAGCCAAATGCACTTGGAGAGACATATCCACGTGTTCGGCCTGACGAAAGGCAAATTTTTAGAGGCAGGATGCAGCGTCACAGCAGATCTTATCTCGCTGCTGACGGTGCTGTGTGAATTCACACTGGAACTATGTAAATCTGCCAAACGCCTGAACATTGCCATGCAAAGCAAAGCAGCGTGATCGCTGTCTTACACTGCTATCTTTTAAGGATGTTTAATTGATTTTTAAATATGTAGCACTCCAGTGTTTTGAGTTCACATGATGGCTCAACGTGCTGTACAATCAAGTATTTAAAAAAATTTCAATGATATCAACTGTAATGTAATAGAATGCAGAGGATGAAATAGGGGCATATAGGAAGTATAGAATGAAAAATGAAATATATTTTTGAATAAAATAATTCAATCAAAAATTAAAATGTAACTGTATAAGAGTACCAAAACAAATAATAAATGGTGGTGTATTAGAAATGCAGTACACTAGAAAGGGTGTGGAGTTTGTTATATGAAGGAGGGTGTAATAAGGGATTTGGTATTGAACTTGGAGAAGTAATTCTTAATTCAGCCATTCTGAATTAAAATTTAAGGTTTAACGTGTAAAAAAAATAAAATAAGTATATAATTTTTTTTAAAAAATATGGTTGTTAGAATTCAATTTTTGAGCACATAAGGAAATATACGTAATATTGGCGGAAAAAAATCCAATTTTTTTTTAACCTATATGGCATGAATTGGGTTTTCACAAATATATCTAGGATGTGTGGGTGAATCCTGTTGTTTAATCCTGCTGTGTGTGTGTGTGTGTGTGTGTGTGTGGTTAGACAAGGAGAAGTGACGTGTAGCCTATATGCATATCATGAAGTCGTACTTTAGAGAAAACAAGCATGTACACACGTGCCCGCTCTCCTCTACTGTGTTTATGTTTTGTTCTCCTACCTAAAGCCCACATTAGATGAGTCATAAAAATTCACAACTGTATTAAACTAATCAAGTTTTAGAGCTGTCACTCTGAACCCCAACAGCCACACCCACTCACTATAGCTCCCCTGATTGCTAATGGTTCTCACCTATAGCTCATTTACCGGGTTTAACTCCTGTATAACACCCAATAACGCTAAGCCTTATTCGGAATTCTTGTAACTGATTGGTCCGAAAGTGTTGATTAATTTTCTATTTAAAAAAATTTGCAGCTATGATAGTAGTCCCAGCTGTAATTCAAGTCATAGTATTACATTAATGCACTAGTTTTAAAATGCTAGTGTTTCTATAGTAACAACACGTTTACAGGTCCTTATATGTCAGACGCGTCACATAAAAATGTGTTGTATATTTAACAATGAGGGTGAAAGTTTCTGTAAGGAGTCTCCAGTGTCAGCGCTTTGTACCAGTCAGTGTGTTTTCTTCAGGACAAAAGAGTTTGTGCTTCTCAGTAACAACAGCTGTAGGTCAAAGAGGGGGGAAAAAACCCAGAAGGCTGGTGAGGGAACGAATGTTTATAAGTGCTGTGATGGAAGTGATCACAGGAACTTAGCTGCTTTTGCAGAAGTTCCACAACATTAAATGTAACTATAAACAGGTAAAAAGTATGACATGTTGGTCTTTAATACAGTCTCCTCCGAAACTATTGCAACGGCAAGGCCAATTCATTTGTTTGGGTTTGAGATAAAAAAAATTAATATGAGAAGACAGTTTAGAATTTCAGCTTTCAGGTGGTATTTCCATTTAAATGTGTTAAACGACATAGAACATAGAACTTTTTGTATCAGGAACCCAATCTGTACGTGAGCATATATACAGGAATATGTGTCTGACAGATGTTTCTTGTTACCCAGGTGTGTCCTGTTTGACTGACTGTTTAATAAACCACTCATCAGCAGTAAGGATCAGAAAGCCAGATTGGAATTGGCAAAGAAATGAGCTACAAACATTCTGGAACCAAAAATTCATGGTTCATGATTCCAAAATTCATGAAAATTTTGTATAACACCTCTACCAAAGTGATGGAAAACCCAAAGCATGCAGAAAGAAAGGATCTGCTCATGGTCCAAAACATACAAGCTCATCTGTGAAACATGGTGGAGGTAGTGTCATGGCTGCTTCCGGAACAGGCTCACTAATCTTTATTGATGATGTAACTTATGATAGTAGCAGCAGAATGAATTCAGAAGTTTACAGGAACATTCTGTCTACCAGTTTACAGAGAAATTCATCATAACTAATTGGAAGGAACTTTATCATGCAGCAATAATCCAAAACACACTGCCCACTCAACAAAGGACTTCATGAGGGGGAAAAGTGGATGGTTTTAGATTGGCCAAGTCAATCACCAGACCTTAACCCAATTGATCAGCATTTCACCTCCTGAAGAGAAGACTGATTGGAGACACCTCAGAAACAAACAACACCTGAAAGAGGCTGTGTTAAAAGCCTGGAAAAGCATCACAAAAGAAGAAACCAACAGTTTGGTGGTCAATGAGTCACAGGCTTGATACAGTTATTGCAAGCAACCAACCAAATATTAAGTAAATGGTCTGCACTTATATAGTGCTTTTTTCCAAAGCGCTTTACATTGTGTCTCATTCACCCATTCACACACACACTCACGGTAGCAGAGCTGCCATACAAGGTGCTAACTTGCCATTTTGAGAAACTTGGGGTTCAGTGTCTTGCCCAAGGACACTTCAGTGTGTGGAGTCACGTGGGCCGGGAATTGAACCGCCAGCCCTACGATTAGTGGACAACTCGCTCTACCACCTGAACCACAGCCACCCAAGTGTTATTTACTTTCATTTACTTCAAGTCTTATCTGTCCCTATACTTTTGCTCGCCTAAAAATTAGGTGGTCTGTAAAAAAAAGGCTCTGCTTTATGTTGTTTAACATGTCTAAATGTAGACACCAGGAAATAAAAGCTGAAATCCTAAACTCTTGTCTCATAACCATCTTTTGATCTTAAACCCAAATGTCTTTGGTGTATAGCACAAACAAATGAACTGGCCTTGCCGTTCCAATAGTTTTGGAGAGGACTGTAAATTAAAAATTGGAATCATTGGCAAATTGTTGGTTTAAGACCAATGAAACGATTCAGATTCTGCTGTTACAGGAAAATAATCCACTCCACTTCACGTCAGACCACATCACACAACCCCATCGTTGATTATTTTCCAACCACAGCACATCCTCTAGAGTTTCATTCCTTACTTATACAGCTACTATTGTTTTAGACACCGTGTTTGCCTCTTTTTTTCAATGAAGGTTTTTTTTAAACATTGGGTTCTGTTTTTTATTGTTTGCCCTGGTGTCTTCTGTGTAATGAAGCCCTGACTTCGATTTTTTACCTCCATGCCTTTTTGCTCTTGTGTCATTTTCTGACACATTGTGCCCACAAATGATTTCCATAAGCTAATAAACAAGGTACTCGCCTCGGCAAGAACATTTGTTTTTTTTCTTGCCACCGAAAGCAATGGAAGCACATTTTAATGGAAGACTTGGGATAGACTGACATTTAGCTCCCGTTCATTTTCCACACTGAGTAGTGATTGTGGTTTAGTAAGTGCTGAGAACTCATTACTGTTGTTAATATGCACTTGTCAGCTTGTCCATGCCTTTGGCCTTTGAGAAAATCCTCATCACCATCTTACATGGTGATTCATTACTTTACTAGCACAAGTGACGTTTGTTAGATGAAACCATGGAGGCGTGAGGGATTGAGTGAACCGTGGACTTCAGAAATAGAAAAGAAATGACATACATTTGATTCAGTATGTTTAAAATGTTTTTATATAGCCAACTTCAACATATACCTACACTTAAATTCCATCACTTTATTCTTTATTACGTTATACTTTGTTCTGTGTGTGAGTGAGCAAGGCATTTTATTTCCTCCAAATATAAAACAAATAAACAGAAAATTGTAGCTGTAACCCTTTTATTAAAAAAAAAAAAAAATCCCACTAAACTTACTGTTTAATCATCTGTGCTATTGTAGAATTTGTACGTTGATGGGAAAATCATAATGTTTAGTGTTTAGTCTGTCTATTTACTAGTATTACAACTGTATTTCAATGTATTTTTCTTACAAACATAGGTAGTCCAGAATATGTCTGCCTTAAGAGCAACAGTGTGATGTGGATCTGATCTGATGTGGATGCTGAAAATTTAAACATTATCTTTGAAAGACAGGGTGTCACGATCTGGAGGCAAAGGCAGTTGCAAGTGCAGACAACTTTATTAAGTAAAGTGCAGACAAACAACCAAAAATGTGAAAACAAGAACCATAAACATGAACCGTGGTTACGAGGCCAAAACAAACAAACAAAACATACAGACTAGAAACGATACTGTGGCGCACACATGACAACAAACGACAATTACAACAAAGGCTTGACAATAAGACACTGAAAAACTAGGGCTGTGTTTGAATATCCCTACTACTGTACCCCAAAAAAGCAGTAAGCCAGAGGAGTAGTATGTCTGAATTCTCAGTATTCTTAAATCAGTAGACGAGAAATACCCGGATGACCTACTGCTTCTGCCGAGATTCTACAATATGGAACCGATGGACACTGAGGACACAGCGCGTCAGCTCTTTTGAAGTTGTAGGTCACATGACAATGCCAACATGGTGGATGTAGTATGTCCGGATTGTATTCATACTACACACATACACTGAATAGTACTTACTGTATCAACAGCTGAGCAGTATGCACTGAATCGAATGCAGTAGGTACTGTCATAGAATGCGATTTCGGACGCAGGGCAGAACTTAAGTAGTGGTGCTAATCATCCATATACCAACCATCTCTGGTTATGAACATGTACATAATTCAAAACCGAGTAACATTCAAAATACATTCTACGAGGTTCTAAACCGTTTTTGAAACAGTGTTTTCAGTTGGAATGACAAGCTTGTTTAGGAGGGCCTTAAAATGGGGCCTATTTTCTCAAAAACATGAATAAAACATTGAGCAAAATGTAAGCAGTAAGGTCCCCACTTTGTATGACTTAACTTAACTTGTCATTTTAACACAGGACGTTATTGCTTGCTAGCTAACTTTCACAACCAGAGCCTCTTTCTATTGAAAGTCAAAAGTTTCAGATTTCCACTTTAGGAATTACTAGGAACATGAAATGAGAAAATGTTCAGTAGTTGTATTGCTCTTTTTTTTTCGCCTGATACCTCAGTCAATTGTTTCATTTAATTCAACGAATGGAACAAGAAGGCTGTCTTCCATCTCTATGCTCGGGTTATGAATTATGAGTCTTTAGTTTGTTCTCACTAACAATTCACTTTGATATCTGGGTAAAATCGAGAATACTTAGTATGTACATTTGAGGTCATATGTTTATGTTTTGTGATAGTTGTTCATGAGTCCCTTGTTTGTCCTGAGCAGTTAAACTGCCCAGTGTTCTTCAGAAAAATCCTCCAGGTCCTGCACATTCTCTACATTTCCAGCATCTTCTGCATATTTGACCCTTTTCTAACAGCGACTATATGATGTTCAGATCCATCTTTTCACACTGATGACAACTGAGGGACTCGCACAGAACTATTACAAAAGGTGCAAACGTTTACTGATGCTCAAGAAGGCAACACGATACATTAAGACCCGGGGGGTGGGGGGGCTATAGGGTTGTCACAATCCCATAAGCATATCTTACGATACTATACCAGCTGAAGTTTCACAATACCACGCAATATTGTGTTAATTCATAACTCAAATCTACAAAATGAACCAAATTTACAGAAACACATAGATATAAATGAAAACAAGACAAACCTGGCTATTGGAAAAACTCAAGAATAATCATACAATTGGCAAGCAACTAATTAAATGTGCCACATATTTCATCTATTGTTCCCTAGAGCAATGAAACCATGCAACCATTCAAATGGAAATTATCCTCAGGGTACTGAGAATGAATACAACAAAAGCTAAACGAAGCGTGGTAAATGTTATTTACCTTATATAGCACTTTTTTAACCTTAGCACTTCACACTGCTTTTCATTCACACACACACCAATGGTAGCAGAGCTGCCATGCAAGGCACTAACTTACCATCTGGAGCAACTTGGGGTTCACTGTCTTGCCCAAGGACACTTCAGCATGTGGAGTCACGTGGGCCGGGAATCGAACCGCCAATCCTACGATTGGTGGACAACCCACTCTACCACCTGAGCCACAGCCGCACATGTAACCTCACTGTGTTGATTTTGCGAATGTAGTGTTAACTGCCGCACATACAACGTTGCTTATGGTACTACCGTATTGACGATACTACCGTTTAAAGAATACAGTGGCATCAGCGGTATTTCAAAGCTTTAGTATCGCAATACTATCACAGTACTGGTATACAGTGTAACCCCAATAAACTATTACCAGTGCTTGCATTACTAAATATTATAAGAAATTAACTTTGATTGTGAAAATATGATGACAAGCAAAGATATGATGATGTGAAAAAAATCAACAGAATTTTGAAACAGATTTACACCATGTGCACGAAGAGTTACCTCTCTACTAGATGCACTTCCTGTAGTGTAAACGTTATTATTTCATACCTATTGCAGTGCGCTTGTATACAGTATAAACTGCAGTATTCAGGATTTGGCCCTTAATATAACTGGCTCATTAGAATACTGTGATCCCCCTTTCTTGTCCTTCATGGCAAAAGCAGTGAAAGAAATGATGGCGTTGTGTGGTAAACAAGGCAGAAGAAAGAGATAACTCAAGCTCTGATTCCAAAAAGACAGCTATCATGCCGAGCCACTCATGAATCACCCTCGGTGAGAGATATTTATTCCTGCCAATTACACAGGAAATGAGTACATCTATCTATCTATCCATCTCTCTCTTTCTCTCTCTCTCTGACCCCCTCCCTTCTTGCACACACACACACACACACACACACTCAGTCACATGCACACACTGTTAGACATGCTGCAGAGGTCAGTCCTTTGATGAACTATAATATCCAACACTCAATCAGTAAGAAATGGAAAATGCATGACAAACGATGTGGGTGTAGGAGTTATATTGTGGGACAAATAAAATCGTGAATATATGATCATTTTCTAATATACAGTTCCCTCCACTAATATTTGCACTCGGGTCTCCTTTGAACAGTGGACTAGTTGGACTAGTTCAACAAACAGACTTCATATTAAAACCATAATGAACTTTCTTTTACTTTCACACTATCCGTTGTTACCCAGATGAGGACGGGTTCCCTTCTGAGTCTGGTTCCTCTCAAGGTTTCTTCCTCTTAACATCTTAGGGAGTTTTTCCCTGCCACCGTCGACACCGGCTTGCTCAAAAGGGATAAATTCGCACTTTTAATATCAGTATACCGTGTTTATATATTTCTGGAAAGCTGCTTTGAGACAATGACCATTGTAAAAAGCGCTATACAAATAAAACTGAATTGAATTTAATTGAATTGGCACCCTTGGTAAATATGAGAAAAGAAGGCTCTGAAAATTGTCTTTATTGTTTAACCTTTTGATCTTTTGTTAAAAAAAAAAAAAACTCACAAAAATACTCTGCTCTCATGGATATCAAACAATTGCAAACAAAGCACAGGCTTATCAAAAAATACAGGTTTATCCTGCCATGGCCATCCCAGTCCCCTGACCTGAAACCCATAGAAAACCTGTGGGGTGAACTGAAGAGGAGAGTCCACCAGCATGGACCTCAAAATTTGAAGGATCTGGAGAGATTCTGTATGATCTCAGATCCCTCGCCATGTATTCTCCAACCTCATCAGGCATTATAGGAGAAGACTCAGAGTTGTTATCTTGGCAAAGAGAGGTAGCACAAAGTATTGACTAAAAGGGTGCCAGTAATTGTTGCACACCTATATTTAACAAAGATTTTTTTTTATAAAGCTGTGTTTCGTTTGTAATTGTTTGATATCCATGAGAGCCGAGTATTTTTGTGAATTATTTTAACAAAAGATCAAAAGTTTGAACAATAAAGAAAACTTTCACAGCCTTCTTTGCTCATATTTGCCAAGGAGGGCACTGTATGTTAACTCAGTTGTCAAAAGGGATTTTGTCTCAGCACAAATATTCAAAATCTACCAAGCTGAAGAATTTCAAAGGAACATATTACTGTGTATGTGTAATGCTTTGCATCAGTAGGAAGTTGAGAATCCATTCATCACCCTGACAAAAAAAAACAAACACTGAGGCTGAAAATCAGGATATATAACTTTCTCGTTACTCATAATCGAGTCAAAGTAAAGTGACATTTCATCGATATGCCGATATGTTGGCTGGATCAAATGTATCTCTCTTACATAATAACGCAAACAGCTAAGGAGTTGTTGTTATTGCTTTAAATTAATTTGCATTTGCTGCTGTCAAATACGGCAATAATTTTCTTTGACTGGAAGCAGGTTGCTAAGCTATTTTCTAGCTATTTCTAGTAAGGAACTTAGTGTTTAAGGCTCTGCACTAGTGAGTAGAAGGTTGTGATTTTATATACTATGACTGTTTGACACCTACTGTTGGGCTGCAAATGCCCAGCTCTATATTTGGCATGTATTTGGCTTCATACATGCAACATCTTTCGGTTAGCCATGCTCTCTCCACATCCATCAGGGTTTCTTTTGAGTACTTTAGTAGTAACCAACTTGGGTTTCTCAGATTGGACGTGATTAAACCATGGTTCTCTTAGCAGCAGTTTAGCACCAATCAATACTAGGGAGGCTCTCTGAGGCATAGTAGACCTTAATGTGGAATCCACACACCTACACCAAAACCAGTTCCAGGACATTCTCTCTAGCAAGATTCCAGGGGAAACTTTCCATTAAAGCTTGCTACAATTGGGTGACACACACAATGAGTTCAAAAGATGAAGGACTTGGTTAAAAAAAAAAGAAAAGAAAAAAAAAAGGGGGTTTCAGACATTGTAAATGATGTTGCAGGACCTGGCAATGGTACAATAATAAGAAGACTTTATTTGTCACATATACATTATAGCACAGTAAAATTATTTTCTTTACACATCCCAGCTTCATGGGCGTAACCACGCATTCTTTGGGGGGGTCGTGTCCCTCCCAATGTTGAGGAAATACCAATCTGTCCCCCCCAATATACAGTACAAAATATTTTTATATGTCCCCCTTTAATGAACCCTGCCAATGGATCTATCTTTTCTTCATCTATTCTATTTATTTATGTCTATTCCTTTTTAATATATTTCCGTTTGTCAAGGAAAATAGGTGTGTGCCCCCCCTCCAATTGTATACTTGGTTGCGCCCATACTCAACGCAAGTTCATTGATGTATTTTAGCAGCTCAGTCTGTAAGAAATGGAGACAGCAGCCAAGTGTAGAAAAGTGCAGCAGAACATACGAGCTTTTTTCAGACAGTAAGTAACTAGATATGTAACTAGATATGTAAATAGTAGGTAACCTTAGCTTAGTGTAGAAGGCATCATACCATGGCTTGGTTTGTTCTTAAGAATGTCAATTAACTGTTGATATTTGCACACCCACGAAGTAGGCTAGGCTAACGTCAGTTCCAGTTTTTGACTATTAACGGTTACATTCACTTGCATATCCTCCCGCCGAGTTCATTGGAACAGTAAGCCAGACAACGGTTGTACCATCTGAGACTACTGAGGAAATTCAGGGTCTCCTCAGCAATCCTGAAAATGTTCTATACTGGGGCAATAGAAAGTTGACTGACTCTCAGCGTGCATCTCAGCATGGTACGGAAACTGCTCAATTCAGGACCGCAAAGCCCTGCAGCGAGTGGTGCGCTTAGCTGAGCACATCTCCAGGTCTGCTCTCCTCTCTCTGCACGACATCTACATCAGGAGATACAGTACAAGAGCTGCCAAAATCGCCAGGGACTCAACCCACCCTGGTAACTGTCTGTTAAGTCTGCTGCAATCAGGCAAGTGCTTCCGTTGTCTGATGGCTAAAACTCAGAGGCTCAGGAGAAGCTTCTTCCCTCCGGCCATCAGACTCCTCAACACGGACATATCCTCTATACTGGTCCCTTAGGACTCCATGAGGACTCTACAGTCACTCTGCACTCCACTGACAATCCGCACACTACACTTTGCTCTTTGTATTGTTACTACACGTAACACACATCATTTTTTGCACATTCCCTGCTATTTTGTACACCCCTTCTTGCACAGTCCTGTACATATATTTCATATTTTATTTCTTATTAATTTCTGACAGTCTAAAGAGGAGTAGGCCAGGTTTTCATTTCACTCCAAGTTACATACTGTGTAACTGTATATGTGACAAATAAAAATCTTGAATCTTGAATATTAACCATTGAGCCACCACTGCCCCATATCAAGCACAAACACAAGACAAGCACATCTCAGAAAAACAGATCTATCACAGCTAGGGTTTCATCTTTCCCTGCATCTCAGAAGGTTATACAAGCACAACCCCTGACTGTAGATCTGCATGATCAAAAGATTACAGCATTGTGGTTTGTGAAGGTCAGCTGGATGTCAATCAATACTCCAAGGTTCCTAGTGGGTTAGGCAGGTCAGTTTGAAAAACTTGCTCATGATGCGCATAGATCACAGAACTTGATGGGGTGACAAAAAGCTCTAATCTTCAAGGGGTTAAGTTGAACATTCAAGTTTTTTTTTTGTTTGTGTATTTGTCTCTTTGTTTTTTCTCTTATTTGCTTTCAGAATGAAGCATTACCGAGAGAAAAGGATAGGTTGTTTAAAATTGTGGATTTCCCCGAGAATATACTGTACAGTACATATATTCACACTATTTTTGTGAAGTAGGATCGAAAATCCTTGCAGATTTGTAATGTCATCTCTGGTTATTTATTGCTAAATAGGAAAATATCAACTTGGTGCAAATGCGAAAGCTTGAACTCACATCATTTTGGTTAATAGCTTTTGACTCTTATAGGAAAAAAATCCAGCCTGAATGAAAAGATTTATTTTATCGTTCAATTTTGAGTTTTTTTTTTTTTGAATTTTTTTTTGTTTTTGTTTAAATATCCTACATTATCTACAGTGCTGTTCTACCTGCTGATGTTGCTGCTAGTGGGATTTAGCCCTCGCTAGCAGGATTTTCTATCTTCAGTATTTCTACAGTACATTAATATGGTGTCGAGTGTTGAGTGAGAAAATAATTTCTTGCTCTTTTTTCAGGAGCAGCAAAATCTGGTGGTATGCATGCACATTGATACATTAAAACATTAAAATGCCATTGTCTACAATAGTACTACTATTATGTTTTCTTGGTTTTTGTTGTTGTTTTTTTGCAGCAAGGATGGTAAAGTTTATGTTAGCAATCTTTTCCCCTCCATTTTCAATCTGATGTAATTCTGTTTCCACATTCTCAGAGGCCTTGCTGTAAAGCGAAGTGGAGTTGATACTGTAAGTGCTCGCAATTCGGGAGGTGAAATTAAAACTGGGGTTTTATATAAACACCAATTAATGGAGACTCTCACAGAAGAAAAACAGAATTAAGTGTGTTTTGTTCCTCTCATTTCTTCACATATTGAGGTGCCGCAAGAGGCGTTTCTAATGTGACTATCCATGACAGCACTATTTTTGGTGTATGCTCGTTTACAGCTGCACGTACGTATTGACGTCAATCATTTGCAGGCAGCAATGGAAAACGACAGAGTTAAGCAAAGTCATGCTATAGTGCTATAGCCTTAATAATTTTATGTTGTTTTTATTGTTATTGTATGAACAGAATGGCCTTTCTGCAAGTTGAGGTTATACTAGAGATGACTACAAAATGAAGTAGAAATGGACTGAGGGAACCTGTTTTCTCTCTCTCTCTCTCTCTCTCTCTCTCTCTCTCTCTGTCCTTTCTTTTGACATCCATTGCTTACACAATATGAATGCGAAAAATTACCATGTAATTATGCACTGTACTTTACTTGAATATTTCTCTAGTTGTATCATTTGAATTTATTATTACATTTCATCTGTTACATTTTCCTGTTCTCTATTTTCTGCCTACATGAAAAGTGCTATATAAATAAGGTTTATGAAGATGATGATGATGATTATTATTATTGTTATTATTATTATTCAATTTTGTGTATGGATATATACGCTAATCATTATTCCAAGATCATTTTAGTTCAAGGTTATAACACTACAAAATGTGGACAAGTTCATGGGGGTCTCAATATGTATGCAAAGCATTGTGTATTGTCACAATTTGTCACATCATAGGTTTGTCATACATTTCCTCCCAATAAACAATCTCTTTCTAGTGATAGGCTCTAGCACCAGTCCTTGCATTAGCACAGAATCACATTGGCTTCTTTAAACTGAATTAACATCTCATTATTGCTTTGGTGCAGACAGCATGTGTATGTGGAGTGAATGGTTTTGTTCAGGCAGAACCTTGCAGTGGTTCAACGGTTTCCTATGGTGGGGAGGGACCACGCTGAGTCTCTTTCTCCCTCTTCATTAGCATCCTATTGTTCCTTTACAGTAAAGAGACGAAAATAGACAGTGCTTGATGCAGAATGAGAGTGGAGAGGCAGAGGAGTTGCTGCGTGATGACAAACACCTGTAGGACACAATGGCCTGCTGGCTCAAAATGAGAAAATGATTCAGTAGCAATGGAAAAAAAAAAAAAGATGCGGGCACAGCTGCCATTACTATATTACTATTGATAATATTCTGTAACACAATATACAGTAATATTAATGTTTATACCACAGTGTTGTTGAATTCTCAATGCAGATTTCATTGGTTTATATGAATGTTCTTGTTCTAATACTTTATTTCAATGTGGTATGGTTGTTGGTGCCAAAAAATATCCAGTTGTGTTGATTTCGAGCTGACAGGAAGGCTACAGTAACTCAAATAAGCAGTCTTTACAACCATGGTGAACAGAAAAGCATCTCATAACACACAAAACGTCAAAGCTTGAGGTGGATAACAGCATTAGACCACATTGTGAACCACTCCTGTCAAACAAGAACAGGAATCTGAGGCTACAGTGGGCACAAACGTAACAAAATTGGATTGTTGCCTAGTCTATTTTTTTTTTTAAATCAACAACTGTCCAGTTTTGGTGACCCTGTGGCCACTGTAGTCTCAGATTCCTATTCTTAGCTGACAGGACTGGAGGTCTTCTGTTGTTGTAGCCCATCCGGTGCAGGCTTCAACGTGCTGTAAGTTTTACAGCTCTTATTTAGACCATCTGGTGTGCCATATTAGCTAAAACATTTAATCATTCCTTGCATTAACATCTAATTGACATAATTAAAATGAATTAAACCCTAACCCTAAAATTATTTTTCATTTGCAGTGTATCTCCAGCTTCTAACATCATAAGATAGACACCATATGACTCCAGTCATTTAGTAATTTTCTATGCCATATGGTATGTAAGGAATAAACCACTAGGGGCATGCTGTTCTAGGAAAATATGAAAAATAATCAGTGACAGGGTGGTGTAATGTGGCCTAACACTTACTGTTCCAACTCAGAGGGCATTAAAGATCTTTCATTCCTTTTATACCACAGCAATTTGCCAATGATTAATTTAATAATGCATTACTTTTTAACAGTTACTTTTAATGTTATGGAACGTCACTCATGTATCACTTGTGTTCTAGCGGCTAACATCCGTTCCCTCACCAGGCTCTCTTTATCATCTGTCTTAAAGTTATTCATTAAAAAACACCGAAGACTCCTTCCATAAATGTTCAATAAATGTCTTCAATGACAAAATCCGTTTATTATTATGATGATGTGGAGCATGTACCATACAACTCCCTGTGAATGAGTTACGTTATATGGTATTTACCTGGAATTATAATGGATTTTAGAGGGGTTGTACCATTTGATTTACACTACATACCTACCACTTTGAAGGTGCAAAAAATATTTTTATTGTGACAAAAAATAATTTAGACAAAAAGAAAGGAAATACTATGTAGAGCCAACTTTTGTTGCAATCACAGCTCTTGGGATATGTCTATACATATTAGCTTTGCACAACTATCCAAAGTTAAGATTTTTGCCTATGGGTTGTGTTGGTGTGCAGAAATCTTCAAGTCATGCAACAGATTGTCAATTTGTTTGAGGTCTGGGCTTTTGACAAAACATTTAAATGCTGTCCTTTGAACCATTCCAGTGTAGTTTTAGCAGTATGATTAGGGTCATTGAACCTCCATCCCAGTCTCAAATCTTTGGCAGACTGAGACAGGTTTTCCTCAAGAATTGCCCTATATTTAGAGCCATTCATCGTTCCTTCAATCCTGAACAGTTTTCTAGTCCCTGCCAATGAAAAGCATCCCCACAATATAACGCTTCCACCACCATGCTTCACTGTTGGAATGGTGTTTTCACGGTGATGGGAAGTGTTGGGTTTGATGGACTTTAATCAACTAATTATGTGACCTTTGAAGTTAATTGGTTGGACCAGAGCTTATTTAGGGGTTTCATAGCAAAGGGTGTGAATACATATGCACTCATTCCATTTTTCTCATTCTACTTCAACAGCTGTAATCCAGGTAGTAATGCAATAAAACAGGAAAAACACCAAGGTGTGTGTGTGTGTGTGTGTGTGTGTGTGTGTGTGTGTGAATAGGCACTGTAACACAGTATCACAACAAGCACATTAACATAACTATTGTCAGAGCTGCTGTTAAAGAAAGTTCATCAGTAACTTCTGAGCAATCAGGTTGCACGGTACATATTTTCTTACTTGTCGGTAGCTCACACTGGTTAAATGAAAATGGTATTCCAGGTACACACACATTACTTCACACCAGAACTGTGGTTCTGACCATTTAAACCATGCAAAGGGAAAACATGGCCTTTATCTGATGGTCCAAAGCTGAGGAAGAAGTGAAAACAGAGTGTTTTCATGAGACAATGTCATGAACTCACATTGGCCCCATTCACATGCATAAAAACCTCATTAAGGATACAAATTAGGTGATTTCTTTGCCGTCATAAGTAGGCAAAAGGATGTTACTATTGATGCTGACAGAAACTCACAGCTTGTCCAAGAGTAAAATGGAATAGAAGACCCTGGAGCTTTATCAGTGAGCCAGCGAGCCAGAGAGCTGTTCATGGCACTGAGAAATGATTTAGAAGCTCATTGATCCACCCCGTTCCACAACCTGCAGCTCTCTGCTGAGTAACAGCTCAGTCAAAATGCCAGGCGTCTGAACGATGTGCATAAAACCTGGTCATGACACGCATCATAATCTCGCCCCAAAGGTTGCTCTGCACTTTGAATTAACACCACAAGTTCTCAAAAAGACAGCCTTGCCTACTGGATTTGAAATCCTGAAATGTTTGAGTGGATGTCTCATTAATTATTGAAATTTTAGCTCTCTCTCTTTCTTTCTTTTTCATTTTTCTAACAGAGAAGAATTAATCTACTAGCCAGTTAGATGAGTACAGATGAATTTATCAGGTTGTCAGCCCAAATGTATTCCACGATGTGGAAGTCTGGAACACTTTCGATAGTGTCATGTGCTATGTAAAGAATAAAACAAAATAGCAAAATAATCAACGTGCTCTGATGCAGTCACTGTTATTGTTACTAACGTTGAATATTTTCCAAAAACAACATGTCCCAAAGTTTTGTTCCTCTCATACAACAGCAATTTGCCAACAATTACAATGAAATATTAATTACACACAACATGCTCTACTTTTTTTTATCCAGTTATAATTATGTTTAATCTAGAAAAAATAGTTAGTTGCTTACATTTTAGCAGCAGTAAATAGATGTTGCCTCACTTTTACTTAAAGAAAGTTAAAGAAAAAAAAACACAGCTTTTCATGTTTCCAAGAGTCCTCTGTCCTGAAGACTTTCTTATGGAGGACAAACTTCACCTCTGACTGATACAAAGGCTTAGATTATGTTGGACGTCCACCATGCAAATCCCAGTGAATTAGCTGTTAGTACAGAAACGATAGCACATCATAATAGCAGCATTAATTTAAACCTTGCAGTAAGAAATGTTCAGTCGATGTAAGAGCTCAAAAGGGACACACTTTTTGGTCCTGCTCTGAGGTATCAGGGTTTTGCAAGAACATATTCCTTTTTTTTTTTTTTCCGAAGAGGATGTTGAATTAGACTGGCACCCTGTCCAGGGTGTACCCCGCCTTGTGCCCGATGCTCCCTGGGATAGGCTCCAGGTTCCCCCGCGACCCTGAAAAGGAGTAAGCGGTTGAAGATGGATGGATGGATGGATGGATGTTGAATTAGCTCTGTTTGGATGCTTCGACCCTACATTAGTTCTTCTGCATTGACAACAGTTGTCTCTAATGTTTGGTATAATGGTGGCTAAGAGTCTGCTTCACCACCTAGCTTTCAAAAATGGTTGGCCGAGATGGTTGCCTCCCTCAAACTTGAAATGATTTGATATTCTAAGACTGGTTTGTCCAAAAAATTCGACAAGCTCAAAAGGGTCCCCATCTTTTTGAGAGCTGAGTTTCTTATATTTGAATCCACAGTCATGTTGAAGGTCACAGTGATTGAGTTTCTTTAACAGCTAACTTCAAGATTAAGAAAAAAAAACAGAACTGTTTATAGCTGCTATAACATAAGTGATAACATGAACTAACATGTTTAGTGGACGTTCCATAACAATATACATGAATATAAATGGAAAACAAGTGTTATTTTCTCAATTCACTGGTACCCAGAAAAGAACAAAAACTTTCTTCTTTTTTTTTTTTTTTTTTTTTTTTTTTTTTTTTTTTTACAAACAGGGGATATTTCAGTACCAGTGTTGGGAATAAATGTTTTTTTTTAAAAAATAATTGCGCTGGTGGAAAGGGAATTAAATGTTTGGTTGGTGACATGGTCACATCATTTGTTGATGATTTTCCTATAAGAGCACACCCTGGAGTATTTCATTTCTTACTAAGCAGTCTTAAAGGTGCATTAGGTAAGATTTCTCAAAATCAGTCGAGATTAGATCTCTATTGGGTTAAGTAGGTTGAGCTAAATAAAATTTTAATTATATTTTTTATACTCTTTGGGCCTGGCCACATGAACACATGAACACAAAGCGGTGGCTCAACTAGAGCTAGCATTAGCAATGATTATCATGACATCACTGTCCAGCACAATATACTATAACAGTATAAACACAAAAAATCAGCCTCATAATAATTCATGAGAACGGTCACAAGTGCAGACATTGTTCTTTTTTTCTTCGTAATAAGGGGTATTAGCATGTTAGCAGTGTGGGAAGTGAAGGAGTGTGAGGGAGTGTTTATAAAATGTCTGACACGATAGCTAAGTAAACACAAACATGCATTCAGGACCGTAACACAGTTTTCCAAATTGTTTTTCTCAGCCGTGTGATACTTTTCTTCAGAGGTCATGGCTTAAACCATTTTTTTCCATCACGTTCTACATATTTTTTCAGCTTATTCATGTTATTAGTAAGAAAACAAAATCAGCTATTGCACCTTTAAGCTGTCTTCGCTATAATATCATGTCAGTTAAAGTTGTTGTTTTTAACAATATACAGTAAATTTTGTAACCAGATGCAATAATATGCCATACATTTGCATTGGAAGCAAACTGCAATATGAACTTTCCATATCTTTCCACTCCTACTTACAAAATGACATTTTTTTTAGCTTAATACCAGCACTTGTGTATGTAATACCTGGGTACCAGCACTTCAAATAATTATCAAAAACAGCATAAAATATAAACAGCAGAGGCAGAATTTATTGAATCTGAGAAGAACCTGTCTCTTTATTTGTTGTTGTTTGTTTTGAATGAGGAATCAGGCAAAGAGCTGTTACTAGAGCTTCAAGGCCGTGTGGTCCAATACTTAAAGGTGAATGTGAAAAAAAATCACTTAATTATCAGGTCACTTGTTGTGAGATGGACTGTTAGAGGTTTCTCACTGACTCAAATGGAAAGGAGTGTCAGCCATCAAGCTGGCTCTTAATTTTTATTTATTTATTTTTCGATGGTCGCAACCATGGTAACTGTCGCATCATGTGGGAGTGTGGAAATTTCTCGCACATATCTGAGGCATATCTGCATCATAGAGGCAGGATATTAATTTCTCTTTGCGCCTAGGAGGCTTCTTCCAGTGGTTTATGAATTTGGACTGAAATGACTGTATTACTTCGTGTGAACTCTTATGACTATGTGTTTATTTTTAGGCTGTTGTGACAAAGTGTGTCTACATCTCAGTTTACATCTTACGCTGTGGTGGAAATGGCCCCCGTACTCACTACGAATTATAACTCACTATAAATAAGCACACTGATCTAGGTAATATATTTAGTTCGCTATTTGGGACATTATTCAGTGATTTCAGGTGCAAAAAATATATATTTTTAAAAACTTTACAAAAAAGATTCAGTCGACCAGACTAAAGGGTTCTTTGGGTTCTTCCTTGGCAGGAAGTTGTTAAAGTTTGTGTTAAAAAAGTTTCCATTAAAAAAAGTTAGAACCATTAACCTTCCAAAGAACCCTTGAGGAATCCTTTTTTTCTAAGAGATAGTGATGTGCTGCCCCATAAATCCAATCACCAACATCTCACCAACACTTTCGGGATGAACTGGAACGCTGACTGCACCCCAGGCCTCCTTGCCTGACCCCATTAACACTCTTGTGGCTGAATGAACACAAATCCCTACAGCCACACTCCAAAATCTAGTGGAAAGCCTTCCTAGAAGAGTTGAGTTTATTATAACAGCAAAGTGGGAATAAATCTGGAATGGGATTTTCAATATGGGTATGATGGTCAGGTGTCCACAAACTTTTGGCCATATCGTGTATTTGTTCTATCAAATCTTTGCAACACGGTGATTGTGACTTAATCTACGTTAGGCTAAGATTTAACAATGTTTCAATCAGGTAACGTACCTTCAAGTACAAGTCGAGTCTCAAGTCAGCAGTTTTCAAGTCAAGGTCGAGTCAATTCACCTTCATGTCCAAGTCAAGCTTCTACTCAAAGTTTAACACAGGTTCTGGATTGGGTAGCGGGTGGAAGGGAGCTCATAGGGATAGGGATGTTGTCATCCCTTATGGGTTTTGTGAAAACTTAAAGGTTCTTTAAATTCTAAAAGATTTATCCAAACTTAATAGGAAAACCAGTTATTAGGTAAATACATCAAATTCTCAAAGGGATTCTCAAGTAACAAGACTCCTTTTCGGGCTTTAGATGGAATTCAAAGTCTCAGTCTCATAAACTCTAAATATGAGTCAGGTCAAGTCATAAATAACCAAGTTCAAGTACAAGGGATGAAAATTCAGATTTAAGTCACAAAGGTAGGCTAATAGGATCCACTTTCCACTAATTTTAGTTCAATTTTCTTGATCATGTCATGGTGCATACACACTATATATTTTCATTCAGTTGGTGCAGGTGATAGGATGGTGCAAAAGTTCTTCATTTTGAATTGATATATTTTCAAGAGGTGTGCTCCTGTGGTACCAAATCCAATCAGCTCCTCTCATTTCCTGTGTGTACAATGCAGCACAGTGCCATTTTCATTAAGACATAATGAATATAGGCAGAATGACAGCGTTCACGTGCTGTGCTGTGGCCAGGGCAGACAGGGGCGTAGCTAGACCTTTTACCGGTTATATTGAATAGAAAATGTAGCTACGCCTATCTGTGTTTGGCTTGAATAGGATCCGCATCACCCATAAAAAAAACACACACACCTAAGCAACTTCGTTGGTCATTTAGTAAGCTACAAAAATGCCATAGCTAACATAACATTAGGCTTCATCTTACAAAATATGTTAGAGTTCTGAATTTAATATCATTAGCTAGGGTGCCATTGGCTACCACTTAGCTACGTCCATGCGCACAGGGAGCACATTTGTATCCCCTTAACCTGCTTTAACACTATAAACACGATAAAAATGCATACTGATCAAGTGTGTGCTTGCAATGAAAATAGTAAATGAACAATATTTCCATCCATCCATCTTCTATACCGCTTATCCTTCTTCAGGGTCACGGGGAAACCTGGAGCCTATCCCAGGGAGCATCAGGCACAAGGTGGGGTACACCCTGGAGAGGGTGCCAATCCATTGCAGGGCACAATCACATACAAATTCACACACCCATTCATACAATACGAACACTTTAGACATGCCAATCAGCCTACCATGCATGTCTTTGGACTGGGGGAGGAAACCGGAGTTCCCGGAGGAAACCCCCGAAGCACAGGGAGAACATGTAAACTCTGCACACACAGGGCCACGGTGGGAATCAAACCCCCGCCCCTGGAGGTGTGAGGCGAACGTGCTAACCACTAAGCCACCGTGCGCCCCTGAGCTATATTTAATATAGTTTTATTTCCAAAACATGGTACATTCTCCAATTCTCTTTTTGATCAGAGAAACTGAACACTCATGGGTCATTACACTGATAATATTTGATCATGTTACATGTTTAATAAGCCAAAATTGTACTTTCTTTGCAATACATCATCTCTGCCATGTTTACTTATTAAAACCTCACTACATATGACAGGAGAATTAAAGCCCAGTGCCAAAGAGATTTATGTAGATCTGCTTTCAGATCAGCTCAAACTGTGAAAAACATTTTCTACACTTCTAAAGTAGTAAAGCAGTAAGTATTTTCCAGCCTGATAAGGAAATGTGAAACTGCTTGATAGAAATGACATGATTTGATTCATGGGACATCACGAGGGTGTGGTCAGTGTCAGACAGGAAGTTGACCCAAACATCTTGGGGTAGGAAAAAATCCATTCTATTTGGGTTTTTTCGTAAGGTTTATTGCATTAGGTGAATTTAGTGTAGCCAATCCACCTACTGGCCTATACATGGGAGGTAGGAGGAAACTGGAGAAACCCATTAAAGCATTGGGAGAACATGCACAGACACGCCGCACAGACAGTAACTCGAACTCAGAGTCAAACCGGGGACCTGTGTTTATACTAGCAAGCAACAAAGCGACAGTTATGTAAGAGCAATTTGGATTGAGTCTTTCGCAATTCTATGCAAATTAGCTATGACACAGGATTAAAAACTTATTTGCGGCACCTTATTACTGTATGTGACGAGTTTGTATGTTCTTTCACAAGCATACGGTGTGTAACTCACACTCCAATGCCACATTCTTCACCAACGTAATTATTTATTACGTATTAATCTTGTTCAAATAGCGTAGCCGTAGAAGTGGGTGTGGTTCAGTTGTCTTGGTGCAGAATGTGACTGCAAATACGTTGCATGTGAACATTTGCATGTGGTCAATCTACATCTACGTGAGTGAGCGGAGAAATGGTGTTTGGTCTGCATTTAACATTTACTTTGTGTGCACCAAAATGAATATGTCTCAAACAATCCCAAAATCCAGGATTCTGAGCACACCTACATGACCTTGCTCTGTTCAACATGATTATCTACTTTCCCCCAGGTGTTTAACTTGATGTTAGTGGCTGTCAAGGACAAATCTGATTGTTTACTCTTCCCCTGTCTAAATCACTCCTGTTCATCCCTCATGCACCTCATCACTGCTCTCTAATGAGCGAATTCTGAGTGAGGTGTGTCTGTTTGACCATATACACACTTATAACACATGGCATCTCTTACATCTGGAAATAGATGGGACTCCTCAGAGAACTCCATCCCCACCCCTTTTGATTAAACATCCATTTTTGTGTATAAAAAAAAAGGTGTGAAGGTTAATTCCCAAGCGCTAATTAATTCAGTGCACGTCAGTAACAATTGGTTGTGATATGAGACGGGATCTAGAAACAGCTCAACAATGAAACTATTAGGAATGTGTTATATACACACACCATCCACTTTAGTAGGAACACCTGCACATTCCTGCAGTTATCTAATCAGTCAATCCTGTAGCAGCAGCGCAATGCAGAAATCATGTAGATACAAGTAAAGAGCTTCAGTTAGTGTTCACTTCAAACATCAGAATGAGGAACAAATGTGATCTCTGTGACTCTGATCGTGGCATGGTTGTTGGTTCCAAAAGGGCCAGTTTGAGTTGAATTGGGCAGGGGAAAAAAACAAAAAAAACATTGAGTGAGCGACAGTTCTGTGGGTGGAAACGCCTTGTTGATAAGAGAGGTCAGAGGAAAATGGCCAGATTGGTTCGAGCTGCCAGGAAGGATATAGTGGCTCAAATAATCACTCTTTACAACTGTGGTGAGCAGAAAAGCATCTCATCATGCACAGCACATCAAATCTTGAGGTGGATGGGATACAACAGTCACTATAGTCTCCCTATCAGCTCAGACCAGTCTGGTCATTCTTCTCTGATCTCCCTCATCAACCAGATGTTTCAGCCTGCATGCCCTCTCCTCACAGGATACTATTTCGTTTTTCGCACCATTCTGTCTAAACTCCAGAGACTATTGGGAGATCAGTAGTTTCTGAAATACTCAATCCAGCCCATCTGGTACCAACAACCATGCAACCATTATAGTCACAAAGATCACACTTTTTCCCTATTCTAATATTTGATGTGAATATTAACTGGACCTCTTGACATGTATTTGCATGATTATTATTATTATTATTATTATTATTATTATTATTTTGCATTGCGCTGATGCGACATGAGCATAATTGCATGAATGTGGAGGTGTACAGGTGTTCCTAAAAAGTGGACGGTGAATGCATATACACGGTATACGAACTGTAAACTTAGACAGGTAGAAGGATAGACTTAAATTAAACCTACAGTTCTGTCATATTCATTTCATTTATAATAGGAAATAAACAGAAGACTTTAGAATTTTGAAAAAATCACAACAAAGAAAGGAAATGTCCATTATCCGTAATATTTAATATTCTGCACTATTTCTAGGTCTCTGTTTAAATGTAAGCAAATCTATGATACTGGCCATTTTAACTGCTTTGTTCACAAGGTCAGATTTTCCTCATGTCTAATCTCTTCTATTGAAGCACGTGTTCAGATGACACTCCGGTGGATTTGATCTAAAAAGGATCATAAGGTTTTGCGCAAATGTGTGGAGTCAGAGCAAATAATAAGTATATCTGAAATTCATGTCAATATTTCAAAGATTCTACTTTTCACTCGAGTTGTTGTCAATAATATCATTTGTAATGAAAATTGTTCCGTTCAATTAGAAAAGAATGCAAAACAGAAGCATTTTCAAGAGTGGTCTCAGGCCTTCGGACACCACTGCATATACGCTTAGTCTACGTTTAGTGTCTCCTCCAAAGGCATATATCCAGTTTTGCATGCTTTTCCACACTCAGTTTAAAAGTGCATTATTCATCCAAACAGAATAAACACGGAATAAACTCGAGATGGTGTGTTAATTGGGATTTCCTTTATTTCCACAGCTTATGCAAATGCTCCTGATGTAAACTGAAGATGAAGATGAGGTAGGAGAACGGCTCTCTGTGTTGTAGGAACGCTGTCAGAAATGATTATTTACTTCATCTTTAGTGTGCTGGAACTTTTGGAAAGATCCATATTTCGATAAAAAAAAAATAATTAGTATGACCTTTAATCATAATGATTATTTAATTTTTTATTTATTTTTTTTCATAATAGCAGCAGTTCTTAAACTCCATTGGCCGACAAATCGGCAACATTTGCAAAAAATATAGTCACAGAACATATCGCCTATACTGTTTGTGCAGAAGCTTATATTACAGCAGTAGCTTTGTTGATGGAGGCTCGTTACATCAACACTGCGGCCTTATTGTGCCGGAAATGTGTCGATTTTGTAGTAATGCCCTCCAATTGATTTGCGTTCCATGGCGAGGTTCATTTGCATTTGGTATATGATAACGTGCCACACGCAGCTTCACAACTGCAGACCTCATTTGGAGAATAATAATTGTTTTATAAATAACAATACAGCCGTGGCAGGGAGCTGATGTTTCCATTTTCAGCAATAGGCGTTCGGATACGTCAGACCAGCTGTCAAAATCGGAGCGCTCAGGAATAACTACCCACAGTGCGATGAAAATGCGAGAGCAGAAAACAAGAATGCAAAACGATCCACAGATATCAGAAGAGTATTTGCGAAAAATAATAATAATAATAATAATAATCCTAATAATCATCATAATACAAGGAAATTAAAAATACCCACCAACACACCTTTCTCATACATTTATAGCATGATGGCTTTTCTTATTACAACCATTTGAATTGAAGCGTGCCTTACTTTCTGTGCATTTATATTCTATCCAGCACATTCCAGACTTCTACTTATTGGATCTACTGACAAAAACCGTATCCATTCTGTCAAAGCCATATTCATGTTTGATTACTTTACAGTGGCGTGAGAAATACTCGAATTCTTTTTCCTCAACTGGGAATTACATTGCAGCAGGACCAAATGAAGATCTTAGTTAATATCTTCATTTCTTTACGATAAACAACCGCTTTTGCAGTATTCATGCATAGAAATGCTGAGTGATAAAACATAGGACCAAATTACAGAGTACAAATCCTAAATCAAGCACTAAATATCACACACTTAATATTTTCTTAACATAGACTACCGTTTTTCCCTACACTTTTTTTGCATGGCAGAGCGAATCGTTCGAGTGACCTTTTAAAAATATCAAGGACAAACATTCTGCAAGCTAAAGTCATCCTAGTGTAACCGGATAAGCAACAATGGAGTTCATGTGATGGGGCCCGAAAGAGTTACACCCCAAAGATGATTCAATCTTAAGTTTTTTTTTTTTTTTTTTAAACTTCACAGCACTTCCTCTTATACCATAGCAAATCTGCAAACGATATTTGAAACATTTTTTGTCCTGTCACGAAGCTCTCACACAATGACGACTCCTTCCATAATCCCTGTCAATGATGCCTTCACCCTGTCAATGATTATACATCTTTCTTTGCTAAATACATTTCTAATCACATTATTTTGATAAAAAATACTTCAGTCCCTCCTTTTTTTTGTTTTTTTTTTTGCAATCGTGGAAATTTATGCAAAATTAAGCAAACTACGCAATATTCCGAGGAGCTTGTAATTTTTCAAAATTACGCCAGATTTTCACAGATTTGGGCCAAAACGTGTCGTGATGTCATCACAACGAGCATTCAGTCAAAGCCCTCTTTGATTCACATGCATCAAACATGAATAGAGCTAAAACGTCTCATTTACCAACAAACATCTCTGTGAAAGAACAATTTTGTGCAATTGCCATTTCGCCAATTCGAATAGATTTCCGCAAAAAAAACCAAAAAAAAACACACACACACGCACACACACACACAAAAACTCTGCAAACTGCATCGCAAATTTTGGAGGAAAAAAAAGCCACAGCAAAATCAAGCATTTTTAGCTCCAACAATCACAAAGAAACTCTGTGAAATCTGATATGTGGTTTAAGTGGAGCCATATACTATAAGAATGATAACGTATTAGATATACAACCAGAACTACTGTCCAGGTGCTGTTACAGAAAAACGATCAACACCTTCTGACCAATCAGAATTGAGAATTCAACAGCGCTGTAGTACAGGGTGTCCCAAAAGCCTTTCATTAACACTTTTTAGCCAAATGTCTTCCAAAATTTTCCATATTTGGTTTATATTATATACTTATAATAATTTTTGACAAAAGAAGAACCTACAGTATTGAAGTCAATACTGGTTGCGATGGACTTTAACAGGAAACATGGCGAGCACATCACACAAGACAATGTTACCAAACTTATTAACAAGTTCAAAAAGATTGGAAGTGTTGCGGACTGACCGAGAAGTGGACGTCCACGAACATCCAATGACGAAGGAACAACCGACGTGGTGCTGGCATGAGTAGTCCCCTGTGTATGGAGACTTTTGGGACACCCGGTATAATTACTCAATAAATTATCGTAGTTGAATAACAGCCGAATAATAAGTTGAGACTTTAAAGGGGGTTAAAATGTTTCTTCAGATGGAAACTTTAACCCAAAGAGCGCCATCAAAAAGCACAGTGTTCGATCTTTGATTCTAATATTTTTCACACCACTGTATAAGGCTTGATGCAGACAGAAACTCCAGGTGGTGTGTTTTACACTAAAAGCTAGAACACTGGTGTGAACATGAACAAAGCCACAGAGACACTTTAAAATCCATAGCATTTAAGTGTACCTATCTGATGGCTACATTTAAGATAAATGCTTATTGATTTTGCACTCTTTGTTGAAATATATATATATATATATATATATATATATATATATATATATATATATATGCTATGGAGAGGGACACCAGCGTTGTGATTATAGTCATAGTCTAATGTTATATTCTCATCGTTTTCCACATTGATTGGGCCTTTGAAATTCAGACTGGCCACTTCACATGCTTTCTTGTTCCAAAGTCCTCAAGATCGGCAGCAGTTAAAGCGCATAAGTTTATGGAAAGCCTGTTTGAAATCCTCATTGGACATGGTGTAAATAATAGGGTTGATGAGCGAGTTCAGGTAGCCGAGCCACGTGAACAAGTCAAAAAGCTCGGGGTAAAATGTGCACGAGGGGCAGATAGGCACGAGTAACGCATAAATGAAGAAAGGCAGCCAGCACACAATGTAAGCCCCAAGTATAATCCCTAAAGTTTTTGTTGCCTTCCTTTCCCGAGCCGCAGAGATGCGCTTCTTCTCCAGAAGCGCATCTGACATGGTGACTTTCACCTGACTGTTTGCTGGGACAGAGGCTGTACCATCGTATGACGTCAACTCAGTTGTGCCATACGTGAGCGACGTAGTGGATGCCACCGAGCCAGGCGAGTGTGTGATCAAATGGGCGGATGTGAGACGTTTGCCAGGCTTTTGGGGCGACTGTTTCAAGATCCGTTTCCGGGCCTCTACGTAAATCCTACCGTAGAGCACCACTAGCAGCAGCGTGGGGATGTAGAAGGCGCCGAAAGTGGAGTAGATGGTGTAGAAGACGTGGTCTTGGTTGACGTGGCAGCTGGTGACCTCTTCGTCCGCCTTGACCTGGCGCCAGAAGAAGGGTGGCACCGAGATGGATATGGCGATGACCCAGGCACCGGCAATCATGCCGGCTGCACGGCCACGCGTGCGCCTTGCAGAGTACCCCACGGCGTCCGTGATGGCCCAGTAGCGGTCAAGTGCAATCACGCATAAGTGAAGAATTGATGCTGTGCAGCACGTGATGTCTGATGACAACCACAGGTCACATGCCACCTGACCCAGCGTCCACGTTTGGCTTATCGTGTACGCAGCACTCACAGGCATCACCAACACAGACACGAGCAGGTCAGTGACAGCCAGCGAGCCGATCAAAAGGTTGGCAGGTGTGTGCAGCTTCTGGGATTGATATATGGTGGCAATGACGAATGCATTGGACAGCGCAGTAGCGCACGTCAGAAGAGACAGAATCACAGCCGCGCTCGTCTGCGCAAACACGCTCGCGCTCTTTTCCGCCGTCTCACCCGTGTAATTCGAGTCCGTGGAGTTGGACGAAAGGTTCAGTAGCTCTCCATACGCCACGGGGGTCGCCTTGAAGGCATCAGAGCGCTCCATCGTGTGCCGGTGGAGCAGTTTTTCAAAACGTGCGTGCGCTCATCCTCTGCGTTTCTTGCGTGTCATCTTGAAAAGAGTTATCCTCGCTCTCATTGCATGGCACACGCATATAAATAAAATAATAATAATAATAATAATAATAATAATAATAATAATAATAATAAAAAAGTAACTTCAAGGATTTCCTTCACTTTCTGTGCTGTGCTGCTATATGATATGGTATTCCGTTCCACTGGCAAAGACAAAATGACACATTAGAAAATGCATTTTTTCATGCATCCCGGCCTTCTCAAGTTGTTTATGTTCCATGCGTAAAAGAGTCGCCTTGTGCGTGTCGACCGCCCTGCAAAGCACACCTTTCTTCATCCTGTTTGTCTTGAATTCCGTGAAGCATAGCGCTGTGTGTCCTGGTCCACTTCAGAAGTTCTAATGATGCTCCCGGAGCCGCGCGCTCTGCTTTATGCGCTCGCCGCGCGCGCGCTCGGGCCATGCGCATGCACGCTGGGGGCGCTCACTCTCAGTCGCAGTCTGTCATCCACCACTTATACATCTCAATTCTCTCAATACCTATACAATGCACGCGCATAGGATGCTGACATCACTTATGTTTTAAGGAATGCAAAGTTTTAAGAGAGAGAGAGAGAGAGAGAGAGAGAGAGAGAGAGAGATTGCATGACAGACAAGTGCACGAACGACTGTTTTCTACATTAAATATCAGATATCAGACAGTACAATGCAATTCAAATATAAAATGAAATAAGTGTCACATTATTATGAGAATATACGCTATACGTATATATTCTCATAATAATGTATTTATTTGTTTGTAACGAATGTATTTATGGACCATCACGCACATATGGGCTTCTTCCCCAAAGTTTAAAGCGCACAATTGTATAAAATGTCTTTGTGTGGCTGTAGAATTATAATTTCGCTTCACTGAATCTAAGAACCCCAAACTTGTTAAAGCATGCCAATACGCCTGTACACAATGCCAGCTCCATGAAGACATGGTTGGTCAAGGTTGGAGTGGAAGAACTCAAATGACCTTTGGGAACACCTTTGGGATGAACTGGAATGACGACTGCACCCCAAGCCTTCTCGCCGGACATCAGTGCCTGACCTTACTAATGCTCTTCTGGTTGAATGATCCCAAATCCCCACAACCACGCTCCAAAGTCTAGTGGAAAGCCTTCCCAGAAGATTGGCGGTTATTAGAACTGTAATGAGGGACTAAATCTGAAATGGGATGTTCAACAAGCACATCACATATGTGTGATGCTGAGGTGTCCGTATACTTTTGGACATACAGTGTATCAAGAACAAAATAGAAATAATTGACGTAATTAAAAAGCCCTTGACACAAACTGACAACTGATTCAAATGCTTAGCATAGATATAAGGAGTGTTTTGACAGATATTTGAATATTTAAATATGAATGAATTTCAGACAGGTGGCAGGTAGTAATCACTCTAATCACTTCAAATCTCACTAACAGCATGCAATATTTCTGGGAATAGCTTGACCACACTTCCTGTACTTGCTGTGAATCAGTGCACGGTGGAGAAAAAGGGGTTCCTCAAGGTGTCATTGGGTTGTTCTGAGATTCTAACTGATTTCTACTTTCTAACATTTGAGAGTGACAGATCGAAACTTGAATTTCACGTCATGTTCCGACTCTGCCGTACTTCCACGCTCCAGACCGGAGCAGAAACGAATGGGTTTTGTCTTCATGAGTCTTGCTTGCTTTCAAGGTTTCTTTCTCGTGTTAGAAAGGGGTTTTGCTTCACTTATCGGCTTGCTCATCACGGATTTAGACAATGAAATGCTTTGTCACAAAAAGCGATATACATGCTGAAAAAAAAAAATCATGTGTACAATGTTAGGATGTATGAAAAGTCAGCATTTTCAAGGAATTAGCATTAGGTATACATACAATTGCTAGGAGGTAAGAAAAACTCCATCCTGAAACACATTAAATATGTTTATATTGAAATTTATGACTCTGGTACTAATTTGGTGGTTGATACTGTTCTTTCCTTAAGAAGTTAGCTTGACATCTGTGTGCTAGATGTCACAGGGGGGACATTGCTAACCATCTTCTATACCGCTTATCCTTCTTCAGGGTCACAGGGAACCTGGAGCCTATCTCAGGGAGCACTGGGGACATGGTTGGGTACATCCTGGGCAGGGTGCCAATCACTTTGGACATGCCAATCATGCCTACCATGCATGTCTTTGGACTGGGGAGGAAACCCCTGCAGCACGGGGGAAACATGCAAACTACGCAAACGGAGTGGGAATCGAACCCTCGACGTGTGAGGCGAACATGCTAACCACTAAGCCACCGTGCACCCTGACATTGCTAACCCAATTATTAGTTATGTGTAAAATTCAACACATGCAGAAACAAACGATAACAGTAAGGTTTCACTTTAAGCATGGGCTGAGTCGAGTTTCCCAGATGCGTTAGATGGTAGAGCAGGCCTCACATTAAACATTATCTCTGGTATAGTTAAGATGATCTTTTGGGAAACTCTGTCCTGTTTGAGCAGAGTGTACAGATGAGGAGGGAAGACTAAGTGACTAAAGCGTCACTGCATCGCACTCTTTAGTTAAGTAGAGGGGCAGGAAGAGCTAATTCCTGTCAGGTCCGGACAGTCAAATGAGGGTAAAGTTGGAAACAGTAAAAGACAGTCCCTCCTGGATTCTGCAATCGCAGAAATGAATGCAAAATCATACAAACTCTACAATTTTTTGAGGAGCTTGCAATTTTTCTAAATTACCGAAGATTTTCCGCAGATTTGGGCAAAGTCGTGTCATGTGACGTCATCACAACGTGCATTCAGTCAAACTCCTCTTCGATTCACATGCGTCGAACATGAGTACAGCGAAAGGTCTCATTTACCAACAAACATCACTGTGACGTACCGTGCGAAACAATTCCGCGCAGTTGCAATTTCACCAATTCAAGTAGTTTTTCACAAATAATAAAAAAAAGCAGAAACAATTTTGAAAAAAGCAGTGTCAAAAATCAAGCATTTTTGGTCACAACAATCACAAATAAACCTCATCTGAATCCTGTACAGACTGACAATAGTAAATAGACCAACATATGGATGAAAGGAGTTTATTTGGAATTTCATTACAAATAAATCATGGACGTCAATAAAGATCACAATATTTTGTTCAGGGATGATTTTTCCTTTAAGGCCTTTCAGTTTCTATTGATATGTCAGACCAGCTGCCTCCTGATTGGGTCAATATGTGACCATGTTTAAAAGAAATAAAACATGGCAGATGAAAAATATGTCATCTAATATATTTAGTTTATCCTCCTATAACCTGTATTAAACTATGGGATGTCTGAAGATATGCTGAAACGTAAAATTATTTTAGTTTCAAATAATGATAATGATAATGAGTCTTTATTTATCACATATACATATGCACAGTGAAATTCTTTCATTCGCATACCCCAGCATGTCAGGAAGTTGGGGTCAGCGCGTAGGGTCAGCCATGATAGAGGGTTAAGGCGTTGCTCAAGGGCCCAACAGTGGCAGCTTGGCAGAGCTAGGGCTTGAACCTCCGACCTTCCGATCAGTAAAATAATACAAATAATACTAAATAATACAAATACATGTGAGCCTTGCATCTCACAGGTAAAAGGCTGCACAGTTAATAGTTTAAAATGTATCAAAATAACATCATATATCCTGCTTTGGGTTTTGGGTTTTCCTGTTCAGGGTATAACTGACCCATGTAGATTGAGCTTAAACCTTTATTACTACAAGTTAACCTTCTTCAAATAGCTAAACTACTATCATTTTAATATCATTCAGATTTTCATAGTAATGCCTTAAATTCACCTTATATAAGTTTAACAAACAAAGGCATGAATGACATCTCATTAGTCCTTACATTAATATGGAACTGCAGTGAAGCAAGACCATTTTTTCAAGAATTATTCATCATCCTTATTTAATCATCACTTTCATATGCAGATTTATATTCTCTATGCCCTTGGATAAGGGAGCTGACTGACTGCAGCTGATGATACAAACCTTTAACATATTGAGAAACTCTGGTGCAATTTCATCCATCTTATCCTACACAGGGACACGGGGGAGGATAGAGTCAGTCCAAGAGAACTCGGGGCACAAGGTAGGGGACACCTGGGTTTTTTGGGGGTTTTTTTCTGGCTGTCAACCCCCTCCCCCCCATCCCATTCCATTGATTCCCCCATGACCATTCCATTGGTCATAATCCAGGGAGACACCATGGATGGGGTGCCAACCGATCGGAGGGCACACCCATTTACACACTACAGACAATTTGGAAACGCCAATCAGCCTACAACGCATGTCTCTGGGCGCGTATGGGGGAGGAAACCCGTGAAGCAAGGGAAGAACATGCAAACGCCATGAGATTCGAACCCCCAGTCCCCATGTTGTCAAGGCAAACATGCTAACCACTAAGCCACCGTGCCCCTGGCGCTATTTCATACATCTTCATTATAACTTCCTCTCATGTCTCCGAAGTGTTTCTCATGTACATTGCACGAGCGCCTACAAATGATACTTTCAATCATGATACACCTGACAGCAGCTAGAATAATGTAGTTGAAGCAATTTCCTTCATATTTAGTTAGTAGTGGTGAAACGGTCTGACGATTCAGATCAATGCATTGATTTTAGGCAAGACAACAGTTTAAATGAATCGAGGCTATATTCAAACATCGATATTAGCTCCTATTAACTCTGGTACTGAAAATAATCCTTCTCGAAACCATTATCATTTGCGAATTTAATGCTAGGGCTAACCCAGATTCTGAACAAACTTAAGCACATCTTGATTGGAAGCTACTAAATTAAATCATATCATATTTTAGCAGATTCAGCAGATACTATCATCAAATATCAAATTATTGTCTGGCAGCCTGAGGTTTACACTCCTGCTAGCTAGTTGAGTAAAGTATTAAAGCTGCCATGTATATGCACATTCAGCAGTCAGGTATATCTATCAGCATTCAGCAGATTCAGCAATTATAATAGTAAATCTATCTCGAAGCTCAAATCGAATGTTACATTTTTCAAACTATAGTTTTTAGATAATTCGTTCCTAACAGATAATATAAGCCATCCAGGATTTATAACTTTACATTACTCGTTCATACAAACAACACAAATAAGAAACATTTGAGGGAAAGAGAAATGCCAGTTGAAAAAGACCGAAGTACATGATGTATAAATTATGTGGGTGTATTATTTAGGACATAGCAGTCCCTATAGGAAAATGTGTTTTTGAGTAAAACACGCATTGCGGACGAATCTTGGACACTTTGGTAGATTAATGATCCAATTACATTGTGCTTAGCTGTGATACTTGATCTTTGTTACTTTCAATGGACCAACCACAGCCGGCTATTTTTCCATACCAATGTGCGAGGCTGCTACAAGCACATTTTTCTCATTTTTAATATCATTTCATGGAGAGAATCTATATTAGAATACACACACACACACACACACACACACACACACACCTACACATTTATGCAGTTATTATCTAACAGAATGGGGAAACAATGTGATCTAAGTGACTTTGGCATGGTTGTTGGTGCCAGACAGGCAGGTTTGAGTATATCAGAAACTGCCGATCTCCTGGGACTTTCCCCTACAACAATCTGTAGAGTTTATACAGAATGGTACGATAAACAACAACAACAACAACAATAACAACCACCACCACCATCGAACGAGTGCCGGCAGAGACATCTTGAGAGGTCAGAGGTCAGTTCATTTTGAATGATGTGACTCAGGAATAATGAGTTGTCTCAGAGAGTGATTAGTTTATTTGATGTTGGCAGAACATGCGCAACATCCTTTCATTTGTTTGTAACATGAAAACCGGAAAGTCTCTATACATGAAATAGAAATGATTAGTTCACCTCTCGAGTGTTTTGCTCCGAGTCGTTCCTTGTTTTGTCACTTGAAGTAGGGACTCCGGAGGTGAACTAATCATTTCTGTTTCCTGTACAAAGCTTATGCGGCTGCCACGTGACAAAAGAATGAACGACTCGGACCAGAAGACCCAGTTGAGTGGTGAATTAATCATTTTTGCTTCTCATAATTTGTCCTTGGCTGCATTATCATTTAATTCCTTATTTGGAATATGATCAAAGTTTGCGTAAGTAGATGTGTTGGAAGAATTTGACTTGAAAATTTAACATTTTCATTTAATTCTGAGGGCGCACGGTGACTTAGTGATTAGTATGTTCACTTTACATCTCCACGGTTGGGGGTTCAATTCCCTCCAAGGCCCTGTGTGTGTGGAATTTGCATGTTCTCCCTTTGCCGTAGGGGTTTCCTCCAGGTACTCTGGTTTCCTCCCCCAGTTGAAAGACATCCATGGTAGGCTGATTGGTATGTCCAAAGTGTGTGTAGTGTATGAATGGGTGTGATTGTGCCCTGCGATGGGTTGGCACCCTGTCAGGGTGTACCCTGCCTTGTGCCCCATGCTCCCTGGAATAGGCTCCAGGTTCCATGTGACCCTGTAGGATAAGCGGTATAGCAAATGGATGGAATTGAATTCTGCTCGAATGAATGAAATGACTTGAATAAAGATTCATTCGTTTTGCTGACCGAGATTCATAGATCCAAGTCATTAAAATGATCTGATCTTCCCATCATTAATGATCAGACTGGTTCAAGTTAACGGGAAGGGCCCAGTAACCCAAAAAAACACTCTTTACAACCGTGGTGAGCAGAAAAGCATCTCAGAATGCACAACATGTTGAATGTTCAGGTGGATGAGCTACAGCAGCAGATGAACACATCAGGATCCACTCCTGTTAGACAAAAACAGGAATCTGAGGCTAAAATGGACACCCAAACTGGACAGTTGAAGTTTGGGAGAAAAAAAAATCTTATATAGTGATGGGAAGTTCGGATCATTTTACTGACTCTTTGAATCTTGTTCAGCAAAATAAACAAATCTTTTTTCAAGTCATTTCATTCATTTCAGCAGAATATAATTAAAATATTACATGCTAAATTCCCCAACACATCTAGTACTTAAGCAAACGTTGATCACATTTGGAATGAAAAATAAACTATAGGTTAAAGCAACCAAGGCTGAATTATGAGAAACAGAAATGATTAATTAATTTCTGAGCTGGTATTCAGGCTATACAGTCTGTTAGTTCACCTCACCTCCAGATCCGAGTCACATTTGTCACGTCTGTTCCCCGGAAACAGAAATGATTCGTTCACTTCTCGAGTCTTCGGGTTTGAGTCGTTCGTTCATTATGTCACAGCCCCATAGGCTGAACGCATTGGGACTGTGACGTGACGAACGAACGACTCGAACCGGAAGACCCGAGACGTGAACTAATCATTTCTGTATCCTGTATATGGGGATGTTGCAGCACATGTGCGGTCAACACAAACTGAACGAATCACTCTGTGAGACAACTCCCGAGTCATATTAAAGAATCATGAACTAGTCTTATAGTCATCTTGAGGTTCATGAAGCAGTTCAAAATACCCAAAGCTGTAAAAAAAAAAAACGCAGATCTGGCAACACGACCCAAATTCTACACTTACAATACTATACTTTACTAAACAGTATGTCCAAACAGACCCGTAGTTTAGTTACTCTAAACGGCACAGCGTACAATTTTTTTAAAAAAATTTATTTGAATTGTTAGTAATGTAGCACGAGGGTTCAACTGGCGCGCGAGGTGCTCACGTGAAGAGACGCTCGAGCACGTTCACGTCGGTTTGCTGACGTGTAAATATGTAGTATTAGTACTACACAGCGTGAGGGGAGGATTTATTTATAATATTATCGTATAGCAGCACTCGTATAGGCTGGTTATTACGCTGAAGATCACAAAATGGCGAATTGTGGCGCTACAAAATGGCGTGAAGGTATAACGCGGATGCTAGCTAACCTGACTAGAAGCAAACATCTGCCACGAATACGAACTGCTAAAGAAATAAACGCATCTGACATGACATTGGTTGTAAATTGTGATTGTTTCGTTATATTTGAAAGATGTAGATTTGCATACCGCTCATCAATGATGCTGAATGTTTATTTTTGTTTTGGATAAATGTTTATTATTTTTTTTTAGCATGGCACATCAGAAGAGCTAAACTCGGCGTAGCCCTCGCCGTTATAAAGAGCAAGCCTGCGGGGAAGAGCGCTCGGGAACATGCGGAATATTTGGCGGCTAAACTCAAACAGCAGGAGGAAAACTGGAAAAGTAAAGCAGAAGATCTTAAAGAAGAAGTTTTACGTCTGAAACAGGACCTGTTGCTGACTAAACTGCTGAGCAAGCAGAGAAATGGCGCCGAGACAGCACGGGGTGAGTGCTGCACTGTTCATGTGGAATATTTATAAACACGGAACATTTAAAGGAAAAGTCCACTCTTAAACACGTTCAGTGTGTTTGTATTGTGATATTTGTGGTGTGTTTAGTGAATATGGTGCTACTTTGTTTGTTGAAGCTGTATTTTCATTATTCCTGTGAGAATTTCGCGGGTGTGTGCCGCGATGACGTCACACGGGGACATTTCTGCTGCAGTTATGTTGCGTTCACAACTGGGACGTAGTGGTGTTTTTAAACGATTCTTCTAAGTGAACGAATCGTTCTCGTTCGCTTAAATGATTCTTCTAAGTGAATGGATCGTTCTCGTTCACTTAACTGATTCTTCTAAGTGAACGGATCGTTCTCGTTCACTTAACTGATTCTTCTAAGTGAACGAATCGTTCTCGTTCGCTTAAATGTTTCTTCTAAGTGAACGAATCGTTCTCGTTCGCTTAAATGATTCTTCTAAGTGAACGGATCGTTCTCGTTCACTTAACTGATTCTTCTAAGTGAACGGATCGTTCTCGTTCACTTAAATGATTCTTCTAAGTGAACAAATCGTTCTCGTTCATGTCTTGTCGTAATTACGAGAGTCTGACTTCATGTCTTCGTAGAACTTGTAATAACAACTTGTAAACTAGGAATTTTCGGAGAGCGGCGGCTTCAGAAGTAAAATGTAGTTAAGTCATTATCTCATAATATTTCTGTGTACTAATTCGTTGACTATTATTAATGACGGAATGATGCACGATTAAACTGAATACAAACGAAAGACTTACAATTAGAGCTGCTACAACTATTTGATAAAATCTATTATGAAAATTGTTGCCAACGAATCTCAATATGGATTAGTTGGTCTGCACGCGGTACGTTTACTCACTACGTTACTTCTGTTCCGAGACTTGGTGTTGAGTCTGAACTGCTGAGTGGTACTGATCCTGTACGAACAGTGCATCTGAAAAGTGTGTAGCGCTAAAACAAGCCTCGTGTTGTTCATCGCATAATCCGCTATACATGAACGTGTAAAATTGTCTAGCTATTTTTTTAAATTATTGTAGCATTGAAATCTACTTCATACACATATGTTAAAAATGTAAATTTATTTCCTCATTCGTGACCACTCTCTCAGAACTAGCCTACACTGACTGAAATGTCTTTCTTGAAAATAAATTCACCAAACCTTCTCTTTGTGGATTGGATGCCAATTGTAATAAATCGTACTACTAAAACTACTACTAAAACTTGTCTCTTGAAAACGTGGTGTTTTTAAATGAACGTATTGATCGAATGAAACAATGACCTTACTCATAACGTCTGAAAATATTTACTTACAGAAAGGGTCAGTGAACGCATCTGAATGAATCTTTTTGGTGAAAGGAATCAAACGATTCAAGTCACTGGGAAGACACTTCTGCATAATAATCAAACCAGCAGGTCTGCTTGCTGTAATGTCAACGGCGTGGTCTTACACCCGTTGTCTGCACGAGCTCGCAAAAATGAACGCCAGAGACGTTCGTCACGTATGCAAGAACACTTGCAAGGATCTTTTTAAAAGCTGGAGAAAGGTATCATACACGAACAACTACGACGGTAAGAAAAATGCCCAGTAATAGAAACGAACACCCAAGCTAAGGTTAGCCCAGCACTGTGACTTTATTGTAAGACTGAAAACAACAAATGTTATATGTTGCTGTCTTGCAGCACTGCCGAATATAAACGATGCTAGCAGAGACGCCAGATTTGAAAAATTCCTCTCTCGGTCCAGACGTTGGTTAAAAGGCCAAGAATGCAATGCAGCGATACAACACTGGTTTGCAGCAGACACTTGCCTCTGCTAGTTGGCGATCTGTGAGTGGTATTAGCGTGAAGGTTGAAGCTTTAGAAGCTGATCGGTTTGAGCAGAGTGTACAGATGAGGTGGTGAGAGAACCGGACAGACTAAAGGATTAAAGCGCCGCTGCATCACTCTCTTTAGGCAGAGATGACGTGATCGCTAAATGACACCGGCATCACTATCATCACGTAGTTGAACATCATTGTGGGTAACGTAGGGAACTGTTAACCGAAGTATGACAATGAAAGAAGTTCATAAAAAGTCAGAATTTCATTATAAGTTTCTTCTTTTAACATGGAGTAATGTTAACCAAAACAATGGCCAAAAGAGACCACAGACTTACACACACACTTGTCATTAAGTTTATTTACTGCACAAAGGGCAAAATAGCAATCATGGTATTCATCAAACCTTTAAAAACACACAAGCCAGTTGTTGTGTTGCGTTTTCCTTTCATTTTCAAGGCTCTGATCTCTGACCAGGCGTTACTTGTAATGCGCAGTGACACTGACATGGTGGAGTGTGTGTGTGTGTGTGTGTGTGTGTGTGTGGTGCTGGTGTGAGTGTATCAGGTGCACCAGTGTTGGTGAGAGTATTTTTTTTAAACACCACAGTGTCATTACTAGGTCCAGAAACAATCCACTGACCTACAGCATGCTGTAGTCAGAAACGGACTGTGATTAAGCTGAGAGGATGATTAACACTCACGCCACACGTTGGAGGGAAAAAAAGATGAGTCATGCAGTAATATCTGATCAGCATTGCTGGACCCTTTCCCAGCCTAGAGGGGGGATAAGAAATTACAGTGCCTGCCACTAATATCGGCACCCTTGGTAAATATGAGTAAAAAAGGCTGTGAAAAATTCTTTATTGTTTAACCCTTTGATCTTTTGTTCAAACAAAAAATTCACAAAATTACTCTGCTCTCATAAACACAGGTTTATCCAAAAGAATATATCTTTGTTAAATATAGGTGTGTAACAATTATTGGTATCTTTTTAGTCAATACTTTGTGCTACCTCCCTTTCCCAAATTTCCAGGTCCACGCTGGTGGACTCTCCTCTTCAGTTCACCCCACAGGTTTTCTATGGCTTCAGGTCAGGGGACTGGGATGGTCATGGCAGGACCTTGATTTTGTGGTCTGTAAATAATTTTTGTGTTGATTTTGATGTATGTTTTGGATCATTGTCCTGCTGGAAGATCCAGCCACGGCCCATTTGAAGCTTTCTGGCAGAGACAGTCAGGTTTTCATTTAATATCTGTTGATATTTGATAGAGACCATGATGTCATGTATCCTAACACAATGTCCAGGTCCTCTGGCAGAAAAACAGCCCCAAAACATTAAAGATCCACCACCATATTTAACTGTGGGCATGAGGTACTTTTCCATATGGCTACCTCTCTGTGTGCACCAAAACCTCCTCTGGTGTTTATTGCCAAAAAGCTCTATTTTGGTTTCATCTGACCATAGAACCCGATCCCATTTGAAGTTCCAGTAGTGTCTGGCAAACTGAAGACGCTTGAGATTGTTTTTGGATGAGAATAGAGGCTTTTTTCGAAGGAGACTTCGGATTGTAGTTTTGGAGACTTTCTGACCCCAAGACACAACTAACTTCTGCAGTTCTCCAGCTGTGATCCTTGGAGATTATTTGGTCACTCTTTTGGAACCATCCTCTTCACAGTGTGTTGAGACAATATAGACACACGTCCAATTCCAGGTCGATTCATAACATCTCCAGTTGACTGGAACTTCTTAATTATTACCCTGATGGTGGAAATGGGCATTTTCAATGTTTGTGCTATTTTCTTATAGCCACTTCCCATTTTGTGAAGCTCAACAACCTTTTGCTGCACATCACAGCTATATTCCTTGGTCTTACCCATTGTTGTGACTGATTTGGCCTCCGTTACCTCATATTTATACCCTTGTGAAACAAGAAGTCATGGAAGAACAAGTTCCTGTTCCTAGTCACACAGGTGTACAAAAAAATGTAAAAATTAATAAGAATATACTTTAAATCTATTTTTCCTCATATGAATTCTTAGAGGTGCCAAGAATTGTGGCGCACACATATTTAACAAAGATTTTTTAAAATAAGCCTGTGGTGTTTTAAATTGTTTGAGAATTTTTGTGATTTTTTTTTTTTTTTTTTTTTGGACAAATGTCAAAAGGTTAAACAGTAAAGACCATTTTTTCACAGCCTTCTTTGCTCATATTTACCAAGTGTACCAATATTAGTGTAGGGCACTGTACACTGAACAGCAGATCAGACTACAGTAAGTAACTGTACACTTACATAATGACTTATGTGATGGGGATATTAAATGCAGTAGTAAAACAAAAAAACAAATAAACAAGTACAACAAGCAACCAAACTATTTCTCGTATCGAAAGGAAACATGACCTCAATGAAAAAGAATAACAGAGACCACTTCGGTCAGAGTACCTTTTCAGATAGATTTTACTATGGTGCAAAACAATACAGTAATGTCTTCAGGATTTAAAAATGCAATCAGTGTCAAGGTAAGTTGGTTTTACATTTTTTGTTAACATTTTTAAAAATTGTTTTGGATTTTATTCTGTATACAGCTGAGGAACGGGAAATTGTTTGTGAAGTCCTAACAAATGCATACACTTCTGCAACGCACTGTACCAGACAATGCCCTTAATACAATATACAAATACAGATGAATATAAGACACAAATGCAGTAAATATAATTAAGGACATTAAATACAAGAAATTAGATCCCACACACACTCACTAGATTGCATGTTTACCATAAATGTGAATCTATGTCTTTGTTGTGCTCTGTGTGTGAAATATCTAAGAGCTCTGAGGAATGTGGGCACTCACTACTCACTTGAGGATGATCAGATATTTTCCTACCTGTTTGATGAATGCTTATTTACAGATTCTCTTTTAAGAGGGAATCTACTTGCACTTTCAGTTATGAAAAGCTTGACTAGAACGAATGGACTCGCTCGTCATTTTCACGTCGTCTATCGATTTCTGTACGTTCCATTAAAGCCATGTCGATATACCAGAGATATTTTTTACTCCCTGTGTATCCCAAACTTTTGTAAAAAGACTAGGTGATGTTCGGTAAGCCTGGACGCTGTAGCTTCTGATTCCCCTCGTTTGTTGATAGGACTAGATCTCGATGGGGTCTTCTGCTGTTTCAACCCATCTGCCTCAAGATTTGACGTGTTATGTTCTGAGATGCTTTTCAGCTCAGCAAGTTTGTAATAAGTGGTTATTTGAGTAGCTGTAGAGTTCCTGTCAGCTCAAACCCTTCTAGACATTCTTCTCTGATGTTTCTCGTCAACAGTGTAATTTCTGCCAGCAGAAATTATTAGTTTTTGTATTTTGGATCATTCTGTGTAGACTCTAGCGACTGCTAGGAGATCAACAGTTTCTGAGATACTCAAACAGCCCTCAGGCACCATCATCCATACCATCGTCAAAGTCACTGAGATCACAATCTCCATTCTAATGTTTGACGTGACCATTAAATGAAGCTCTTGACCTGTATCTGCATGATTGTATGCATTGCACTGCTGCCATGTGATTGGCTGATTGGATAATTGCATGAATGGACCGGAGTACAGGCATTGGCACCTGGGTAATGGAGCAAGCAGCGTACCTGCACCCTGTAAACTTTCTGAGAATCAAGGGATTGTAAATCCATACTTAAACCTTAGGAATATGACTTTTTGCAGATTTATTCGAAATCAAACACTGAATTCTCTCGTTTAGATAAGTCTTCAGACCCTTCATTCAGTACTTTGTAGATGCACTTTTGGCAGCAATTACAGCTTTGAGTCTTCTTGGGTGAGTTTCTACAAGATTTGTATGCCTGGATTTGGGCAGTTTCTCCAATTCTTCTTGGCAGATCCAGTCAAGCATAATCAGATTGAATGGGGAAGTTCTGTGAACCGTCATCTTCAGGTTTCTCCACAGATGTTCTATGGAGTTCAAGTCTGGGTTTTGGCTGGGCCACTGAAGGACATTCAGAGATTTGTCTAAAAGCCATGCCCACATTGTCTTGGCTATATGCTTTAAGTCTTGTCATGATGCACCTTTGCCCTAGTCTCAAGTAGTATGCACTCTCAAGCAAGTTTTCTTCTAGGAACACTATGTAGGCTGCCTTTGTCCTTCCCTCAGTTCTAACCAGTCTCCCTGTCCCTGCCACTGACCAGCAGCCCCAGAGCATGATCCTGCCATCACCATGCTTCACTGTAGCAAAGTTATTAGTCAGTTAAAGAGGAGTACCTGCTGTCTCCTTACATAGCAGCAGTCCCATTTTTGTCTCATCAGACCAGAGAATTATTTTTTTTTTTTACTTTTGCTTCTTTAAGTGCCTGCCATATACCTTTTACTCAGATGTGGCTTAGTTGATGGAGTATTTCTGAGGTGTTTTTTGCTCCGGCAGGTTCATCTATCTCTGTGGAAGACTTCTAAAGCTCTCTTCGAGTGATCGTCGGGTTCTCGGTCATCTCCCAGTCCAAGGCCCTTTTAGCCGATTACAGTTGTCCTGGTGGCTCCAAACTAACTCCACTGCACAATGATCAAACACTTCTGAGATTATTCAAAGCTTTAGAAATGATTTTATACCCTTGCCCAGATCTATCTCCACGCTATTTGATCACGGCGGTCTAGGGAGAGTTCCTTGGACTTTGACAGTTAATTGTGGGGCCTTTCTAACTGAATTTCCCCACAGGGAGACTCCAGTATAGTTCTAGAGAAACCTCAAGAACCGCTAGCATTAGCATTTTAGTCTGTTTCTTTATTTTATTAATTACACATTAACAAGCTCAAGAATGCTTTCAAAGTCATGACTGTAAATAAACATAAGTTATTACCTGTAGCTAAGCTCATTATAAAATTGAAATAAAATTATATAAACTATGCACGCAAGTGCTTTTATATTGAACAGCAGTGGAGACGCTTATTGAGTTCTTGTATAGCATAGCACACTGACATCCTATCCACTACGTTTGTGTGGATAAATCTCCCCAATGCACTCCGACACCTGGTCCTTCAGGAGGAAGATAAATGATGAGGAACATGGTAATACGATGGTAATGACTTAACAAGAGTGTTTACTTTGTAAAGGACTTTATTCTTTTATTCACTGTTGTCCTAGTGTTGTTAATTTCAACATTTGCTCTGTAATGGATAGCAGTGTATGTGGTAGTTCACCATCTTCACTTCACATCTGTATAATTCTGTTTCTCGTATGCATACACGTTATATAAATAATATACATGTGATGAGTTTTGAAGAATAAACAAATTTGTGTAACACTACATGAATAATTCAATAAATAACAATGTTATAATTTAGAGCCATATGCAGTTTATATTAATATTCTGTTTAAGATTCTGTACGTCTAGCACGGTTCCTATTTGCACCTTTGGCACAACAAATAAAACCAAATTTATGCAGTAAACTATAAACAATAACATAAGTGGTAACAGGAAGTAACTTGTTTCACGGCTGTAATGATACTGCAAATTTCACTCACTATGATCTATGTGGATGTGTCTTTAGCCCCTCTGTTGAAATTTTACCATTTAGCTTTAATTTTATGCAAATTGTAAGCAGCATTATGTACCAAAAAAAAAAAAAATATTGGCTATCATGGTAATTATATTGTTTTTGTTTTTTTAAACTGTTCCCCAGCTGGCATCAAGCACAATAAAACTGTACTATGTTCAGGATATACAATAATCTGATCACCAGACCTTGGTCTTCTTCCAGGTGATTATGTTGTAAAGCTCTTCTCCCAGGATCTCACAGAGGCTCAGCTTTCAGAAAACGACTCGGGCTGCGACACCCAGACCCTTTCCCTAACGCCTGATCCTGCCGACGCCGTCCTCTCCTCTACAGTCCCTCCATATTCCATCCGACCCGGCCACTCATCCTTCCACAGAGACACCCGGGAGTGTGCACTCTCCAAACACATGCGGTTTCTGCAGAACCTGAGTGCGTTACGTGGCTCGGGGAGGAATACACAGATGGACAGAGGGGATGCGGTGATGGAGGACACAGCACTTAGCATGATTAAATCTGTGGTGGAGGCCCACCGAGAAGCCGGAGCAGGAAGATTAGGAGACGTTTCTCAGCTGGGTCGCTTCCTCCAGGCGTCACGCCTGGTGGCGCAGGCCCTGGAGAAGGGACTCTGCAAGCAGGACGTTTATGAGAAAGCGGAAGAGATGCTCGAGCAGCTGCTCGAGCTGCTGCTTAACAATAGTCAGCTTAATAAGGTAGGTGACGATCTAGCTTTGTTTTGCGTACTTGTATTTATGTGGTATGCATATGTGTGGCACCCTGAGAAACCTCATACTGTGAAATTTCATCATTTTCTATGATGTATAACAGGCATTCGATACGGTTATTAGTATTTGTCTAATACCGTGCTCATTTACTCATAGGTCTGAGAGCATCAGATGTGTGATTTGACGCATTGCTTACAATGTCTCAGGTGTTTCACATTTTAAGCATTAAATTCATAAGCATGAGAGCAACAGTGTGCAATGATGGAGGGCACAAGATAAATTTTTTTCCTGCTACATGGCTTCTCATACTATTTCTGTGTTAATGACCTGCAGCTCCTCTTGTTCTCCCCTCATCATTTTAGATTTCATATTTTGACTCATTATCTCACCATGTACAGCAGAATTCTCATCATGCATGTCGGCTCAACACCTGAAAATGAAACCCAGCATGATTAAGCTGAAATACACTGATCAGCCATAACATTAAAACCACCTGCCTAATATTGTGTAGTTCCTCTTTGTGCCGCCAAAACAGCTCTGACCCGTCGAGGCATGGACTCTACATGACTTCTGAAGGTGTGCTGTGGTATCTGGCACCAAGACGTTAGCAGCAGATCCTTTAAGTCCTGTAAGTTGCGAGATGTGGCCTCAGTGGATCGGACTTGTTTGTCCAGAGCATACCACAGACGCCCGATCAGATTGAGATCTGGGGAATTCGGAGGCCGAGTCAACACCTTGAACTCTTTGTCATGTTCCTCAAACTGTTCCTGAACAATTTTTGCAGTATGACAGGGTGCATTACTGTATCTTTCTGAAAGAGGCCACTGCCTTTAGGGAATACCGTTGTCATGAAGAGGTGTACTTGTTCTGCAGCAGTGTTTAGGTAGGTGGTGTGTGTTCAAGTAACATCTACATGAATTCCAGGACCCAAGGTTTCCCAGCTGAACATTGCCCAGAGCATCACACTGCCGGTTTGCCTTTTTCCTATAGTGCATCCCGGTGCCGTCGCTTACCTGAGGAAGCGATGGACACACACCTGGTCGTCCACATGATGTAAAAGAAAACGTGCTTCATCAGAACAGGCCACCTTCTTCCATTGCTCCATGACCCAATTCTGATGCTCACGGGCTTGCTGTGATAGTCTGTGTTACCGGTGTGATTATATCACTTGCCCATCGCAGCACCGACTCCACTGTCATTTTGCTTTTTTTATAGTAATAAAAATCATTTCGTTCAGTTAGCGAACGGACGTTACAATTAAAAACTGATCATGTCTTCTCAATTCAGCATGAGTCGGAGTCGCAGCACCGATTCATTTAGCGCAAGTGAGGGCGAGGCGAGCCGACTGACGGGGAGGGTGAGGCGAGCCGACTGACTAGGAGCGAGGCGAGCCGACTGACGGGGAGGGTGAGGCGAGCCGACTGACTAGGAGCGAGGCGAGCCGACTGACGGGGAGGGTGAGGCGAGCCGACTGACGGGGGGGCGAGGCGAGCCGACTGATGGGGGGGGGCGAGGCGAGCCGACTGACGGGGGGGGGCGAGGCGAGCCGACTGACGGGGGGGAGCGAGGCGAGCCGACTGACGGGGGGGAGCGAGGCGAGCCGACTGACTAGGAGCGAGGCGAGCCGACTGACGGGGGGAGCGAGGCGAGCCGACTGACTGGGGGGAGCGAGGCGAGCCGACTGACTAGGAGCGAGGCGAGCCGACTGACGGGGGGAGCGAGGCGAGCCGACTGACGGGGGGAGCGAGGCGAGCCGACTGACGGGGGGAGCGAGGCTAGCCGACTGACGGGGGGGAGCGAGGCTAGCCGACTGACTAGGAGCGAGGCGAGCCGACTGACTAGGAGCGAGGCGAGCCGACTGACGGGGGGGAGCGAGGCGAGCCGACTGACTAGGAGCGAGGCGAGCCGACTGACTAGGAGCGAGGCGAGCCGACTGACGGGGGGAGCGAGGCGAGCCGACTGACGGGGGGAGCGAGGCTAGCCGACTGACGGGGGGGAGCGAGGCTAGCCGACTGACTAGGAGCGAGGCAAGCCGACTGACTAGGAGCGAGGCGAGCCGACTGACGGGGGGGAGCGAGGCGAGCCGACTGACTAGGAGCGAGGCGAGCCGACTGACTAGGAGCGAGGCGAGCCGACTGACGGGGGGAGCGAGGCGAGCCGACTGACGGGGGGAGCGAGGCTAGCCGACTGACGGGGGGGAGCGAGGCGAGCCGACTGACTAGGAGCGAGGCGAGCCGACTGACGGGGGGGAGCGAGGCGAGCCGACTGACTAGGAGCGAGGCGAGCCGACTGACTAGGAGCGAGGCGAGCCGACTGACGGGGGGGAGCGAGGCGAGCCGACTGACGGGGGGGAGCGAGGCGAGCCGACTGACTAGGAGCGAGGCGAGCCGACTGACTAGGAGCGAGGCGAGCCGACTGACTAGGAGCGAGGCGAGCCGACTGACGGGAGGGAGCGAGGCGAGCCGACTGACGGGAGGGAGCGAGGCGAGCCGACTGACTAGGAGCGAGGCGAGCCGACTGACGGGAGGGAGCGAGGCGAGCCGACTGACGGGAGGGAGCGAGGCGAGCCGACTGACTAGGAGCGAGGCGAGCCGACTGACGGGGGGGAGCGAGGCGAGCCGACTGACTAGGAGCGAGGCGAGCCGACTGACGGGGGGGAGCGAGGCGAGCCGACTGACGGGGGGGAGCGAGGCGAGCCGACTGACTAGGAGCGAGGCGAGCCGACTGACGGCGGGGAGCGAGGCGAGCCGACTGACGGGGGGGAGCGAGGCGAGCCGACTGACGGGGGGGAGCGAGGCGAGCCGACTGACTAGGAGCGAGGCGAGCCGACTGACTAGGAGCGAGGCGAGCCGACTGACGGGGGGGAGCGAGGCTAGCCGACTGACTAGGAGCGAGGCGAGCCGACTGACAGGGGGAGCGAGGCGAGCCGACTGACGGGGGGGAGCAGCGAGGCGAGCCGACTGACGGGGGGGAGCAGCGAGGCGAGCCGTCTGACGGGGGGGAGCAGCGAGGCGAGCCGTCTGACGGGGGGGAGCGAGGCGAGCCGACTGACTAGGAGCGAGGCGAGCCGACTGACAGGGGGAGCGAGGCGAGCCATCTGACGGGGGGGAGCAGCGAGGCGAGCCGACTGACGTGGGGGGGAGCGAGGCGAGCCGACTGACGGGGGGGAGCAGCGAGGCGAGCCGACTGACGGGGGGGAGCAGCGAGGCGAGCCGTCTGACGGGGGGGAGCAGCGAGGCGAGCCGTCTGACGGGGGGGAGCAGCGAGGCGAGCCGTCTGACGGGGGGGAGCGAGGCGAGCCGACTGACTAGGAGCGAGGCGAGCCGACTGACTAGGAGCGAGGCGAGCCGACTGACAGGGGGAGCGAGGCGAGCCATCTGACGGGGGGGAGCAGCGAGGCGAGCCGACTGACGTGGGGGGGAGCGAGGCGAGCCGACTGACGTGGGGGGGAGCGAGGCGAGCCGACTGACCGTGGGGGGGAGCGAGGCGAGCCGACTGATGGGGGGGAGCAGCGAGGCGAGCCGTCTGACGGGGGGGAGCAGCGAGGCGAGCCGTCTGACGGGGGGGAGCAGCGAGGCGAGCCGACTGACGTGGGGGAGCGAGGCGAGCCGACTGACTAGGAGCGAGGCGAGCCGACTGACGGGGGGGAGCGAGGCGAGCCGACTGACTAGGAGCGAGGCGAGCCGACTGACGGGGGGGAGCGAGGCGAGCCGACTGACGGGGGGGAGCAGCGAGGCGAGCCATCTGACGGGGGGGAGCAGCGAGGCGAGCCGACTGACGTGGGGGGGAGCGAGGCGAGCCGACTGACGTGGGGGGGAGCGAGGCGAGCCGACTGACCGTGGGGGGGAGCGAGGCGAGCCGACTGACGGGGGGGAGCAGCGAGGCGAGCCGACTGACGGGGGGGAGCAGCGAGGCGAGCCGACTGACGGGGGGAGCAGCGAGGCGAGCCGACTGACGGGGGGGGGGGAGCGAGGCGAGCCGACTGACAAGACGATGGCAGAGGATTTGGTTTCAAGGCGAAATGTTAAAGTGCCTATTTGGTAATATTTTGGATTTAAACCCAGTGTTAATAGGGAACCTGCAAACATTAATAAGGCAAACTGTAAACTTTGTCTGATAAGTTGCCGCTAATTCGGAAGCGAAAGTGAACTGCACACGAGCATTGGACAACCAGCTATCATGCGCTGTTCATGTTGCTAGCCTGGCTCGGCCATGTAGCTCTTTTCTTTACAACATCCAACCATTTCTTTCCACAGAGGCCACTCACGTGCTTATCCAACCCTGTGGCCTCTAAGAATTGGACTACTGCAGCTCACTTCGAGCTGGTTTTCCACAACATGTCTTATCTTCCTACTTTTTCTGATCCAAAATGCAGATGGACATTTTGTTTACAAGTTCTTTGACATCACCCCATTGCTGCATTTCCACCACTGGCATTACCTTCTGTTCCTTCTTTCCCCCAGATATAGAATGAAGTAAAAACAGACCAACCCTGCATACCTGAAGCTAGTGGTCAAATGTTCTGGACCCCGTTGTCCTGTACCCCAACAGTGTTCTGTATCCTGTTCTCTTTGAGCAACAAGCCTAGCTTCATTTGGGTGGAAAAACCTTAAGACTCAAGAAAGGCATGCACCAAGACACTTCTCTGAATTTGGTACTCAGGTGTTGGAATGAACTTCCTTGGCTTTCCAAACAGCTGAGTCAGTGGCTGCCTTAAAACGAAGACTGATAACACATCGCTTCACTAAGCACTGGCATATATTATCCCCATGTGTGAGCTCCAAAACAGGTTTTAACAGTTGGGACAGAAAATCTTTGATGCTTGTGTTATTGCAACGATGTATTGCAATAAAGTCCCAGTGACTTACAGTCTCCTAATATGAAAGCATATTTTAGCATATCAACACACAGTCTGCTGGAATTTGTGATGTGTAACAGGATTTTAACTTGCGTTATCCAATACACAAGTTTAGAGGTGGGCAAATTGGTAGCATCTGGGACAAGCAGATCTCATGTCCAGGCTATTCATATTTTTGTACATAGTTGCCTGATGGACACGTGAGCTCAACAACCAGAGAAAGAAAATAAACCGTACTTCCTACCGAGTGTAGCCTGTCCACGCATCAGCTGAGAAATGACTATTTTTATCAGATGGATTAATTAGTCTGAATGGATGATTAAAAAAAAAATTAAAAATTACCTTGCAATGTGAAGAGAGAACATAAAAGGTCATAGCCACAATGTTCACCTATGAACTGTTCTGTGACATTTCATCCAAGAACTGTCATGGCTGGATGCGTAAAGAAAAAATATTGTGTAAATCTTTCACTGGCTATAGTGCAAAACGTGCAGAGTAGACTGTGTGTCTGCCCCAGATTATATGGCCATTCTGTCCCGGTATACAATTTAGGCTTGTAAGATAAAGGGATTCAAATGTTCAGAATGTTGGTCTAAAAAAAAAAAAGACAGTTGGTGCTGCTCATAGTCTTTCTTTCTTTATTTATTTATTTATTTATTTATTTATTTATTAGCCTGTTTAATTTGAAATTTAGCCTGTTTTGAGGTAAGCGTGACTTCATATCCTGTAAACATAGCTTCATCTTCATTTCTCGGTCAGCCTTGATTGCTATAATGATCACTGTGACCTGAGAGCAAGATGACCTTTGCAATACATCACAGGACGTGATCTACCTGTCCAAGTGTTTTGTAGTTTGCGGAGGACTCGGATGCTGTGTTGATTTTTTTTTTTTTTTTTTTTTTTTGATAGATTCAGCACCACAGGGGCATCCAAATGAGGTCAAGCTTGGCTCACAGTGCTGCAGTTTTCTGCACTTGAACGTACCTGGTTCACCGCAGCAGCTGCAGTTGAGGTCATAAGTTTACATACACCTTGCAGAATCTGCAAAATTTTAATAATGTAAAAAAAGAAGAGGGATCATAAAAATTGCCCCGAATAAGCTATTTTACATAAGATATTTACATATAGTCTACAAGACCCAATAATAACTGAATTTACACAAATTAAACAGATAAAGTTTACATATACTTGATTCTTAAGACTGTGTTGTTACCTGGATGATCAGCGACTGTGTTTATGTTTTGTGAGAGTTGTTCATGAGTCCCTTATTTATCCTGAGCAGTTAAACTGCCCACTGTTCTTGAGAAAAATCCTCCAGGTCCTGCACATCCTTTACATTTCCAGCATCTTCTGCATGTTTGATCCCTTTCCATCAGCGACTTTATGATGTTCAGATCCATCTTTTCACACTGAGGACAACTGAGGGACTCGTACACGACTATTACATAATGAGCGAACACTCACTGATGCTCAAAAAGGTAACCTGATACTTAAGAGCGCTTAAAAGTTAACTAAATATAACAGCAGCAGTGCTTAAGGATCTATAGTTAGTGGTCAGGAGGCAGTCGGATGTCCTGGGATGAGCACAGGACAGTCTTTATGATTACAGCAGCATCAGTCTCCAGTATCCAGGTGCGAGTATCCACTGAATACTGTATATATTTATAAACATTGTATATATTGATTTCCATCACTGGTTTCTAGCTAGAAACACTATAAGATATAATATCATGCTGTACAGTTCAGTCTACACACGTTCTCTAAAACGCACATGGCTATATTTCTATGGGAGTGAAATCTCAACCATGATCAAATTGTATATGATCCGATACAGTAGGCCTGGGCGATGACCGACTTATTGTCAATGATGCAAATATGATGTGGTACATTTAGAAACTCTCAGGAGAGGATAAAGACTATGGCTACACAATTATCCCCTCCACAGCAATTTTTCTTAGACTGTTTTAGTGCACTTAACTAGCCAGCTGGAAATACCTTATTACATTACATTAGCTACCGCTTTTTAACCTTGTCAAGGTTTCTGGACAACCAAAACATGGGACTGGGCAACACCAAGTTGTGTTTGTTCTGCTGTTGGTTCAAATTAGTTTACGATTTTCTTATTTTGTTGCACCACAGCCAGTAAACTGTCAACTTCCCACGGTTCTATCACCCAGCAGTCAGACGTATTAAGTTTACACAAAGAGTATCAAATCAACCTAAAGACACATTTGCCTCAGCAGCTTCAAATCTTTCCCGAGATTTATATTCGCAATTTATATTGGCACTCGGTGTGTATCCGAGCGGTTAGATAATAACTGCCACTCATGAATTTATTCACGCGTGACAAATTACACCAAGTTTTAGCTGGAAAAAACAAAACATCCTGGAAGCGGCGTGCCGAGTAGGCGCAGGTGGAGGCTGAACGCTCCCGGGGAGCGAATGAAGCAGCAAATAATGTGCCTTATAAAACACGTTCCCCTTGTCTGAGAGGGAAGCGAGCTGATTGGATGGCTGCATGCTTACAATTACACTGTAACTGTCTTTAACAAGACATGTCATTTCCCACGTCTAGGATCTGCATGTCTTTGTGTTTATCAAGAGCTTTGAGATTAGCCTTCATGGTTCTATTAGGACTGACACTGTGAGCGTGATGAACATACACAATATCCCACTGAACTGAAGCTTGGTATTCTTAGAGCTCAATTTGTTCCTGCTGAATGACTGAGTAGTGAATGAGGGGTTTTTTTTATTTTATTTTTATTTATTTATTTATTTTAAGAAGTAAATCTGAACGGAAATGTAAGAATCTCGGAAACATTTTCCAGAATATCGTAAACGTCATGCTTGAATTTCAGACAGTTTCTGGTTCAGCTTATTGTTCTATCTTAAGTGAAGGACTACAAAGCATGTGTGAGAAAATGATGTCATCCTAGGCTATACCTGGGTTGCCAGATATCCAACAATTCCAGCTAAACTTCTTCTCAGTAGAAAGAAAAGATAAAATTAGCAAAAACGAATACGTTCAAGCATTGGAAAAGGGGGGAAACGGTCACTGTGGTGTGCACGCATTTCTGGTTTGCAGTTTGTGCAATACGACATTCATAACAACTTCAGCTGTGTGTTGGTCACGTCATGCATTTCGCATGTGAGCAAACCCACATGGTACTTCTCAATGATTTTGTATAAAAACAAAAAATTGCTAAATATAACGTTTTATACTTGTCTGGGGGGGGGGGGGGGAAAGTAAATTAGTAAAGGGTGATGAGTGAGCTTCAGTTTCTTGGCAAGTAATTAAAATGTTTTATTTTCCCCACGTTTCATAAATTCACTGACATTCTCTGATGATGAGCATGAGATTGGAAATTTCTAAATGATTATCCCTGCTCTCTCTTGTTTCGTCTCCTTGTAATCTGCGGGGCTTCCGTTTCATCTGTCAGCGCTACGGCTGGCTGACTCGCTGATTCGCTCATGTTTTTAATTACGTTTTTTAAAAATTATTTTCAATTAGCTTTGGAAGTGGTTTCTCCTGCACGCATGACTAATTTGCGCCCTGGTGCTCAGCATTAATCTGCTGTTTATTTTTTGCCCTGTAGCTTCTTCGTGTGCCAAGAGCGGAGGCTAATATAGGACAGGCAAGGTCGCTTCTGTCTCTCACACATATCAAATGATGCTCGTGTTTGGGCTAAAGTGCTGTTTATGCTCATTTACATTTATATTCATTTATTTACCACGTGCTTTCATTTAAAACAGCTTGCAAGTGGAGCAGAATTTGCAGTACAGGCTCAGAGTTGTTAAAGGAGTGATGCAAAATGAGCATACAGCTTTAAAACTCGTTTCCTTCACCACCTTCTGCGTTGCTCGGAAGCTACCAAACTGCTTTTCGACATCTTCCAGGCATCAAGAATCTGATGTTCAACTTGTATACATATTATTTTGTCTCTGGGCTATTAGTTTGTTTGGACCTCGCATCAAGAAATTAATTTTTAATTTAAAAAAATAATAATAATTTTGTGTGCCACAACACTTACTTTAGGTCTGGAGCTGTCAAATCATTCAGTACGTTTACTACGGACAACAATATTCCGATATTAACCCGATTAAGATGATACTCTGATTAAGAAACTAGCATGTAAACAGCGATTATTGATGATCTTAATCTGACTAAAGTCATACTCGAAGTAAACACAAATGGAATTAATACATGTGGAGTATTCCTGTTTTAGTCGCATTATCGACGTGTTTTACAGACACGTACACACCTTAATCACACTATTAACGTCGAGTGGGAGTTTTCACCGCATTTTGCGACAGGACACGTACACATGGCAGCGCTCAACCGTTTAACGGCAAACGAGAGCACGGCTGTGTCCGAAACTGCGTCCTTACCTACTATATAGTGGGAGAAATACATGTATCTCGGCTACTATATAGTAGGTAAGTACGCAGTTTGGGACGCAGCCCACGGCTTCAAGCAGTCGTCTATTTGCACGTATAACATGATAAATAATTAACCGCACTTGAAGCTTTCGTAAAATTAAAAGTGAAACACCCAAAACTGTATACGGTACCATAACAAAGACGAACTGTACACAAACGTGAAATTCTGGAGGGAACGGCGGACAGTGTGGCGTGGTGATGTAATGACGTGTGACGTTAACCAAGCTATGTTCTATAACATGTAAAACAGGAACATGAAAGGAGTATTCTAAAAGTGACTCATGTAAACACCTTAATCACAGTATTGTCTTATTCAGAATAAGATCAATAATTAGATTACTGCTGTCCATGTAAATGTAGTCATTGACAGGTGAAGTGAATACCATTGGTTATCTAGTTATTATGGCACCTGTCAAGGGGTGGGATATTTTAGGCAGGAAGTGAACAGTCAGTTCTTGAAGTTGATGTGTTGGAAGCAGGAAAAATGGGCAAGCCTAAGGATCTCCAAAACATGTGCCGTATGCAGTGGTTAGTACCTACCAAAAATGCATCACAGCTTGCTGCGTTTGGGGCTGTGTAGCTGCATACCGGTCAGAGTCAGTAGCCCTTTCCACCGCCGAAAGCGTGTACAATGGGCACATGAGCATCAGAACTGGACCATGGAGCAATGGAAGAAGGTGGCCTGAGCTGATGAAGCATGTTTTCTTTTACATCATGTGGACGGCCTGGTGCGTGTGTGTTGCTTTCCTGGGGAAGAGTTGGCACCAGGATGTACTATGGGAAGAAGACAAGCCGGCAGAGGCAGTGTGATGCTCTGGGCAGTGTTCTGCTGGGAAACCTTGGGTCTTAGCATTCATGTCGTTGTTACTTTGACACGTACCACCTACATAAACATTGTCGCAGACCAAGTACACCCCTTCATGACAACGATATTCCCTAATGTCAGTGGCCTCTTTCAGCAGGATAATGCAGCCTACCACTCTGCAAAAAATAGTTCAAGAACGGTTTGAGGAACACGACAAAGAGTTCAAGGTGTTGGCTCGGCCTCCAAATTCCCCAGATCTCAATCTGATCTAGCATCTGTGGGATGTGCTGGACAAACAAGCCACAACTCGCAACTTCAAGGATCTGCTGCTAACGTCTTGGTGCCAGATGCCACAGCACACCTTCAGAGGTCGACAGGTCGGAGCTGTTTTGGCGGCACAAAGGAGACATACACAATGTTAAGCAGGTGGTTTTAATGATATGGCTGATCTGTATATATAAACATTCATGTAATTTTCCCTTCACCAATAATGTCTTCCTGTTGCTGATATCACGCTAGATTTTGCTCTTTTTTGTTTTAGGCGATCCACATCACACTCAGTCATTTTTATCCTGACTTCAAATAGGAAAAAATTCGATTGGCTTCCTATTTAGTTGTTACACTTACTATGTAAGATATACCATGGTGCTGTTATTTATCCAATCAAATGGGATTTGAGATTCATACTCAGACTCACCAAAACCCAGCGGTTGAAGAATGGAAAAACATCGCGTAGTCATCTTCAGCTGTCCAGTTTCGGTGCCCAGTATAGTCTCAGATTCCTGTTCTTGGCTAACACGAATGGAACAAAACGTGGTCTTCTGCTGTTGTAGCTCATCAGCACATCCAACTCAAGATCGCTCAACTCGGTTGTACACAGTGTTTATTTGAGCTCCCGTAGCTGATCCGTTGTATTTGATAGACTTGACTAAATCTTGACAGATTTAATTGAATTCATTTGCTGTATTACATGCACTTAAGCCCTACCCGCATGTGTCCTCCTTTATGTCATTTGACCTCCGAGAAAGCTTTTAAATTATTTATTTATTTATTAAAAAATAAAATAAAATCGTCCTACCATTAGCACTCATGGTATGCCTGTAGGTGGCTTTGCCCCTTTGTTCTAGTTTGAAGAAGTCTGTGACCTTTTTAAAAGCCATTTTAGCCTCCAGCTCTGAAAACTCACTGCTGTGTTGTGTTATGTTATATGTAAAAAAAAAAAAAATTAAATAAATAAATAAATTTTTTTTCAACAGTCGAGATGCATGAGCAGTGGAATGTTTTCAGGACCCATTACGTGAGCCCCCTTCATCCCCCACCCCCCGAGTCATCAGCCGTCCCTGTTGCTCAATAGGAAATCGAAGGGCTTCTTATTGCCTCTCAGGTGCTCAGTCCGCCGAGTCGATTTACCCCCACTGCATTTACGGCCAGCGCAAAGCTTTTAGAGCTTTTTATGCAGATTCTCACTCTTTCTCTCCGAGCTCGCATCTGAATGGAGCCGTAGGCAACTTATAGCTCGGGAGAATGGCCTGTTTTAAAATGCATGGAAAAATAAATGCAGCCTTTTGCTACAGTGGAAGTGGTCTTCATCACAGATCGAATGCGTCAGAGAGAAATGATCCCGGTAGGCTTGTGTAAGCCAGTGCGTCTGTATTTACGCAGACGGTTTAACTATAGACATGTGGAACATTTGTCATTGTAGTGATTACCTGACGTTTTTGCATGATTTATGATCGGTTCTTTGTGAACGGAACAGCAAGGGGCCGAGTGTTGAACCGTGTGTCCGTGACACTTGGGCTATAGGTTCCGTATACCCGAGACGAGGTCGAATGTGTCTCAGTGATGCCTTGTTTTTATCTTTCCCTGCAGTTTGCAGTGCAGAACAATTTGACCAAGTGTCTGATCTGTCTAGGAGGCGCCAGCGTGCTCGGGTCTGCGCTACTTAAACTCGGCCTGTCCCACATCATCGGCCTAGCTGAGCATCTCTTGAGTGCCTGCCAGGTAAGACCACTGTTCTCAGATGTGTTCCTTGCCTAAAAGCGAACGGCTTCAAACGGACTAAACCGTGCACACGCGAAAGCCGGAGATTAATAAAAGGAAACCGGGCCGAGTTTGTTATTAAATTCGTCCTGCGATTGAGATTTTAAGACTGTATTGTAACTATGCTTTAAAGTTCTCCACTTGAGTTGCACATCACGGATCAGGACGCTCGCAAGCAGCGTTTTTATGACCGCTTGCACAGTGTGCCGTGCGCTTTTATATTCCAAGTGCCGGTCCAACAGAAACTGTGAAAGTGAAAAGTGCGAAAGCATAAGGAAACATGACGAGAGTCTCGTCTCCCACTGAGCTCCGCTCTGGTAGGAAGCCTGTCGTGTACATTCGAACGAGGACCAAGCCAAACACAGACACGGTTCTCTCTCTACAGACTGTGTGCAGAAATTGTGCTTGACATTTGCGAAGGAAGTCGAGTCGCATGTTTGTGAGTCTCAGCCCAAGCGACTGAGAGAACCGGAGATAGATGCTATAGATGTGTCTCTGTTTTTCTCTGGAAAGTTTTGCTAAGGAAGAGTTTTGACTCCAAAACCAGCTGTAGTACACGCGCATGTGTGCAAATATATACTGAAGACCAACTCTGTGAACAACGGATTTGGATACAGTGTATATTAGCTATTCATTTTAGAAGAACAGATCATGGTTGTGATTTATCCTTCAGCGAAAATGAGTTCCAAACAGTCTTATCTGTATTTCTGAATTATACAGGAGAAAATAGCCTCCTTTCCTCTCTCGTGCTCTGAAAACCGTAGTTTCAGTGACATAATCGACGAATAATAGGATTAAATGAGAATCTTAACATTTATTGTCATTTTGTTACTCTACTAACTTTCTCTTATAGGACTCTAATGATATTTCCCTGTTACAATAACAATAACTTGTTTAAATGGCAAATAAGGAATTGAACAAGGTATTTGTTTTAAGATCTTTTTCTTCCCCCCCTCTTCATCTAAACTACTCAATCATATAGAGGTTCATCATTAATCTTAACTAGCCAAAATGAAACATGCTAAACTTAAACAGCCTTCATTAAGCAATGAAATTGCTGCACATATTTCACAACCACATAAAAACATCAAGCCCCTTGAATGAAGTGTAATACAGTATGAGGCTACAGCATCATCCATGTCCTAAGTTTTATCAAGTAGGAGTGTTGAGGTGCTGCTGTTTGTGCAGACTGCATTGTACCATGCGCTTACTTTGTTTTGATTTTTTAAAATTGTTTTATTTATTTATTTATTTGACTTCTTTCTCATTGCAGCTTTGCTAAATTCCAACTCCATAGAATTTGGACTTCTGTCTATTCTTTGTGTTTTCTGTCACTTACATTTAAGCTCAAGTGTGAAATGAGATCAAATCGTTTCTCTGGTCTCATTTCAACTTCGTTATCTAAGCAGGAAGCCTATATGTTGTAAGTGAAATCCACTGGTCTGTTCTGTTTGTTTGTTTGTTTGTTTGTTTTTTGCTGCTTGGAAACAGCTCACAGTAGGGCGTGAGCTAATGGTAATAACGCTTGTGCTGCCCCTAGTGGCTTCACCAGTGTATTGCATTCTACTCGAGTGGAATAGACAGCACTGTGCTCTGATGTAAATCTTTTTTGGATGATCAAAAGGCTTCAGCTACAACAGAAGTAAGATGCCTGAAGAATCAGGAGTCCAAGAGCCAGGGTATAGTCAAAGAGATGGTTTATTATGTGCGCAAAGACAGCCTGGGCACTACATTGTTTCTTAAGAATGAGTCTTTATTGGTCACATATACAGTAGAGCACAGTGAAATTGTTTTCTTCCCAGCCTGTCAGGAAGTTGGGGTCAGAGTGACAGCAGAGAGGGTTAAGGGCCTTGCTCTAGGGCCCAACAGTTTCAGCTTGGTAGTGCTGGGGCTTGAACCCCCGACCTTCCGATCAGTAACCCAGAGCCCTAACCACCAAGCCACCACTGCCCCCTTAGTCTAAACATAAGTTGGATACAGTTGGCTTTTATTTTCATGTGTTTGTGCAAGCAACATACCCAAGGCTAGTAAGGAAAAACATGAAAGAAAGACGAGACGAAAGGCAAAACACCTCGACAATAACATAATCAGGGACAGAAACCCAAAAACATCATGAGACCATGAGTAAGCAAAAATTACAATGAACTGATCTTAAATGATTGAATCATAATCATGGAAAATAAGGAAAAATATTTAACAGCTTTTATATTATAAACACTTACTGGTTAAATAAACAATGCATCGCATAAATGAGTCCATACAGGATTTCGCCGAGTTTTCTTTTGTGGTTGTTGCTTGATTTTGCTGCGGCTTTTAAAAAAAAATTGTGATGCAACTTGCTAAGGTTTTTTTTTTTTTTTTTTTTTTTTTTTTGCTTGTTTGTTTGTTTTGTTTCTTTTGCGGAAAACTACTTGAAATGGCGGAATTGCACAAAATTGTTTTGCACGGTCTTTTGCTGTGATTGTTGTTAAATGAGCCCTTTTATCTGTACTCATGTTCGACGTTTCAACTTAACCGCCTAGCATCCTACTTATCTCAAATCAGGAGAAGCTGAAGGGTTAAAAAAAAAAAATAAAACACCACCACCACCGCAGTTTTCAAAAACGTATTCATTCAGGAAAAGCAGCAATGGCTTCAGAAAGCAGGAGCTGGAAAATTCTGGAAAGCATGCATCTGCATCGAGTGGGTCGATGGTTAAAGAAATCAGCCTGGCGATTGGGAAGTTCATAGCTGCAGATACGAGACTCTACTTTGCATATTGGACAATGCAGGGTCTTATAATTACATGTAAATTATAATCCATGTAAATTATAATCAATAATAATTCTTACTTGCAACCGTACAGTGAAGGCAGTGTCTTCCTCTTGAGCTGCGGCTGATAATTACTCCTTTCAGAGCACTCTGCTAGGCTGCGAGCTTTTCTGTACTCAATCTGCACGCTGTGCAACTACTCAAGTGTCTACATTTGCCAGGGCAGCAAAAACACTTTAATTATTTGCAATTATGTCGATTTTATAAACTGTAGTTTTAGTGTAAGTTTAATGTGTTAATGTGTCTGCTTTGTCAAAGCTCCGCATTTTTAGCAAGTCATGTGGCGTCATCTGCCCTACGGAGCGTTGTCTTTGTATTTCGCTTGTTTTTAATTGTTACTTCATCACTCAGACTAGAGAGACGGTCTCTGCACAGACAGTCCATCAATACTCTTCTGAACCTACAGACAAAAACCAGCCCGTAGAAGCTATACAACTCTTTCGGTGCAATCACAGCAAACTGCTGAAGAGATGAGCTCAAATTGCTGCAGGAAAATGTCTTGTGTAGATGGAGTGCCAAAGATTCTTTGTGTGTGTGTGTGTCACAACAGCTGAAGTCCCTAAGAGGAAATAAGTATTCTGACACTTAATATACTTCCGGTGCAATTATCCACTTCAAATATACACGCATAACAACATTTTATTGACTAAATATAAACAAAAATTCCATATTCATAAGAGGCATACACTAAAATGTAGTTTAAAAAGTATTCGGGAACTACTTAAAAAAAAAATGCGTGTAAACTTTCCATAAAAAATGATTCAAGTCCTAGATGTAAATACTGCAAAAACTGCACCTGGTGTCATTATATAAGACGTTGCCATTGGTTGGGAAGATTTCACACCACCAGTGGCGATCATGCTGAAGGTGAAGGAGCATCTTAAAATTCAAATTCTCAGGGACAACTTTATTAAGCAACAGTTGAATGGAAAAAGCTACAGAGCTCTAGCAAAGACCTTAAATGTTACCGTCAGTACAACTGGATTGATGATATTCATATGCAGGTTGAAAGTTTTACATTCACATTTATATGGAGCTTTTGTAGACACTCAGAGCACTTTACGCTGTATGGGTGGGAAATCTCCTCAACCGCCACCTGGATGATGCGACGGCAGCCATAGTGCGCCTGAACGCCCACCACACACCAGCTACTGATGGAGAGGAGAGACAAAAGCACAACTAATAGACTCAGGATGGATGCGTCACACAAGATATCACCACATGCTCTCAGACTAATGATGAGGAAGGTACGAGAGAACCCAGCAGTCGCTGGAGTCGGAAAGAGTTGCAGGATGACGTGAAAGCAGCAGGAGCAACAGTTACACACAGAACAACAAGCAACGAAACCGCACTGTAACAATCTCCGTTCCTACACCTCATGCAAAACAGCTCTGCTAAAAACAGAAGCACAGTGATGCACGTCTTAAAGCATGTAGAGAAATCCAATTTCTTTTGGAGCAACAGTTTGGTCAGATAAAACAATTATAGAAGTCTGATAATACTTGACATGTTTGGAGAAAGGGTTGAGCGGACGATCCCAAGAACACCATACCGACGGTGAAGCATGGGGGTGGGAGCATCATGATATACAGTGCTTCTCTGAAACCATCGAAGAAGACATGAACTAAGGAAGGTATTGGGACATCCTTAAACTATTGGCGTTGGGAGAAGACGAACATTTCAGCAAGACAGCGGCTACAGACCTACAGGCAAATGAATTCAAGAAAGCCTTGTCAAGTCTCCTGACCTGAATCCCTTTGAAACATTATAGAGGATTATGAAATTGTGAGTGCATCAGAAGGACTCTTGTAACCTTGGGGAACTGACGATGATTTGCCAAGAGGAGTCGTCCCCAATTTTAACCACATTTCTCCAAAAAGTGAATTGCTTCTTACTGTAGACGTCTCAGAGCTGTAACTACCATCAACAGCTTTGCGATAAAGTACTAATGTCGAACGAGTGCTTTTGTCCGAATACGTTGAATGTACTTTGCAGGCCGTCTCAAATTCCACACAAATGGACTTTCTTTTTAGAGGAAAAGGATAAGATATAAACTCCTTTTCATTCATTTTGTCATGTCGAGCCAAATATAGTAAACCAGTATGGTTATCACGTGCGTGAAGTTCTTGGAGGAGTGCTTGACCACAGTTTGAACTTTTTATTATAAATGATTTGTGATGTTTTTTTTTTTCTGGTCGAACAGAAACCATCTCTGCTACAGAGTCGCTCTGCTCTCCTTCTCTCCACTCTCCGTCTGTCTTCATTACAGATCAAATCAGGCTACTTGCACTTATTTGGATTCGATAACCAGTTTCATGTCCACGACAAGGGTCGTCTTTAACCGTCCTGAAGGGCTTGAGATTGGTGATTTTTTTTCATTATCACGCCATCTGGTGAGTCACTAGTGAGCTGTCTTTGAGCCAGGAAACGGCCTGATTCAAGCCTTCCAGGACTAGAAATGATGACTCCTGGCCAACATTTATTCCGAGTTCACTCCTCCTGATCTTCCTGAAACGCTCGTGTCTTTTTATTCGGTGTTTTATCTTGGATCCCTGATCTGTGCTTTAGGACAAGCCAAGAGATATCTACTCTTTGCCACTCGGTGAGCTTGAAGATCTACTGTTTGTTTCAGGACCTGTCCTGAGAAGTAATGTATGCCTCAAGACAACCCTGGAGGGCTAAGCTTTGTTTTAGAACAAGCCTGGTAAGCAAACATTTGCAGTAGCACAACCTGCAGAGAGAAATGATGGCACACGCAGGCATTGATTTACGTAGATGCACACAAAAGAGACAGCATCCACAGAAGAATTGCGTCCGTCTCATGTCTGCTGTACGGTATGCAGTTTGAAGTGTTTTTACGTTAAGGTGTAAAATTCAGTACGTGTTTATGCACGTCGATTAATTTTGCACCCTCACTGTGGTTTACTAAGCTTAAAAGTCACTACAGAGATGGCATTGATTTGCATGTGCAAATTAATATGGCCGAAGGGCAGGTATTAAATTGGCAAAATTCCAGTTTCCTTGGTTTCATATTGCATATTCGCTGCACTTTCGTACTCCAGTGCCTTTGCAGATTCACATTTATCTTATTCAAACACACACTCATGGCTAGAAAATCTGTTCTTGTTACACGTCACAGGCAGTGACCTGGCAGTGTACTATAGTACTTCGATGATGTGTCGGTGTCTCATAATTATTCATGAGACTGCGTGTTCTTATCCTATGAGAAGATGCTGTCTCTTAATTATTCATGACAGCACGTGGTGCTTTCCTACAGATGTAGTAGATGAGAGAGGTTCAAATGGGTCGAAGGAGTTCGTTTCAGTGGTGTAAGAGTACGAGTGTGCTTTCTCGGGAGAGTTATGAGAATTGGAGAAAGGTGGACTTCGGACTTGCTCGTGAAAGCAGTTTGCGTCTATACAATGTTGCTGTACTAAGTCCCGAGGACTTTTCCATCCCTTCAAATGAGGTGGGTGTCTAATTTTAACCATGACCGTTTTACTTGCCTTTTGAGCTAAATTAAAACGCTTAAAGCTCCGCAGGCCGTCGCCTGCGAAGCTATACAACGGGAGTCCGAATTGAAGGGAAGAGCCTTCGCTTTTTTTATTCGTGAAAAGCTCGAGCCTATTAGCTATCTACCATTCTGATACTTTTCTCATCCGCGTTTCTGTTTTCCTCCATAGTTACGCCAGGGGCTAATGGTTTAAATAGACAGGGAAGACGACCTTGACTGCTTGCTTGTGTCTCCATTTAGCCCTGGGGATTCAGGAGGAGAGAAGTCCTCTGCCTCATCTGCAAACTTCGTCACTATCCATCTTTATTGTGAGTGTTCTGAAGGCTCGCCCCCCCTCTTCCTCCCCTGCCTTTCTCTGCCACGCCCACTCCCCCTCCCTTCTTCTCACAGCCATCCGCACCCATTTAAACTGCATTTTTCAAAAACATTGAGAGGTACACTTGAGCTGAAAGATGGAGGTTTAATTTTCAATCCGTTGATGTTTACATGAAATATGATGCTGAAACTTCCAGATTCCAGATGTTGTTGTTATTGATAGATTTTTTTCTTAAGATATTAGGTTTTTTTTTTTTTTCCAGTTTTCTTTCCATATCTGTGACAGCATGTGAGAGCAGGGCCAAAGAGGCTGACCTTTATTTTTAGACATTACTTAGAATTTATTTGTGAGCATTTAGCTCCAGTTTATTGTGTCGTTGTGGATGGCAGGTTTTTTTTTCTTCCCTTTTAGTGACCCTTATGTTAGGAATACAGAAAATATTACATGAGTTTCACTTCACTGAATAGTCAATATGCATTCAGGACATAGCAGTAGCTCTTGTCAGTAAGCAAGGGGTTGCAGCAGTTGGATTGATATACTTCACATGATTTCCCAGAGCCATACAGGAGCCTGTTTTTTCTGCTCTGTGCTGCTATTCCTTTTTTTTTTCTTTTTTTTTAAAGCTGGTTCTTGTACAGTCTGTTGAGACAGGCACTGATGCATTTGTTTTAGTTTTTGCGTTGACATTTCTCAGACTCATCGGCAAGCTTCAGAACACGAAAACAAATCCATTCTCATCAGACAAACACGCAGAAACTTGGCAAAGCCAGGCATCATGGAAAAGCAAGATAACTGGGTGAAGGACACAAGGTACAAGGATATAGTACATATGAAATCATGCAGTAGTGTAAAGCGATATACGCAAGCTAGTATTGTGATCACAAGAAGACTCGACTCTACTAAACGGTGAGTGAGTGTAATATTTGGATTTGTTCGTTCATTCATCCATTTTCAGGGATTCCCGAATCATACAGGGTCGCTCGATTGACCTGCGGAGTCGAGAGAGAAACTCACAATGTCCACTTTTGTTTCATTCTTTTATTTTACAAATGAATATTAGAAATGTCAAAGATGGATTTTTTTGTGCTGATGTTTTGAAATGGGCTTAGTGGTTAGCACGTTCGCCTCACACCCCCAGGGTCGGGGTTTCGATTCCCACCGTGGCCCTGTGTGTGCGGAGTTTGCATGTTCTCCCCGTGCTGCGGGGGTTTCCTCCGGGTACTCCGGTTTCCTCCCCCAGTCCAAAGACATGCACGGTAGGCTGATTGGCATGTCCAAATTGTCCGTAGTGTATGAATGGGTGTGTGAGTGTGTATGTGATTGTGCCCTGCGATGGATTGGCACCCTGTCCAGGGTGTATCCCACCTTGTGCCCGATGCTTCCTGGGATAGGCTCCAAGTTCCCCGTGACCCTGAAAAGGATAAGCGGTATAGAATATGGATGGATGGATGTTTTGAAATGTTAATGGGTGTCACATTCAGACAAGCCACGTTTAAAAGAATAGGGTACACGTTATTTTAATCTTTTTCACTATCCTGACACTAGCGTAGTTCACCAATAAAAAATGGACAAATTTCCCTGTCCTTCTACCGTCCCAAACAAACTAGCATTGTGTCTCAAATCATCGACTTACTTGCGTACAATTTAAACCTTTATTGAGGACTAACAATAACCTGTTTTCCTATTACTGTTAGCATTTGAGTTTTAAAAAATTCTCACGACACCTTCAAACCTAAAATTTGTCTAACACCAGTGTTCTGGATTTTTATTATTATTTTTTTTAAGATTAGTAAATACCTTTTTAATGTAAGGTAAGAGTTTTAGATTTGAGACACAGCTCATGATAACACTCATGAGGATGGCAGAAAGTTTTAAGAGAGTTATTTGGTTCGGGCATTCCATCTAGCGAATGTAGCTTTTTAATCATCCAGATGTACATAAGATACGCAGCGAGTGTGCGAACAATGGCACTCGCATTGCTGCTGCTTCTGCAAGCGCACACGAAGTTGCATCAAATATAAACCAGGTTGGTCTCCTACGCTTTGAGCCATATCACACAGAATGAGAAATCAATGGTTGTTCGTATGCAGGCTGTTCTGGTGCAGGTCAATCAGATGAAGTACCACACAGTGCTCAGTCGTTTCTACGTAATGCAAATCGTTTGATCTGAGACCCTGTATACCTCCAGGTGCTAGTTGCTCAAGTGTAACACCAGAAAAAATAATTTCTCTCAGCAAGTGAAAATATCTTGAATGTAGGAGAAGGGGGGAGGGAGGGGGGGGAACAGACAGACCTATGAGGGTGGTTAGGATCCGTGAGAAGGCTTTATTTCTAATTACAAAACAGTCCAATATTCAAAGTTGAAACAAGCTCAAATTCAGAGGATAAGCCATAAGAGTAGTTGGGTACACAAACAAAGGATCTAAACACATTCTAGAGCTAAACACGGCTCAGCACTTACAGAATTAGGAGATTGGCAAGACTTTGCAATGATTGGCTAAACTTGTGAGGTATGGGGAAGTAACAGGAAATTGAGTTTTTTTTTTAAATAATAAAAGTTATTTAGCTGGAAGAGGTGTGAAGTTAACAAGAAATAAACAGGATATAGTGTAAATGTTCAGCTGTGTTGTTCGGTTGATCTCGCTGGTGGTTGCCACTTAGAATTGCACAGTAGGCCATTTTTGCCACGCCTCTTTTTTCTCCATCTGTCCAAATTGCGAAAGATATGTGCTGCTCATTCGGACAGCTAGCTTCCAACTCGACCGTCTTACAAGTAGTTAACCAAACTGTAATGACGAGAAGAGCATACTAGCCTAGATGCCACCGTATGCCGTGCCTGCGTTTATAAAATGAACTTTTCCGGCGTGAGGGTGGTGAGTTTCATGGCCAGAGAAAACGGTGCATAATTGGAACCGCCTCTGAGAATGCCGATCGCATCCAATTCATTGCTCCGTTTTCTACGTATCGGATCGTCTCCTCCCCCGGCACCCAATTAAAGCGTGTGCGAAGCAAACGCCCGAGCGATGAAAATGCGAAATCTCTTTCGAGCGATTTGTCCAGACAGGATTTAATGAGGAGATAACGATGAATGGCGGGTAACGTCGTTTGAAGGTCATGTTTGTGAAAGTAAACAAGGAGTTAGGAGTTTGGACTGAATATGTTTTTAATGATCAATAATAATGCGGAGGCAGCGAATTGCTGTTGCTGATTAAAGTGTGTGGATAATGCAGATATTTCAGGCTAACTTTGGAGTCTGACATGAGCTCGTCGAACTGAAACTCTTTTTGAGACATTAACTAGAATGATAAAACGTCAGAGAGTCGCTCTTGTATCTGGTGTGATCGATAGAGTAACTGATCAGCCATGACAGCTTGAACCCCAGTTAAGCTTTAAAGGCTTCATGTTCTTATTGTCTACTGTATATCAGGCACTTTGTTACTTGATATATACTTTTTATTTGCATCTGGTTCATACTGTATTATCACACCATCAGAGAGCTCGTGGCTCGAATGCTAATTTCGCCTATTTTTTCCGTGGTTCGGGTGTTGAGAGGAAGTGGCATATGGTACAGTAGCTTATTTGGCCAGAACTCCAGTGATTAAGAACAAAACAACAAAACAACTTGCATCTGCTTGCTATAGCTACCAATTAACTAATGATTTGAAATTCAGCTCCTGAAATGACTGTAATTAGGGATGTTTTTAGTACGATAATCATATCAAAGCTCTTGTTCTTCCAGTACCTGACACTGGTACCTGACATTTTGCAAATTTCTTTTCTCAAGTTATGTGAGACATGTTGGCAATGTAAGACAGTTTGTCCCTGATTTAAAAACAGCAATTTAACACCTGCAAAAACAAACAAGGGCACACGGTGGCTTAGTGGTTAGCACGTTCGCCTCACACCTCCAGGGTCGGGGGTTCCACCGTGGCCCTGTGTGTGCGGAGTTTGCATGTTCTCCCCGTGCTGCGGGGGTTTCCTCCGGGTGCTCCGGTTTCCTCCCCCAGTCCAAAGACATGCATGGTAGTCTGATTGGCATGTCTAAAGTGTTCATAGTGTGTGAATGTGTATGTGATTGTGCCCTGCGATGGATTGGCACCCTGTCACCCTTGTGCCCGATTCTCCCTGGGATAGGCTCGAGGTTCCCCCATGACCCTGATAAGCGGTATAGAAGATGGATGGATGGAAAAACAAACAAACATCCAATGTCATTTACTAATGTGACCTATGCTGGATTCGCATAGATAAATGAGTAAAACAAAACATGCTATCCATTTTCTGTGTTTGCTTTATTGGATATGCAGTTTTGTCCGTTTCTATCTAAAGGTGCAAGTCGAAGCAAATAGATTCATTTCGTGCCCCCATGGTCTAACAGATCTTTGACTGTGTTGCCAAATATTAATGGATGAAGGGCGGGTATTACATTCGCTTAGCCTGTTTTGACCATTTTTAACATTTTAGGTTTCATCATGTAACATGATGACGCTAACCAAGATAAAGCAGTTAATAAGTCTTATTGAGAAAGTTTAGCAAAACGATATTTTTAGGTTTCAGTAAAATCATCAGAAAGTCAGACAGAGTGATGACTTGATATTCTTGCTTTAAAGTTTGTTTACATATTCGATATATTGGTGCACGTTTGTACCAAACAGGATTTAAACAAATCTAGGCTTGTGTTATATTGATCCCCCGCCTACTCCCCCCCCCCCACCCCCACTCACTATTTATCATTCAAAACAAATTGATAAACAAATTCTCATCCCAGCCTTAAAAAAAAAAGACAGGAAAGCAAGCATTTCCACTCTTTTAGGTTTAAGGAGAGTAGAGGAGGGCGTGATAATAATAATAATATCTGCCGTGCAGTCGTTAACTGCTGGCTGGCAGTGGTGATTGAGTGAAAACTCAGCTGGATGGTGGTGAAAAAGGTCAGAAGAATTTTGGATTGATTTGCAGTAACGTCTCTTTTGGAAGGAGATAAGTAGAACCAAACAATGGCACCTAAATTATAGGATAAAGGAGCCACTGCTTTTCCTTTTTTTACATATATATATATATATATATACAGTGAGGTAAAAAAGTATTTGATCCCCTGCTGATTTTGTACGTTTGCCCACTGACAAAGAAATGATCAGTCTATAACTATAATGGTAGATTTATTTGAACAGTGAGAGACAGAATAACAACAAAAAAATCCAGAAAAACGCATGTCAAAAATGTTATAAATTGATTTGCATTTTAATGAGGGAAATAAGTATTTGACCCCTCTGCAAAACATGACTTAGTACTTGGTTTAAAAACCCTTGTTGGCAATCACAGAGGTCAGACGTTTCTTGTAGTTGGCCACCAGGTTTGCACACATCTCAGGAGGGATTTTGTCCCACTCCTCTTTGCAGATCTTCTCCAAGTCATTAAGGTTTGGAGGCTGACGTTTGGCAACTCGAACCTTCAGCTCTCTCCACAGATTTTCTATGGGATTAAGGTCTGGAGACTGCCTAGGTCACTCCAGGACCTTAATGTGCTTCTTCTTGAGCCACTCCTTTGTTGCCTTGGCCATGTGTTTTGGGTCATTGTCATGCTGGAATACCCATCCACGACCCATTTTCAATGCCCTGTCTGAGGGAAGGAGGTTTTCACCCAAGATTTGACGGTACATGGCCCCGTCCATCGTCCCTTTGATGCGGTGAAGTTGTCCTGTCCCCTTAGCAGAAAAAAAACCCCAAAGCATAATGTTTCCACCTCCATGTTTGACGGTGGGGATGGTGTTCCAGGGGTCATAGGCAGCATTCCTCCTCCTCCAAACACGGCGAGTTGAGTTGATGCCAAAGAGCTCCATTTTGGTCTCATCTGACCTCAACGCTTTCACCCAGTTGTCTTCTGAATCATTCAGATGTTCATTGGCAAACTTCAGATGGGCATGTATATGTGCTTTCTTGAGCAGCGGACCTTGCGCACGCTGCAGGATTTCAGTCCTTCACGGCGTAGTGTGTTACCAATTGTTTTCTTGGTGACTATGGTCCCAGCTGCCTTGAGATCATTGACAAGATCCTCCCGTGTAGTTCTGGGCTGATTCCTCACTGTTCTCATGATTAATGCAACTCCACGAGGTGAGATCTTGCATGGAGCCCCAGGCCGAGGAAGATTGACAGTTCTTTTGTGCTTCTTCCATTTGCGAATAATCGCACCAACTGTTGTCCCCTTCTCACCAAGCTGCTTGGCAATGGTCTTGTAGCCCATTCCAGACTTGTGTAGGTCTACAGTCTTGTCCCTGACATCCTTGGAGAGCTCTTTGGTCTTGGCCATGGTGGAGAGTTTGGAATATGACTGATTGATTGCTTCTGTGGACAGGTGTCTTTTATACAGGTAACAAACTGATATTAGGAGCACTCCCTTTAAGAGTGTGCTCCTAATCTCAGCTCGTTACCTGTATAAAAGACACCTGGGAGCCAGAAATCTTTCTGATTGAGAGGGGGTCAAATACTTTTTTTCCCTCATTAAAATGCAAATTAATTTATAAAATTTTTGACATACGTTTTTCTGGATTTTTTGTTGTTATTCTGTCTCTCACTGTTCAAATACAACTACCATTATAATTATAGACTGATCATTTCTTTGTCAGTGGGCAAACGTACAAAATCAGCAGGGGATCAAATACTTTTTTCCCTCACTGTATATAAAATATATATATATATATATATATATACACACACACACACACACACACACACACACACACACATATATATATATATATATATATATATATATATATATATATATATATATATATATATATATATATATATATATAATGTATATATATAATGTATATAATATGTATGTGTGTGTGTGTGTGTGTGTGTGCGCGCGCCATGCAGAGAAAGAAGTTTATCAGTATGATGGTAATCCACTGATGTGTGGGAACAATGGAAAAACTAATGTTTTGTCTCGTTTTGTTTGGATCACATCACTGCCAGTGATCATGAGTGTACGCATCTATTCTACTCCATGGATTAATGAAGTAATTATCACAAACAGCACTGGCCTTTCCTCCAGCAGCAGCTGGAGTGAAACACAACCCCCCCTCCCTCCCTCTCTGGCTCGCCCTTATTGTTCTTTCACTCTCTCCCTCTCATTCTCTCTTTTCTCTTCTTGACTAATCGCAAACTATTATGCGCTTCGTCCTTTCTTATTTTTTAATAGGAGGCAACTGATATGGGAGTCAGGGATGAGCGCGCTTGAATGTATTTGCCCACGTTTGACTCCAGCACGTTAAATGAGGCTAATCGGGCATGCCGAGTTCGTCGGTTCGGGGAGATGACAGTGGAAACCGAAATCAAAAAATATATATATATTATATATTTATATATTTATATAATATATATTTATATAGCCATTCGCTCATGTAGATAAACTAATCTTTGAAACTTTCACTGTTCATTTAAAGACAAGCTTCCTCGAATGTCGGCCATGTTGTTGAAATCACGCCGAGGATAGGAAGATGGCAAATCAGCAGAAGAGATCTTTTCAAAAGTATTGAGAATTGGCCGAACGAGTGAAGAGAACCAGGAGGTCATTTACTGACATTGTTTTTAAAAATAAATCACTGTCCAATATGGGAATGCAATAGTGTTTAAAACAGTCATTCCCACATTTACATACAGCTTGCACCCCCTTTTTTCAGGGTTTACACAGCATCTTCAATAGTGTGTGAGAAAGGGACTGACCTGAGCGTGCAGAATAGCTTCAGAGATTGGGGGTATTAAAAATGAGAACAAGGTGCCTTGATTTGCATGCACAGACACACACACACACACACACCCCAAGAGGATCTCTCATAATATTAGTACTTGCTTTATATCTTGCTCATTTGCACAAAACCAGGAACACAGCTCCATTCCCAGAGCCAAAGCTCTTTTCTTAATGGCCTGTATAAAACTCTTCTTTAAATCCGGCTCGGGTCAGCATTGCTCAACCTTGACGATTCAGTAACCGAGTCTTCATCAGAGTTCTGACAGTTCAAGGACAAAGGAAGAAAAAGTGCGCCTTCCCCAAGCAGCGATGCGTCACCCCACCCACCACGTTTGCCTCTGATAAAGATAAACTTCATGCTGTAGAAGAAAGACGCAAGAGAAATATTTTCCCAGACAAACTCTGGGCTGCAATCTGCGTGTAGCTGACATCTTGGTCGTCTCATAGCTGGAGTTCTGAGTGTTTTTGTCAACTCTATTAGGATTATCATGGTTAATGCAGAATAAGACGAAGCCGAGAATTTGATTCAAGGAAATAATTGAAGGGCAGAGGCAGGGGGGGAACTAATGACAGAAAGCTGAGGCAGGAAAACTGACAAGCTAAGCGATGTTCTGAATAAAAGAGAACGCACAAGATTGGCCCCGTTGGACAACGGGGAATGATATGCAGGCACATGCACACAAAGGTTTGAATCCATCTGCATTTTGCAGAATATTGAATCATCAAAGGTCACAGAGATCAGTCTGGAGATTCTGGTAGGTTCTGTCAAATAACAAGGTCAAGAACCACCTTCATTCACAGAAAGAAGCAAACTTTTCTCGTTTAATCATCTCTTAATCGGTTTAATGTTTAATCTGTTTAATGTTCAATTCTCTAGTAACGTTTAAAGGTGCAATAGTTTTTCTTTTTTTTAACTTCTTACTATGTAGAACATGATTAAAAAAAAAAAGTCACTGTTGAACCCCATGTGCTTAGAAAACCTATTTGCCTTACAGTCCAGAGTGCTTGTTTATGTTCGGATTTGCATCTTGTCAGTTATTGTACAGACACTCCCCAATACCTTTTCAAAGAAAAAAAATATGGCTGAAATCGGCATGCGCCCTGCACAGACAGATAATTCTCCTGTCAGCAAAAATGCTGTGCTTTTGAACAAATGCGCCATGACAACACATTAAAACTGGAATAAACGCTCGCAGCACTTTTTCAAGATTGAATAATTTATTACTGGTGAAGGGGATGAAGTTGCTCCTGGACAGGTCAACACAGCCTGTCTAAATCATAGAATTGTGTTGAATGTCTGGAAATCAGATCAGCTTATTGCGAAGAAAAAAAGCACAACGTAATCATTAGACCATTTTTGTTAACTTGATGCTCGTTTGTAGATGGGATTCTGTGGACCTTTTCTAAGACCAGTGACCGTATCTTACTTTGAAAAGCCTGAGTGTTCAAAAGTGTCTTTCAGGTTTCCTGCCTAAAATGGCTCCGCACTTCTATCCACTTATCGAATTGAAGCCTACAAGTGAGAGAAGTTTATCAGATAAAATATTAAGTGTAATTTACTTTGAGTATCTGGTCCATTACTTAAAAAGTTGCCGTGTTCTAAGTTGTTAAACACATCTTGATGTAAATGAAAGTTGACATTATGTTCTATCGTCTCGTGTTCATCTTTTGATCTCAAACCCAAATGTATTGCGTATATAGCGGAGACGACAGTATTGGCCTTGCCGTTCCAGTACTGTCGGAGGGGATTGTATCACATCTACTGTATATATGTCGACTGTTCTGAGCAGGCAAGCATAAAAACCTTGATCTTCAAAGATTTCTTTTCATGTTTTCTTATAACAAGTTCAAAATGCACACCGGGTGCAAACCTCGTCCTAGAGGGTGCGCCGTGGGCAGGTCTGGCGTTTTCTACTTAACAGCTGTCGAAAAGCCTCCGAGACCTGCAGCAAAGCCTTCATCCTCGTACGCTACAACTCATTAGATCTTTGGCTCCAGTGTAAACTCTTGGGACCATCACGCAACCTCGTCAGCGTAGGCAGGAACAGCAAATATTTGTTTTTGTTTTTTTTTTTACACAAGGTGCGAGTCAAAATGTGGGATTGCGTTACCATATTTTGTACATATTTCAAACGATTCACACTCGCAGCAATCACAACAAAAATAAAACTCTTGATTGCTGCTCTGCCACTTCCAGCTGGTTTGAAAAGCTACACTGATTAGCATAGGATTGTGTTGCAAGCATCACGGCGACGGTGAAAGAGTGGCGCAATTATCGCTTCGGGTTTAAAATGAGCTTCACTGTCCTTGAAGTTAACTGCCTGCTATCACAATGACAGCACTACATGCTAATTAAACAGAGGCTTCCCTTTTACAGCCCAGGTGCTGTAATGATTTGCATTTATTTTCTTAGAATTAGTCACTGTGATGAGACAAAATACCGGGCTATTCATTTGTTGGTGACAGATGCTATTCTTAATATTTTTTAAAAAAAGATACTTATTCTACACTTTTCTGGCCACAAGCTTCAGAATCACGAATGCTGCAGTGTGATTGACTATTGGTAGGTCATTGGGTTGCTTTGCTGCCTCATAGCTCCAGAGTCCTCAGGTTGATCCTGAGCTGGTTTTCACTAGGGTTTCCTCGCATTGTTCTAAACTGTGCCGGTAGGGAGATTGTCGACATCTGCTTTGTGCCCAGGATTTCTGGGATAGGATCAGAATCCATGTTGAAATTGATTAATGAGTTGGAACACATTGGGGCTCAGTTATCAAGCTGGAGGCGAACGGATTTACTCGTAAATTGTTCGTAGGAGCATTTACATTCAAGAAAATCCTGTAAGATCATAAAAACATTCGTAACCTACTCTTGCGTGAGAATTTACGCATTAAGAAGACTAACTCCATGGAAAGCTCATTTAATCTGTTTCAAATCATATTATTTGAAACAAGTAACTGCACTTTAATATATGGACTAAACGGTCAAGTTTAAATGGCTTAAGTAGCCATTTCAATTGCACATGCCAATTAAAATAATGACCAAAAGCACACCAACACAAGGACGTGCTGTATTGGCTCGGCGTATAAATCGGTCGCGTTTGGCATGGCATCTTCTTTTAATTCTACATAACATTTTATTTGACAGCTCCTCCAGGATTTTGTGATCACAGAAATGATCTTGATTGATTCAATATATATATATTGAATTGATATCACGATGTGCAGCGCGTTCCATAAGTATTCAGTCCCCCTTTGTGATGGATACCCCTATTAGTTCTGGAGTAACCATCAGAAGTCACAAAATTAGTTGAATGAAGTGTAAAAAAAAAAAAAAGGTGTTACACAATCGCAGTATAAATAGACCTGTTCCGGGAAGAAGCCAAAGTTTGTTTGAGAACATGCCTAATGAAACGGTATCGTGAAGAACTGTCAAAACAAATCCTGGACAAAGTCCTGGAAAGTATCAGTCCAAGACTAAATTAAAGGACCAAGCACAGCAAATACAAACAAACAAACAAAAATAGTGTTGGGCCCCTGAGGAAGGAATTTACCTGCCCCAAGTATGTCAGCTGCACTGTACAATGGCTGTCCCTAATTTCCTAACAAAGATCATTTCCATTTCTTCAGTCACATGGCAGTAAAAGATCAATTTAAATTCTTTTTCGGTGCTGCAATGAGAAATTGATCTTATAAATGGAAAGAAAAAACGTCCATGTGGCAGCCTCATGACTTATTAGCTGTTCTCTTTGCTTCCTCCTTTTTTTATGTCTCAAATTTATATGGTTAATAGCTGGAAATAAGCAGAGTGGTGAAGCCGTGCTCTTTGCTATTGCTCACTAATTCTCTTAGGAGAAAAATCCCATTTTCAGACCCGTCTAGATTAATTTATTGATTTTTTTTTTTTTCCCCCAAATGATCTCCCCCCCCCCCCCCATGAATAAATGATGTGTCCCCTCCCCCAACCGCGAGGAATGACTCTTTTTGAAATGTGAGCTGGCTGTGAGTTGTGTAGACACCCCTTCTGCTTTTAAGGCTGCACTTTCGAAAACGAAGGATAGGCCTGTCTGGATAACTCCGTCGGACGTGACCTCGATCATTTTAGCCGACCTCGATATCGCCCATTGTGTTCACGAGTGTTTGTTTACATAAGAATGAACGTCACCAGCTATTCGCCATTCTGCTTCTGTCCTCTCGTCTGCTCTGGGGCTCTCAAATTAAACTTCGAACTTAAGATGAAAATGCACCTTCGAATGCAAAAACTGGGTGCATTCGAATTTTGTGTGTAGAATGCACTAGCACTGATTTTAATTAAAGCATACTGTTGAAAAAATGACGCAAGATATTAACAATGTTTTTTGAAGAAGAAAACTGTTCTAGAAAGAATACTGAAGAAAGCTGCGTGAGCTGAAGTTGAACAGCGAATGAACAGCGGTAAACTGAAGCGCTTTACTAGCGGGTTAATTAACTCACCCAAACGCATCCTATACATGAGATTAATCAGCCATTTACACACAACATGAACTTGAGTAACACGCTGGGTAGAAAAGTCACGTTGTGAATACGTTCTTTCCGTAGCAACGCACTAAAGCACACACCATGAATAACTAAACATAAAGAATTGTTTTACAGCAGTGAAGTCATTGTAATGTTATTATTTCAGGAGGGCAGTTTTCACAAGTGTTTGTTGATACATGATTAAATTAATATACAACCCCAATTCCAAAAAAGTTGGGACGCTGTGTGAAATGTAAATAAAAACAGAATGCAATGATTTGCAAATCTCATACACCCATATGTTATTCATAATAGAACAGAGAAAACATATGAAATGTTTAAACTGAGGACAGGTATATTTTTAAGGAAAAAAAATAAGGTAATTTTGAATTTCATGGCCGCAACATGTTCAAAAAAAAAAAAAAAAAAGTTGTTGGGACGTGGGCAACAAAAGGCTGGAGAAGTGAGGGTTACTAAAAAGAAACAGCTGGAGGAAAATTTTGCAACTAATTAGGTTAATTGGAAACAGGTCAGTAACATGATTGGGTATAAAAAGTATCTTAGCGAGGCAGTGTCTCTCAGAAGTAAAGATGTGATGGAATCTTAATGGAAGCATATGTTGCTCTAAAGCCTGTATATACCTTTCAGCATTGATGGTACCTTTCCAGATGTGCAAGCTGCTCCAGGAAAAAAAAAACTTAATGAGTCAGCAATATAGAGAGCTGACACAGTTATTTTGTATACATTATGCATATATTTTGACAGCAGTATAGTTCTGTAACTATGCACCTACTGACAGCTCTAGATTTACTGGCACCCTTTAAGAGAACAATCATTAGACACACCCATTCAAAAATTTTCCACTCCAGCGCTTGGACTAACCTCTAAGGGTTTGTGAAAGAAGTAGAACACACAGCACTTTGCCAGTGTGTCAGAAAAGTTTTTAAAAATTAATGGCGGTGGATCATTGATTGCTTTGTGGTGATGGTTCAAGATCTCTTGTGAAGATTGATGATATGAGGTCTGATAAGATGCCACTAGGATGCACTGGGCTCCCAAATAGCGCCACAGAAGAGTGTTCACTCTGTCATCTGGGGACGGCGAGTTCTAATCCTGAACGATACTGCAACTGTGGCCAGGAGCCAAGAGAGCAAAATGGGATGGAATACTCTCACTCTGCTGTCAATCACAGTGACCCTAGCCAATTGTGAGCTCCTGTATGTGGAAGAGGGCGGATAGCGCTTTCCTGTCAGGTGCCTTCAGTTGTCTCGGAGGAAGAATGTAAATAACACACTGTTATACGACAAGAAGAACTTTCAGGGTGGTTATGGATCACACCAAGGAGGATTAAAAGGAATAAGAGGAATAAAACTCTTTGGCACACACTGTTGGAAAATAATACTTTGGGCGGTAACTAACGCTTCGTGTCGGATCTCATCCCACTACACCAGTATTGGTTTATTTTTCTTATAACAGTACACCTGCAAGTGTTTTATTCTACGCCTACACTTGTCAAGATATGGAGAGAGATATATATATCCATTCATCAATCTATTCATGGGATACAGTAATTTTTATTCGCAACATTTTCCAACAATACGATCAAGTTCTGAGAGAGGGTATGAGCTAAAATGAAGATGCGTCATGTTGGATGAAATAAGTCACAGGTTCCTTTGGCATGACCCTGCTTGTGAGTGATGTTGGGAATTGTGGTTTTTGAGGACACAGCCATGAATTCATGAACTACCCAACAAAGGAAATGTTTTCATTAATGGTAGAAACTCACACACTTAAGATTGGATCATCTTAGATAAAGCTCAACAAATGGACTCTTGGAGACAGCCGAATCGATTTGCTGTCTTGTAAATCTCTGTGTTGTGTGCGTATCACACTGGAGCTGGCGGGGGGGGAAAGATGCCCTGAAAAACATCTCTGCTAGAGAAAAAAAATCAATTTGTGTAAGACGTTGGCGCTTCTAGATCGAGATCATTTTACAAGCGGATAAACTGGACATGTCGTACACTTATCAGCCTTGTTTTGTTCATTATCAGAGTTTCAGATACACGCACGCACACACACACACACACACACACACACACACACAAACAAAAACAAAAGGCATCAGTTCAGCATTTCAGTCTACAACCCCAGTTCCAAAAATGTTGGGATGCTGTGTAAAATGTAAATAAAAACAGAATGCAATGATTTGCAAATCTCATAAATGCAACACGTTTCAAAAAAAGTTGGGACAGGGCCAACAAAAAGCTGGAAAAGTAAGTGTTACTAAAAAGAAACAGCCGGAGCATAATTGGCGACAGGTCAGTAACATGATCGGGAATAAAAAGAAGATCCTAGAGAGGCAGAGTTTCGCAGAAGTAAAGATGTGATGGAATCTTAATGGAAGCATATGTTGCTCTAAAACCTGTATATACCTTTCAGCATTGTTGGTGCCTTTCTAGATGTGCAAGCTGCCCCTTCCATAGGCACTAATTCACCCCCATCTTTACTTCTGCGAGGAAAGCTCATTAAGAGGAAAGGTAGCATCAGTTGCACACCGGCAATGCTATCGTTCATTTCAAACAAAGCGAGGAGACACCTGGAATTTGGCGAAGCATCTGAAAGACGATCCTATATTATGTTTGTTTGAGGCAGCTGGCATTGTGGCCATGAAACCAGCTAACGTTATGCTCCATGTAATGTTTGTGATCGCCACACACACACACACATCCTTTATACTCTGAATGCAAGCATTCATTTAAATTTACTGATATGGTGGCAGGACAGAAAGATTTATTAAAAGCATGAACATGTGAATAATTATCAGTGACGTTAGGCTACATGTTGCTGACAGGTCACGGGCTGAATGGCGGTGCATGGTGGCCCATTAGGAGGTAGTTTATAACATTGCAGCGCGTTAGCGTCGTTAACAAATAACTGGCTATCGCAAACATTACATGGAGCATAACGTTAGCTGGTTTCACGGCCACAATGCCAGCTGCCTCAAACAAACATAATATAGGACCGTCTTTCAGATGCTTCGCCAAATTCCAGGTGTTTCCTCGCTTTGTTTGAAATGAACGATAGCATCAGTTGCACACCGGAAACCGATACTAGCTTTCCTCTCAGCGAGTCGAATCGGAGCTAAACTTGTTAAGCTGAGCTAATCTTGTGTAGTTTTTCCCGTGTGCTTGTAGGCGTTCCTCTTCTTCTTCACCACTTGTGGACCGACTAAAACACTTGCGCGTATTTGCTGACCCCATCAGGTCCGGAAGAATCGCAACCTCTGTACTTTCGGTACTTTCGCTACGAACGGTACCAATGCTACTGCAGAAAAACAAGTACCGTCACGTTTTAAGAATGTTGGTACCGACTTGGTACCAAAGTATCGGTTCTCGTGACATCCCTACACCCTTGAATGCTCTGGATATCCCAGTTTCTCCCACACTTCATGAAAACATACAGGTGGATTAACAAATCTTTGTGAATGTGAATTTGTTTGTTTTTTGTTTAAGTTGTTTAGTTGCCAAATGTAACACTCCACCATTGGGCAAAAAGTGCACGTACCAAACGGCGAGACATTTTGTCAGTTTGAAATATGTTGGGTTTTTTTTTTTTTCTTTCTGTAGAACATTGTGCCCCCCCCCCCCCCTTAGTAAAGCTTCAGGGATTGAAAAGGCCATACTCAAACAAACAGCCACTGCATCATAACAGGGTGCAAAGAATGAAACAAATCAAGCAGTAGTCAAAGAGCTTCAGCAAGGTCAAATCCATGGCAGTAAATCTTAACCCTCAGCAGCAGAAACGCCAGAGGAGAAAACTCCCACGCCTAATTCTTTAACAATGCTGGGGCACCTGGGTCTCCACTGTTTTCTTGTTTACAGGTTTTGGCAGTGTGAGTCATTGGTTTGGTTTCACACTAGTAAGTAGCAGTATTTGAAATAAATCTTTTTGTGTCAAATGGATATTGCGAGCTTCTGTATGGTGCGGTAGGCTTAGGGATAAATCATTAAGGGCTTTTTTAAAAATTATTTTTATATTAGTGCAATCAGTCAGGTCCAAACATCTATCTGTTTTTATCAAAAACTAACCTTAAATTTTACTCAGGGTATTCTTCAAGAAATCTTTTCCTATTTGAGGAAATCACAAAAAAGGATCTTCTTTCTATACCATGGCTGTTTTAAAGGCTCAAAGTTCTTGCAGGGGAATTAGTGGGAATTATATGTCTACTACTTTAGTAATGAACAACGTAAAACATTAAACACTTACAGTATCTCACAAAAGTGAGTACACCCCTCACATTTTTGTGAATATTTGATTAAATCTTGATCACTTATTGACACTTTGGGCCCAATTTGGACATTTTCACTTAGGGGTGTACTCACTTTTGTTGCCAACGGTTTAGACATTAATGGCTGTGTGTTGAGTTATTTTGAGGGGACAGCAAATTTACACTGTTACACAAGCTGTACACTCACTACTTTACATTGTAGCAAAGTGTCATTTCTTCAGTGTTGTCACATGAAAAGATATAATCAAATATTTACAAAAATGTGAGGGGTGTACTCACTTTTGTGAGATACTGTATATCCCATGTTACATTTAATTGTTGTACATCAAAAAGGGAAAGGTTATACATGGGTTTTTTGTATTTACATGCAACACACTTAAGAGCCTCTGCAGTCGCCACATCTAATGAGAGGCCTGGGCTTGTGCGGCGCACTGCAGCTTATCAAATCTCATCCATCATCTCATCTCAACTATGACTTGATGCCCATAAACACGTGCTAGCAAAAGGTCAGTTTGATCAGTTTCATTGACTTCACATATTGCATTTCACGTAATGTATGTTCATGAACAAAAAACCCATTTTACCCCAGAAGCTTTGCGGCTCATGTACGGCTGGGTGGGGAGCATTCATTTCTGTGCTTTCTTTCACTGGATTAGTAAAAATAATGTGCAAATCTCTGGGGAAAAAATAATCCTTCATTAAAACTAGGGCTGCAACTAACGATTATTTTCATAGTCGATTAGTTGGCTAATTATTTTTTCGATTAATCGGATGGGGGGCAAACTTTCAGGTTAGTAAAAAACTAATGCGTTCCATTTGAGATGATATTACCTTTCTAAAATTCATACACTAGACCAGTGGTTCTCAACCTTTTGTTAGCTCTGGACCCCTAGCATATTTCGAAGAATCCACAAGGACCCCCTACTCCACAACAATTATAGGCTATATATTAAACAGTCATTTCTATATATGTTGCTTTATTTTATTAATATTTAACATGAATAATATTAACCCTCTTACCCCTTAGTTCCCACAGTATTATGTCCCACAACCCTATATTCCCCATAGAAACAGCACGCCAACCCTGAGTTCCCGGGCCCAAATTGGCCCCAATATCAACATTTTAATTTTAACATTTTTAGGCCTTGAAACAACTTATGATAATGTATTTGTGTAATATTACTTTGAAAATGAAGCAGTTCAGTGTTTTTACTCCACTTAGAGCACAATTCTTAACTAGAGACATTACGAAAAATGCTCGCTAAAATCCTTATACTCATTTAGAAGTACCATACGAGCATCATATGTCGTCGTCCCAGAAAAGTGCAAAGTATTCCAGCGCAGTAGTGTCAGCGGTACAGTTTGCGGCTGCAGCAGGAGGACCAGGTGCCTCGTTTGGTTTGAAAGTTGAATCCATCAGGGTCACGTTATGACTCCAAACCCCTGCAGTGTCAGTCGCACTGGTTGATGCTGAAGATGAAGACGGATCAGGGTCTGAATCATGAGAGTTTGCTTCACTATCAGTTTCGGTTTCAACATCGCCTGAACTTTCACTGCTGTCACTATCTAGAATCCTCGCTCTCGTCTGTGTAACTGTGTAGGTTTTCTTTTTTTTTTTCACTGTTTTAGATGTACCTGTGTTCACTGTAGGTGTAACTTTAGCTGGAACATGATTAGCTTTTCACTTTGGCATTTTTAGTTAACTTCTACTATTACACCATAAGTTTATCAACAATATACACGCTTGGATTATCTTCATCGTAATGACGTAATCACGTCGTGACGTCATGACGTCATCAATCTTCCAGGTCAAAAAATAATAATTAAATAAGTAAGGAATCATAGCAGAGTAATGCCGGTATTCCAGCCTTACGGGGATAACGTTTACACTGTAAAGCTGCTTTATCGGCCTTACGGGTATTTGGCATAGACGACCAAGCCGGTATATCGTCCTTACAGGAATAGGTCAAAGACGGGCAAGCCGGTTTTCCGGCCTTACAGGGTTAGTGGGTTAACATTAAAATTTAATCAAAACATTTCAAGATTTTATTTTTTGGAGTTTATTGTTGGTGTGACATTTAATTTGACACTCTGAATTATCCTTTGTTTATTTTATCCATCAATGCAACACTTAACTTGTCTAGCACTCATAGGTTTTTGCAAATGATCATTTCATTTGTAAATAAATTAAAAATAAATCCATCAATGAACGATCGTCAGCTCAGCTAACGTGATATTTGCGAATAACCAAATTGATTAATTTTAAAACATCTCATTTGAATATGTTTTGATACATTTAACAAAAAATGTATACATAAAATTATTTAAACATTTTAAAAACTTTCCTACAGACCCCCTGCAATTACACCACTGACCACTAGGGGTCCGCGGACCTCCAGTTGAGAAACACTGCAGTAAACAGTAGTGCATAGTGTAAGTGTATAGTATGGCATTTGGGACACAGTTTTAGTATTTACTCTCCGAAGCGTGTTTTCGGAGGAGAAGTTACGTAATGAGTAAATGTGCCGCGCGCAGACCGACTAATCGATAATGATAGTCGTTGACAGTGATTTCCATAATCGATTATTATCGATGTTATCGATTAGTTGTTGCAGCTCTAATTAAAACTGTAAATGATCACATCAAGTTTGGTAATCCAATGATCCTCTCGGAGAACTTTCACAAAATTTAAACCGACCCCGGAGCGTGTACTTCTGAAGTAGGCAACAGATTGCATTACTGCACAAAGATTATGGCAATACACTGCCAAATATTTTTTTAAAATAGTTCTAATATACATACTGAACATTTAACAACAAACAATTCCAGGGCATTAGAAAGGAGCATATTTGAATAGGCCACTTCCTCTGGCTGGGCATCTGACATTCCAATCCAATAGCAAAAGAACAGCCAAGGAAATGTGAGAATAATTCAAATTCATCCTTTTTAGAAGACTTTTAACCTTCTGAGGGACCTCCATGGGTTAGGGTCATGGTCGTGTTTGAACCTCCTTTTTTCTGATAACCATGAAGCGAGTGCTACTTGTCCTAGATTGCAGCCTGCCAGGGCTTTGCTCTCCTTCTGCTCCTCCTCTTCATTCTCAGTATCTGGCCTATTAAAGGTGGCAGACGCTGAGATACAGTGGTCCTCGCTGGGACTCTGCTCCTAGGCACAATGGACAGCCTATGCATTTAGATGAGTGTTAATTCCGCAGAGGCAGAAAAAATAGGTCCACCCCACTGCACCATGACCCTGCAGGAGGCTTTCCACAGCACCAGTTGCATCATTAGACATCTTTCTAGATATCTCATTTTTAGGAATTCATCTTTCAGATGAATCTTTCAGGCGTAAGGAGTAGTGGGAATGAGCAAGAACCATCCTACTGCTCGTACCGTAATATCGCTTCTCCTGCTGGTTCTTGACTTTGTTTATTTTGTTCTTTTCTTTCTTTTTGTTTTTCTTAGTTTAGAAGAAGGAGACCCGCAGTGCTTCTTGGGAGAAATAAATCGCGTTCTTTCTATATTGCGTTTGTTCTGTCATATCACTCTCACTCCTCCAGAGATAGTGGGCTATGATTGTGTGACTTAGCAGAAAGCCTACAGTGACGTACAGCGTTACTGCCACTCATCCCTTGGCCTCTTCACATTTCCATAGTGAATGGAAGATGCAGTTAGATCCGCTGTCCTATCATGCCACATCCCTTAAAGAGCAACTTTTGCAACCAAAAATGACCGGTAATAAATAAATAAATAAAAATGACCCCAAAAAAACCCCAATTTTCGTATTTTGATTGTTTCTAACTTGAAACAAAACCTGAAAGAATAGTGGCAGAGTTTACACCGAATGGTCTGAAAACCAAAAAGCATCCAATGAGAGTCAGTGGGTGTAAATAGCTTGTCTTGATGAAAGAGGTCAGAAGAGAATGGCCAGACTGGCCAGAGCTGACAGGAAGGCTACCATTACTCGAATAACCACTCTTTACAACCATGGTGAGCAGAAAAGTATCTTAGAACCTTGCTAAAAAGGCAGAAGACTACATTGGGTTCCAGAACAAGAAGAAGCCTTCTCTATGCTTGGATACAGTGGGCACAAGCTCATCCAAACTAGACAGAAAAAAACTGGGTAATGTTTTTCCAGGGGGGCATGGTGTCTTAGTGTTTAGCACAGGGTTGGGGGTTTGAATCCTGCCTCCACCCTGAGTTTGCATGTTTTCCCCGTGCTTCGGGGGGGGATTTCCACCGGTTTGCCCCAAGTTCCCTGAGATAGGCTTCAGGGTCCCTTGCGGCCCAGTGTAGGATAAGCGGTATGGAAAAATGGATGAACACTGTAGACTCAGATTCATGTTCTTGGCTTACATATATGGGCTGTTGTAGCTTTCAGTCTCAAGCTTTAATGTGTTATGCATTCTGAAATGCTCCCTCCTACCTCCCCTCTCCCCAATCATACGAAAGCTACCAACCAGAGAGAGTAAAGGCAAACATGGGCTTACTCTGAGACATGTGAAGCCAGCCAAACTCATCTTTTTGAACTGTTGCTTCTGCTGCATCACAGGGTGGTATAAAACACTCTGAGGAAAGTGTACTCTGTTCTTTTCCTCATACATGTGGTTACAGATGCACATGATTGGCTAGTGCTTCTTTGTTATCCCTTCAACATAGAGAGCACAGCCGATTTTGCTCTCTTGGCTTGCACACCAACAACCACACCATGGTCAAAGTCACAAACATTACATTTTATGCATTGTGGATAATTGCATGACGATGAGATAACTGCATGAATAAGCAGGTTTAGAGATGGTCCTATGAAAGTAGGCAGCGAGTGTAAAGTTTATATTCGAGGCCAAAACCGTGACCATTTGAGAATTAACAAATTGCAACCAGGCTATGATTATTAAAACTGTCCATGAGATGTGGTGTTTGCACATGAGATGTGGAGCTCTGTACTATTCCCCATAGATCAGCGAAGCCTGTCCACTGCGCCTATCTCCTTCCATCTTCCATTTTCAGAGAGACAGAAAGCTATCCATCCTCTTTGTCTCTCGGTCTCATTTGCTATTTGTCCTCTTTTTCATCTCTCTCTCTCTCTCTCCGTTCTTATTAATATCTCACTATAAGTCATCCTGAAGCAAGTCATCTTGGTGCACTGCATCCCAAGAGGTCCAGATTTGAAAGGAATGACGTTTCATCCCCAGTTTTATTATCTCAGCAAACTTACCTTGTTCTAATTCTTCTTAGTAGATTCTTTCAGGCATTGTTTTTTTTTTTTTTTTTTTATAAGTCATGTTTCATTGTCATTATATGTCCATTTTTTTCTGTCTAAACTCTTTGTCTCTCTGTAGTTTCATATTCCCTATAACTACTGTTTTTTTCATGTGTGCATTCAGTACATTCGTCACTGGTCCCTATAGAAGCTGTCAAGTGAATTAGTGAGCAGTGGGCCAACGAAAAACAAATGTGCTGAACTGTGATTTTTACACCATTGATTAATCAGCAGGGCCTTGTTCAATATTGCGTTACATGGAAAGTTTTGGGAAAGGTAAGAGTAGGTTTAGTTAAGGAGCAAGCAGTTGGAACTTTTTCATAAAACTTGTAGAGCAGAACCAGTTTCATGATAGGCCTGAGCACGAGAGAGAACTTCCCATGAGCACGACGTTTTTTCATATAATGAAAAAGAAATAGTGCAGCAATGAAGGAGGTGTCAAAGCTAAGACCTATGATCATATTCAAGTGAAGTCTAAAAGTGCATTCTATGCAAAATATATATATATATATTATTATTCATTATAATGTGTTAACAAAATCCACATCAATCAAAATCTTTTTAGTAGTATAACAAATGATGCTGATGCCACAGCCATCCATGGCCAAGAGAATTTCTGCGAAGGATGGTTTTGCTCTGTCAATTATAGCAACACTAGCCACTTTTTACAACCGTAGTGAGCAGAAAAGCATCTCGGAACACACAACCTTAAGGAGCAGTTATTTTCACATCCTTTCATTTTCAAGTGAAATCCAAGGGTGCATTCTACACCAAATATGTGGCTTTGTGTCATAAAATTTTAACAAAATCCACATCAATCAAAACTTTTTTTGGTGATGCAACAGAACAGCATTCATGGTATCATCTGGAGATTGTGCTTGAATCCTGATAATGGCCTGAAGTCTAAAAGAGTTTCTGTGAAGGATGGCGTTACTGTCCCATTGGTTGAATATAGCAACACTAGCCATTCTTGGGAACTAGAAGGTGGTCAGCAAGTTCCTTTGAAGGTGTTCTACTGCTCTGTGATGTGAGCAGCAGAACAGTAGCATTGTCAGTAGCATTTGTACAGTAGAGAAGAAATTGGTGGAAAATGGGGAAGAAATCCCGAATCTGTGTAAGGGTTTGTAGGATGATGTCATGCTGAAATATCAATCCACATCACCATACCAAACTTTTTGAAAATAGTGAATATACAAATTTGAGCAATATTTTCACATTTTATGCAGGTTTAATTAGTGATTGTTTTCCCACAGTGGTGTTAACCTTGAGCATTTTGGTCTTGTTTGGCCTACTTCTTCATAAAGAAATAAAACAAGGGTGAACATTATCCTTCCTTTTCGTCACCTCGATCAAGCCATGCTATCAAATGAAATTTGTCCGTGTGCTTTCATGCTTGCATGGCTTTGCCTTGGTGGGAGTTTTATGAATCGAGTTTTATACCATCCTCCTCAGTAGTGATTCTGAAGGTCCCTATAAAGTCCCTTTCCTCCATGTTCAGCTTTTTTACAGCTGGAAAAAAGGAGTGGTCAAATATTCGCACTGAACAAGAAGGCGCTCTTGAAATCCTCATGACTTGAAGTCATATTTCTCCCAATATTAATGTTTTGTTGCTGGCAGTTCATGCTCACTTTTGTCTCTCCTCTATGTTAGTAGATATTGATGAGAGTGATCTGGTTGGGGGGAAAAAACCCATACTCGGCAGTAGACTCTGATGTGCAGGACAGTGTCCTTTTAGTCTTTATGGCCTTTGTAGTCCCTCACTTACTCTGATACTTCCTGGGAGCACATGTAGCAGAGACAGTAACATAATTTTCCCAGTGCTGTAGCCAGGAATTAATTTCAGTGGGGCATGAGGTAAGTAAAAGCAGTTACTGTTAATTATCCATGAATAAGCAAATGGAACGGGAAAATGCTCTAGAGGTTGCTTCAAACCCAAAATCTATCCCCTTAGCTACACCTCTGCTTTTGACCCTTACTCCAGTTTCAGCATTTTGAACCTCTTTTGCTTTAGTGAAAGCCGTTTCACTTGGGAGAACAGGAAAGGATGTAATGTTTGCATATGCTAGCCTCGGTCCTGTGGGCCAATAGAAACCAAATAGGTGGGACTGTGGTGTGTTTGGTTGGTTAAAAAAACAATGAACATAAAATGCCCTACCATTGAGAGATAGTAAGTTCAAACCCCAATGATGCCACAGCCATCTGTGACCAGGAGTCTAAGCAAGCAAAACTGGCCATGCTCTGTGTGGGTGGGATGGCATACTCTCTCTCCCCTGTCAATCACAGCCGATATATACGTAAAAGCAAAAAACTGTAAAACTAAACATCAGAACAGAACTTCTGTTCATGCCAGGTGATTCATCCCTATGCCAGGATCTTGTGATCTCGCTGGACTCTCTGATCTCACCTCTGGTCATGGCACGAAACCTTAGGTTAACCATGGATCAACTGTCCATTCCCTCTCACGATGCTAATCTGACACGCTCATGTCGAAAGATTTGTCCATCTCTGTCCACACAGGCCATTCAGGTGCTGGTTCAGTCCCTTGGCATTTCGAGAATGAACTCGTTCCTGGCAAGTCTACCTCTGAGCACCATTTGACCTCTGCAGTCGATCCAGAGTGCAGCTGCATGATTTGTTTTCATATCTTCCTAAGTTCTCCCACATCACCCCATTGCTACGCCGCCTTCACTGGCTTCCTGTAGCTGCCTGCATCACATTTAAAACACTGATGCTTACCTATAAAGCCCAAATTGGACCAGCACCCACTTACCTCAAAGCACTTATCACACCCCACACTGTGCCACGCTCCCTCCAATACTCTAGCACTGCTCGATTGGTCCCACCAACTCTTAAAATACAAGGAAGGCATGTATCAAGACCCTTCACTGTTCTGGCACCTAGGTGGTGGAATTCGGACTTCCTCTAGATGTCCAAACATCTGAGTCACTGTTAGTCTTCAAACGATGTCTAAAGACCTACCTTTTTCTGAAGTACTTAAATTAACACTTTAATAAAAAAAATTGTGTTGTCTGTGTACTTTTATTACTATATTGCCTCAACAGAGTTTGTAGACTGATGGTATTCTTAGTCCGTGACCTGGTGAACCAGTATCAGGATGTATTTATTTACATACAGGTGCTTCAAAGCACTTCTGTAAGTCACTCTAGATGACACAGCATGAGCAATGGTTCAAAAAGATGCTGGGGTTTGCTTCATGTTAGCTTCCCTCAGAGCAAGCATCTGTTAGCCTTAATCCTTGCTGGATGGTGGTATTTGTGTTATGGGGGTGGAAAGTTACCTGGTAGGTGGAAATTGGTAAACATTGGAAGAGCTTACTGTTGCTTTCCGCACATCTAACGGAAAAAAAAAGTCTCGTAAACCGAAATACACTAGGGTTTTTTGTCATCATGGTCTGTTTTTCTCTCTGCCTGCTAGCATTTTCTTGTTAGCAAAGTTGCTAGCAAGGTAGTAGAGAGACTTACTGTTGGACAAACCCATATGCTATCTTCTTTTCTTTCAAGAGATTATTTTGTAAGCAAGAATCTGCTGGGGTTCATTCAAAAGACTAATTGTTTTCTGATTGACTTTGTAGGTCTGTAAATTTGCATGTTTCCTAACATAGCTTGATAACCAATCAATCTACAATTGCTTCAAGTACTTGATAAACGTTTGTTGATCATTAAAATACTTTGTGCTGTTTTCCAGGAAGTGCCTGAGGGACAGCAGCCACAGCAGGTAGACTGGGTCAGATATGAGAACTCCTTTTACCTTTTCTGGACCCTAGAGCAGCTTATTCAAGCCAGGTCAGGTCAAGCAGGGAATGAACTCCACCACCTTCAAGCCCAGTTGGAAAAAGATGTCCTCCCTCTTTCAGATGAGTTTCCCCTGTTCGCTCTTTACATGTGGAGAATCGAGGGACTTCTTAAGCCTGCTTGCACCCGAGGGACCTGAGCTTCAAAGCTCGTGGTCTTTCATCCTGACTCACATTTTTATTTTTTCTCTCCCCTCCCCATATCTCTGAGGCAAGCTACTGTTCAATTCGAAAATGTGCGATTTAGACGAAGTGGAAACGTATTGAAAGTCTGTGCAGTTACTGGTTAGGCCCCTGGACTAAAACTTAAGAAAATACCAACATTGTTCATGACAAATAAACCAAGTGAACTGTTCTTTTAAAGGATTTGTCTTTATGGTTGATATGAGTATGTGTGGAAAGGATTTGTCTTTATGGTTGAGATGAGTATGTGTAGACTGCAGTGCTGTGAAGGTAAGTGTCGTGACTATTGAATTTGGAGAATAATTATGGACTATGCACAATGGATGTTTTTAGCTACTGCTCATCTAAACACACAGTCAGTGTTAGTAAAGGGAAGTGGGCATAATTGTAACATTTTTCCGGTTTGAGAGAGTTTACTCAACAATGGTTTAAAATTCAGACATTTCACATGTGTGTGTTATTGCACAGTTGGTAGAACTCGTTTTCCTATTGGATCGTCAACTGGGAGTGTTCAGCTACTCAGTTCTGGGCATTCAAACAGGGTCAATATTTGTCATTTCAATGCATATAAATTCCTTTTCACATGCAAACAAATTAGGGCACACAGTTGCAGGCTAAAAAATAGTGCGGCAGTAGTACAGGCTAAAAAATCTTGAAGATATTATGACTCAACAGTCATAACAGTAGCAGTAGAAGTTGGGTACCATTTGACCAAACCCTGGTATTGTAAGAGATTTTAATTTGAAGGAGATGTTTTGTTACTGTTGTTTGGTGCACATCTGGCAGACAAAAAAAAAATCGAAACAACTTTTGTTGTTGTTTTTTCTTTTTGCTTGCAAGGATTTTCTCTGAAAAGATTTATTTAGCATTATTCATTTGCTAAAGCATAGTCCTAGGTTTGTGCTGGAGACATCAAATCAGTAGATTTTAATTGCCCCATGTTGCCACCCAAGAGCAATTAGGATAGTGTTAGATTCATCATAAATCTCCCCATTAATCCCAAATGCTTCCCTCAAGCCTAGCTGTGATCCTTCCCTGATTAAAAAGGTAGACCCTGATCTGTTTTATCTTCCTCTTTACCTTCATCTCTGGCCTCTGTTCTCTTTCGCTTTCGGTGTCTCATGTGCAGGCTCTTAGAAAAGCTGTTTGCTGATATTAAATTCTCATGTCAATAATTGGCAAACCTTTAATCATGGATTATGATATGACTGTGCTGTCGGATTTAATGGTATTACTGACTGTTAAACTGTTCCAGACGTGACGGGAAGTACTGAAACCAAAATGGAACATTATTTCCTGAGCTACCTTTAGTTGAATTATGTCCATTTCTTAACTATAGTGTTTTTTGTTGTTGTTGTTGTTGTTGCTGTTGTTGTTGTTTTAATGATGGCTTACAACGCAGTGACAGTCAAATATGAGAGTGTGCGTTTAGAAGAAGAGGAAAATTTTTTTGATTCATGCATCATCTAATTAGGTTATCTTTTGAAGGTATTCTTCAAAGTGAAGTCAAAACATGTCCCAAGTACAGCGGCTGACTGTAAATTTGAAATCATTTAACATCAGGACGCAATCAAAGTAAGAGATTCCAGCAATGTCCGAGACGACAGATGAGCATCCCTACCCCGATTTATCAGGTATCTTCATGATAACAGTCACTAAATTACTTTGTGTACGAGATATCGGTATTTCATGGCTCAACATCCAACCTGCGGAAACCTACATGTATACAGGTGAGCCATAAGCTATCTGAAAGCTCTGTATTAAACTTAAAATGTCACTTTGATGTTTAGTAGTGATCACTTGTTGTGTTAACTACAGCGGATTAGTTATGCTCAGGGTAATGTGTTAGAGCTACCGAAACCACAACAATGGAGTTACAATAGAGCATTCTCGTTTAGTTGTGTCAGTTATAGACATATTAAAGAATAATTTGCGAAGTAGTTCCTCAGTAGTGTTAATCTAAACGGCGTATTGACTCTTGCTGGAGTAATTTTCTCGATGACTGCTTTTACTTTTACTCAAGTGAGTTATTTCTACAATAGCACTATTTTAATTCAAGTCAGTATGTTTGGCGCTCTTTCCATCACTGTTCTCAAAGTTCCAAAGTATGTATAGAACAGGGATATAAAGTTTACTACAGTGTAGTATGTAAGGAGTAAATCACGACAAGGCCTGCCTTTATAGGATAGTAAATCAAGAGCGGGGTGGTTTGAGGCGGCCCGACATAAAGCAGAGTTACTGTTATCACCCTGAATTGATTATTTTCCAATACCAGTACAACACCACAGCAATTTTCCAATGATTTACACATTGTCCAGGTTTCCCTCAGAAAAGAAATATTTCGTAACCTCAACATGACATTGAGGTGTTTCATATTTCCTCATTGACGATGGCCATGATTGTTTCATAAATCCGTTTCTGTTTCATGGACCCATTTTGTTAGCTTTCATGAACACTCCTTCCTTCTTCACTTCCTCCCACTCCCCTGAGTTCGCAAGCCCCTCATAAATAGCTCCATCAGTGACCCAGTGATGCTGTCACACAGACATGCTGAGATATTTGTGCAGGCAATAACGTCCCTGACGCCGAACTCATTTGATAGAGCATCATGAATTATGTTTCTGGAGCTCGATGTGCTTGCTTGTGCGACTCCCATGTTGCTGCTGATAACTATCTCCTGTGTATTGTCTCGACTCTGGCCTCTCCTCCTGCCATCTCTGCATCTCTCATATCCTGTCGCCAGCATCCTGGGGACGAACTACAAGAAAACAACAACCTCCAGGATGAGTGGGGGGTAGAGGTGGCTCTTGTGTGCTTAATGTCAGAAAGATGTATGAACAATACCACTTTGGTCATTCACATGTAAGCTCAGGAGTGGAAACATCAGCAGCACGGGCATTAGGCACTAGCAGAGTTCATCATATTCGAGTTATGTTTAGCCTTGATGCACTTTACGGGGATGTGGCCCACCACTTGCTATGCTACACAGTGGCACTACATGAGGAGCACTCTGGCTGGCAGTAGCACAATTCTGATTAGCAATGCAGTGCAAAGCTTTCATATACCCCCTTGTGGTTGATCATCGAGATATAGAGAAAAAAGACGCTAACCAGACTTGAATTATATACTTGATGTGCGACGGGAGGACAGAATCTCCCCAGCTCATATCCGAAAAATTGACAACTTGATGACTTTTTGCTGAAGGTACAAAAACACTATGCGCCATCACTTTCTTTCTTTTAGCCTAGTCAATAGGATTAGTCACCACTCCAAAGCCGAGTGGAGTGTGAAAATGAATTCAAATGTCCAATCTTTAACCGTCCAGTTTTAAATGAGTCTGTGCGCACGGTAACCTCTCATCTACTCCAATTCCAGATTGCTGGGACTACGGCTGCTTCTAAGGCCAAACAGACTGCATATGAATCCATAATGAACTTTTTCACACTATCTGTTGTTACCCAGATGAGGATGGGTTCCCTTCTGAGCCTGGTTCCTCTCAAGGTTTCTTCCTCTTAACATCTTAGGGAGTTTTTCCTCGCCACCATCGCCACCGGCTTGCTCAGTTGGGATAAATTCGCACCTTTAATATCTATATACCGTGTTTATATGTTTCTGTAAAGCTGCTTTGAGACAATGTCTATTGTAAAAAGCGCTATACAAATAAAAATGAATTGAATTGAATTAACCCCAGATTCCTGTTCTTGGTTGACAGGAGTGAAACCCGACATGGTCTTCTGCTGTTGTAGCCCATCCACGCCAAGGTTCAGCCTGTTCTGTGTTCTGAGATGCTTTTCTGCTCAGCACGGTTGTAAAGAGTGGTTGTTTAAGTAACCATAGACTTTGTCAGCTCAAACCAGTCTGCCAATTCTCATCTGCTCTCTCTCTCATCAACAAGGTGTTTCCAGCCACAGAACGATCGCTCACTGGGTGGTGTTTTGCACAATTCGGCGTGAACTCTAGAGACTGTCTTGTGTGAAAATCGTGGGAGATCGGCGGTTTCCGAGATACTCAAAGCAGTCAGCAACCATGCCGTTTTTTCCCCATTCTGATGTTTGATGTGAACATTAACTGTTGCTCTTGTCCTGTATCGGTATGATTTTATGGATTGTGCGGCTTCGAAGAACAAATGAATGAAAACGTATTTGAAAACAAATGATCCTTGAGGCTGCTCATTATAACGAACGCGAGGCCACAAGCCAAGTTCTACCATGCTTACATTTACATTTATTCATTTAGCAGACGCTTTTATCCAAAGCGACTTACAAATGAGGGAATACAAGCAAAGCGATATATCAAGTAGAGAACAATACAAGTAGTGTTACCATACAAGATCTTTTACTTGAGTTCTAGAAAAGCAAAGTGCACAGAGTCAAGTTGTAAGAGCCAGAGTAAGGGTTTTTATTTATTTATTTATTTATTCATTTATTCATTTTTAAAGGATAGTGTGGGGTTGGCGTTTTAGGGGTTAGTTACATGCTCACGGAAGAGGTGGGTCTTTAGCTGGTTTTATGCTTAAAATCCCAGTTACTGAAGCCTGACTGGTCTTGTTCCCTTATTATCAGTTCAGGTAATAGAAAATTCTAGAAGCCATATAAAAAGTGGAATATTTAAAAGCAAGTGTCAGTTATGAAAGAGAAAACTGACAGCATCTTAGATCTTACAGATGGTATATTGCCAGGTAATTGAATATAAATCAGTGTCAGTGGGATATAAAATTTTAAAATGATCTTTAAACAAAATCTGACAACAGATCAGACGGTTTTACCAGCCTTCGTAAAACCATTATACAGGTCTCCGTTTTTCAATAGGGACACGGGTTACTGTCAAACTGTCAGCTGCTAATGGATATTATTCAACTTATATATATATACACACACATACACACACACTTACACACACACACCAAGCACTTAGTCTGCACTAGGAATGACATCAGAGAGGCCCCTTAGATTTTTGACCTTGGCACGCACAACTGGAGGTTTTTGATTTAAAGGCAGCCGATTTCGCAGTGGAAATCTGCTACCTTTTTTTTTTTTTTTTTCGTAGTTTAAAAATCAAAAGCTATTTCAAGCTCAGGGATTTTATGGTGCTCGTAATGTCCTGCCCAAGGTTATAACCTTTAAAAGTTATAAGAGACCATCAAAAGCTATTGAGTTAAAATACAGGAAAAATGCGAGTCTATATATATATATATATATATATATATATATATATATATATATATATGAATGCTTTCTTAGAAATATATACAAAATATGCAAAAAAAAAACCCTCTTATTTTCACCAGTGCATCAAAACCATATTTACCTCTCTCTGACTAGGTTCTCTGTCACCGTATGAGGACTCCTTAATTACCGCAGAGCAATTTTCCGTGTGTGTGAAAACATTAAAAGCTCATTACATTACTCGTTACAATTAGCCATGAGCCGCATTCACAAAACTGGGGCCTGACGGTAAATTGCAGTTTGAATTGATGGAGAGACAGATGGAGGGAGGAGAGGGGAAATGACAGCAGCATGAGCACTCTCTTCTTTTTCTGCCGCGGTGAATGTTGATCGTCGCTGGCAGAAATGAGAGCGTCTCCACAGGAAGCTGAACCCCACAGAGCGCAACGGAGCAGCCTGGCCATGACACCTTCGTTTTGATTAGATATATTTTTATATCTCGTAGGTCTAGCTTGAAAGCTAGCTTCCCTGCATCATGAAAACATCTATAATAGCCAGATTTAATAATTGTGTGGCGGCCTGGGAAGACCCTTTACATCGTGACATTTTCTACTTTATAAAATCTACAGGTTTTCTGTGATTGAAATATGAAGTGCAGGTTTTGCAGGTATCCCAACCACCACAAGGTGGTTACCACGACAAGATACCACCACAGCACGTCTAATTTGTCCACCAGATTACAAATGTTGGCAAATATGTTGTAAACATGCTTTTTTTGATATGTCACTTTATACCACATTATAACGGCCAGTACAAGCAACATGCAAGTTTAAATGTTCTAAACTTTATGCAAAGGATTAAGGATATGATAACGTGAATCCGGGCGATTGCCTCGTCTATATGATTCCTCAAACAGGTCCTGTGGTGCAAATATTTTTCATCCTCCGTCTCACAACTTGAATTCCTACCTGCAGTTAGTTCCTATAGTACTTGAAATTAAAATATAAAATTTTTATTTTAGGACTGTAATTGGCACGAACAGTTTTGCACTCAAGTCTCCATCAGTGAACAGTTCGACTTCAACAAAATAGACTTCGTGTTAAAACTATAATGAATCTCCTGCTTACACAACTGCACTTTTGGACTAAATAGCACACAGTTATAGAAGGAAAATATTTATAATTGAGCAGAAACCTCCACCATATCAGTGATTTATTCTTACTATTCATTTTCTTTTTTCTTTCTTAAATAACATTTTTTAAAACAAGTTTATTATTCGCATTATAATATGTCAAGGCCCTGTGAATGAGGTGTTTCTATAGAAGCAATATTGTCAGAGCTGCTGTTATAGAAAATGAATCGACACCTTCTGACCAATCATATTTAAGATTCAACAGCATTGAGGTATAAAGCGGTTTAAAGTGAGAAGGGAGAAAATTGCACTAATATATTGTATTTTGATTGTTCTGTAGGAGACATTTTGACAGCCGGTATCTGATTACAAACTGGATCGATGTAGGATTGTGTCTGGTGCAGTATGGCGTGTAACTATACAACAACGGGATCAAATCAGGCCTTAATTTTGTAAGCCCTGGATTGTCTTTATTGATTTACACTATAAATGCACCTTTCTAAATACATTGGTTTCCACTACATATAAATGAGTTAACTAGTTTATACTGACAGGAAAGGCTTGTGATACATTTTGGCACAAAGTAAACAAAAAAACATATGCTATGGCGCATATATATATATAGCTTTAGCAGGTTTGTCGAGCCTGATGATCACCTCAAAACATTCGGTTCCAACTTTTCCCCGAGCAGCTTACCTGGGTTAAGTTCAGATAATCAGGCAGGTCATTCTATTACAGACCTCACTGCCTCCTTCCTCTTCAGATATCACCAGCACAGCTTAGAGGCATGGTTGGGGTTGTGAAAATCAAATGAAAATGGGTTTAAAAAATAAATAAATAAAAAAACTTTTGACAGACAGTTCAGTAACATCATGTTGGCAGCTAGGGCTGGACGATATGACTATCAGTGTCATGATAAAATATGTCACAATGCACTTTTCTGTGATGCTGCAGATATTATCTTCATTTTGAGTTTTTTTTTTTCATCAATTACCAACTGGGATTGGAAGCAGCTGGTTAGATGTTAATATTCTGGATTGAATCTTGAAAACTATAAAATGTCAGAATTGTTCATCCTGTTTTTCAGTGACAATTTAAAAAAAAAATTTGAATGCACCACTGTTTTGTTGGCAGTTTCTTAGCAAACCTGTATATATTCTATATTGCGATACAAATTGCGTGTCACATAAACGTCTAAGTATCGAGATCCGATCTTCTTTTTTTTTGGTCATATCGGCCATTCCTAATGGTAGCGCCTCTCATTTTAGGAAGAGGAAAAATGACCTCTTTGTGAACAGTATGACCGTAAGCTCCACAAACTCAAGAAATGGTTTCATTTCATTATGTTTAGCAAACCTAATACATTTTACTCAGTATAGATACAATGGTTATAATTGAGACAGTAGTGCAATAGTCCTTGGTGTGGTACACGTTCTTATAAAATTTCACAAAATTGTATTTAGTGGCTAATAATGTTTTTTTTTTTTTTAAAAAAAACCCTACCAAGTACACTACCAAGACTCATTCATTCCTCATCCTAAACCACAACAATCGTCCCCCTTTTTTTTATTTTTATTTCAGAGCCATTTTATTGGTGTTAATCATTAGAACGGATGCTAACACCTCTTAAAAACGATAGCTTTAGTTTATGGCTCTTCAGAATCTAAAAGAAATACTGATATGACCCTGGAAGAATTTGAGTTCCACCCTAAACCATGAAAACTGAGCAATACGGTCAGCATTTGAGGTAGTTCTAGATACGAGCACGCCGTGAAGGTGACCTTGAGGACGGAGAACCTGGTCTAGCTGTGCTGTTAGCAGGAATGTTATTTATGAGGCAGCAGCAGGAACTATTCCTGTAGCGTTGATATGAAGTAATGGTACACGTCCTGATTTAGTGCTGATGGAATGATTGCTCATTGTGAGGCAGGAATCAAATTTAGGGTGGGTGTCGGTGTGGTTCTGATATTAACACGGTAGGCTGTCAATGCTTCTGTGCCAGTGTGTGCAGATCAGATGAGAGGGAATCTGAGCAAAGTTTTGTGTCATAATAACGCGTATACTTTTTCCACTGCAATTTTAACGGGGGGGGGGGGGGGGCAGGGTTGGGGGGTTATAACCACTGTACTTGGGTCAACACACAATCTGCACCTTGGCTTAGCTCAATAATGATCTCCCCAAGAAAAAAATCTCATAATGTTATCTATGTGCAATTTGTAATTCCTCATACTGCACTAATAACACAATGTTTTTAAGTGACCACACAGGGGGTGCTTTTAATTATGAGTCTTTACCAAAAAACCTGCGATTACGATTAGACTAAAATAAGTAAACTCTGCTCTTCTAAGCTTGAAAGCAGTAAGAAATGTCTAGAAATAGGCCTAATATTCTTATATTTGATATTTATTCTTGTATTATTATAGGAAATACTAGATAAATGTGACTCTATTGAAGATATCTCTGCAGTGTGTTTGCAAGGTTGCCAGGTCTGGTAATATAATATAATTAGCCACAAACGTCACTGGGCAACGTGGCTTCGTTATTATTACATCTTGCATTCCACTCAACAAACATTCCCCCTCCATCCTGAAGACTTTCCCATTTCAGAAAATGTAAAGTTCCAGCTTTACTGCTGATTGTTAAAAACATGCTGAAACTGGAGACTCCTTCCAAAAGGAACCTTTTCACCATAACAATTATGCAGGTTTTTAAAACATCCGCCATATAATAGGTTTGCGAGATCATGTGTAATACGCTATCGTTCTGTGAAAAACGAAACGCACATTACGTGGACGTCCACGAACATCCACTGACGAAGGCACAAGCGACGTGGTGCTGGCTAACATAGTCCCCTATGTATGGATATTTTTGGGACACCGTATACATGAGATGAATGGAAAAAATGAACATTCAGGTGGACACAGATGCAGGTCAAGAGGAGAATGGCCAAACTGGTTCGAGCTGACCACAGTGACTCAAATAACTACTATTTATACCCATGGTGAACAGAAAAGCATCTCTGAACACACAATACATTGAACCTTAGGGCAGATGGACTCAAACAGCAGAAGACATCGGGTTCTGCTCTTGTCAGCCAAGAACAGGAATCTGAGGCTGGACAGTTGAAGATTGGAAAAACATGAATGTGGTCTGATGAATCTCAGTTTCATAATATAGGGACAGAATTTGGTATCAACAGGATGAATCCATGGACCCAACCTGCCCTGCATCAACAATTCAGGCTGGTGGTGGTGTTGTGAGAGCAAAATGTGGTCCTACCCAGTATTACTACGGTGTTCCTAATACAATGGCTGGTGAGTGTATATAATTTTCTAATTAAGCAAACCAGATCAGGCATATATTATGGAGCTCTCCTCCCTTCTTCCCATTTCCAGATGAAATAGGAGCTCGGAAGTGAGCGGTTGAACTGATTGGTTTGCGTGTTTTGAATAATAAACGAGGATGGTGACCATTCATTTACAGAAATAAATTAAAGTGCACTGTGGCATCCAATTAGCATCACAGGAAAAAGAAAGGACAAGGCTGCATTGTTGTGGTCTTACTTCAACAAAAGCCCACATTTTTTATTCTTGCAATACGCCAAAAGCATACTCATGCCCAGACTGTTGGACTTATTTGTCTTGTTTTGTCTGTAGTTCTGGAAGACTTATTAGCCAAACCTTTTCAACATACTGACAGCAGAGCTTTCCTTGCACATCATGTGATTTACATCGCCTGATTCTGATTCTTCTTTACTAGGATCTTTGTGACTGACACATTCTTGAGCTTCATGCATTGACATTCTGCGCTAAACCTGAAGCTACTGCATTAATGATGGGTTTTTTTTCCCCCGTTTGTTAGAGAGAAATCTTTGTTCACATGTTCACCCATGTCATTAAGATACCATTAGCGGTGTAGATCCTCATTAATGAGATGAGAGTGCAGTGTTTCATTCCTCTTGTACCATTTGTCAATGCTAACAATTTTTTATTTATTAAAAAAATGAGAAGTTGTTCTTTTTATCTGTTTATAGTTCTATATAAAGTTGTGATTTAAAAAAAAGAAAAGAATAAAAGTTTTTCTCTCACTGAGAAACCTCAAAACCAAACTCTCCTGTTTCGGGGGAATTTTGGACACTGGGGTTATACCCCTACTCTTTTACGGGACGTGTCCTGGGGTTTTTAATGACCACAGAGAGTCAGGACCTCTGTTTAACATGTCATCTGAAAGATGGAGCTGTGTCCCCGTCACTATACAGGGTGAGCACCCCCTGCTGGCCTCCCTAATACCACTTCCAGCAGCAATCTTAATCTTCCCCAGGAGGTTTCCCATCCAAGTACTGGCCAGGCTCAGCCCTGCTTCGCTTCAGTGGGAAACCAGGCGAAAACTGCAGGGAGATATGCTCATGACAGGCTCTGGATGAGCTGTCATGAGCTGTGTCTCAAATTTAAAAAGATTTACTAATCTAGAAAATCCAGAAGACATGTATCTCTCAGTCTTTTTGGTATGTTTTATATTAGATTTTATAATAGGAATAGGATTAGTAATTAGTAAGTAATAGGAAGCCAGGAAACTAGGTCTAGAGCCGTATAGAAGTATGTGATTTGAGACACAGCACTGTTTGGTTTAGTCAGTTGTGAGCACTGTGTCACATGGTCCTGCACCTTCCCATTATTTGTGTTCCAATTGTGAATCAGTAGCATTCATTTCTGAGGCAGTGCTTCAAACGACAACCCAGCAGCCGTCTTGAACACGTGTACGTGTAGATGTAGAAACAAGTATAATCCATCCTTGGAAGTCAATTTTAAGTATGCTGTCATTCTAATTGTATATATTAGTCGTAAATCATTAGTAGGTCTCCATCTAGTAAACATGTAGTAAACTTTTAATATAGACTTTTTTTTTCTTTTTCTTTGTAATTCTGCACCAATGCTTTGAACTTGCACCCTTTATCCCTTACATGCAATACTAATTAATTACAGAATTTCCAAAATGCTGCATTTTCTCCAGGCTTTGCAAAGCGGTTATCATTTTTCATTTTGGAACAACTGTAGTGCAAAAATCAGTCTGTATCCAGCATATTAAAACCTTCAACAGGTTCTTTTTTACACCCTAGATGTAGGTTGTTCAACCACTCGAGAGAAACGGCACTTGTTAAAGCAGTTCATAACCTCTGTCTTGCGTCATATCTTGGCCTTGTGTTCTTGGACTTGGACTGAATCCTGTTCAGCTTTATTAAGTCACCTCATGGTACGTGTTAACAGTGCCAGGACCCCTGTGACGAAGTTTTAGGACTCTCTCACTATTCACTCTCGTTCTCTTTCTCCTGATTTATCTGCTGTAATTTGTGCTGGAAAATTGAGCTCGGCCTCTTCTCATTTGTCTTAATTTGCCATGTTTTTGAGTGTTGACCAGATAACGAGATTATATCCACGGCAGCTGGCAGTATTTATGTGAATTATTACCGCTGTGTTAGTGTAAGGGGGGAGGGAGCGGGGGAAGACAAATGGATTGGCAGAGAAGGAGAACTAACGTAAAAGGAGATAATATGTCCACGTCTCCTTGTCCATCAACAGAAATGTCACAGACAGCATGAGGCTCCGAGTTCCCTTTTGGCTGATGTCTGATCTCATGATGAAATATAAATGTGAGGTGAATGATCCGGGTGTTGATTTAATTGTTTTGCGTTAAAGGTGTGACGTTGAGTGGGATGTACAGTATTTGTACAGTTGTTTTTTTTTGTTTGTTTGTTTGTTTTTTTGCTCAACCTCAATTTCCGTTATCTTTACATTCATTTGTTTTGTTCTCCACATTTTAATATACAGACTGTTTACTGCAGTTGAATTAACCTTGAATTCCTCTTTGACCCAGGCCGTCACTTTTCGATTCGGTATAAATATACAATGCATAACGGCACTCAATAATGAATTGCCATCTTCGGCAAATTACTGTTATATGAAATAAATAAAACACTTCAGGATGTGCTGTCATTGGAATATTATCAACTCTGTGTGGATGTATAGCATGACACCACCCCACCATCCTAGTCCTGATTATTTTCCTATAACAACGCACCACATTGTGTTTTATTCATATTCTATAATAATATACTGTAAAAACTTTATGGCTTCTGTACAACAATCTTTTAACGTATAAATAAAATGCCTTCTTCCAGTGCAACATGTGACACTGCACCTGCCAGTCAGTAGGGGGAGCTACATATGTGTACGTGTTAGTTGAAGCATAACTATTTTGACCGATATCACTAGTATTTACCTCGAGTTTTTAATATAATAATCTTTCAGGCAGTCCATTCTCATGCATGTGACCTCAATAGAATACCCTTAACGCAGTTTTTTTTATGTGTCATACGTTTGTGTACCAGTAGTATTGTGGTTACAGTCAGCTTTGTGGCGACATGCACACGACACCATGGGACCTGTGCACATTGAGGCGACGGTATTGCCATCCCCCATAACACAGTTCGTCCTTATTGAGCCGATCAATTTGATGTATGACATGGCTGCAGTTGTTTGGTGCTTACACTCAGTTTATGGCCTGTTTGATCCTGCTACTTCTTTTCTCAATGAGTGTGTATGAGGGAAATTTGACTGTAAACTTTACGACACGTACGTGGGAATGGAGACACGATCGCACAAACCTCCTGAGAATTCCAAGCGATTTGTGGTACGATACGTGCCTGTGAGTCAAACGTTGCGGGACTAGTTGGTGATGAAGATATCCTACGGAGAGAGTAAATCTATACGGTGTCTTTGCTTGCCTGTTTGCTCCTCTAGAGCAATATCATTTTAGCTTGGTGTGTATCGTGAATCCCGACAGGAAATTCCACGTGGGATCAATTCCCAAATGGGATTACCTGATTCTCTGGAACAAGCCAAATACTTGGCTTGTCTGTGTCACTGACTGTGTGGGAGTTAGTGGGGTCCAAAATGTCCCATTATCAGCTTGTCCTAGGGGCGAGGTTTATTTCATTTCCCCTGAGAAAGCAAAGGGATTTTTAATCTTTTCTACAACCATACTGAAAAATTTCAAAGGCAGCTAATTAATTTATCCTCATACATACGTCTTACAAAGCTGCTGCACATGTGGCTGTTTTCCAAACTACTTAAGGCTGTTTTTTTATTAGTTTTCTTTTTGTTCTGCTTTCTTAAGTTTACACTGATTTTCTGAATTTCTGCCCCGCAGAACCCGGAAGCAAGCTTAGACACCGAGTTGAAAGTAAAACTCCTTTAAACATGCCTGGAGTTCAGTACGCAACCGCAATACAAGAAGAACGAGTCTTTTAAATGGTTTCCGTATACGTTAATGATCATATTTATGAATGTAATATATTGTGAACAAGTAGGCCTTAGGGTAGTAACTTGCTTCGTGAATAATCATTATGATTCATCTGTGCGATTGTGTAACCGCCTGAAACTTTACCTGAATGTGATGCTTAATCAAATTTTATTGGCTACCAGCTGCTGTGGTGAGAAAGAAAATGAACCAGTCAGGATCATACATGACTACGTTTACATGGACAGCAGTAATCTAATTATTGACCTTACTCTGAATAAGACAATATTCTGATTAAGGTGTTTACATGAGTTTCTTTTAGAATATTCCTTTCATGTACCCGTTTTACATAGTAAATACATGTACATAGAACATAGAGCGATTAACGGCACACGTCATTACGTCCCCACGCCACACCGTCCGACGTTCCCTCCAGAATTTCACGTATCAACATACAGTTGGTCTATGTTATGGTACCGTATACAGTTTAGGTGTTTTTATTTAAAAATTTTACGAAAGCTTCAAGTGCAGTTAATTATTTGTCCTGCTATAAGTGCAAATAGACGACTGCTTGAAGCCGTGGGCTGCGTCCCAAACCGCGTACTTACCTTCTACGTAGTAGCCGAGATGCATGTATTTCTCCTACTATATAGCAGGTAAGTACGCGTTTTCAGACGCAGCCGTGCTCTCTTGTCTGTCGTCAAACAGTTGAGCGCTGCCGTGTGTGTACGTGTCCTGTCGCAAACTGCGGTGAAAACTCCCACACGGTGTTAATAGTGTGATTAAGGTGTGTACATGTCTGTAATGCACTTCGATAACGCGACTAAGACAGGAATACTCCACACGTCTTAATTCCATTTTTGAGTATGACTTTAGTCGGATTAAGATAATAAAAAATCGCTGTTTACATGTTAGTTTCTTAATCAGAGTATCGTCTTAATCGCGTTAAGATTGAATTATTTTTGTCCATGGAAACGTACTGCATGTTTCCTGTTTGACAGCTGTTTGTAAATTTACACTCGGCGACAGCCAACGAAGTACTGGAGTTAGAATCTGGTGTGAGAGACAGTTTATAAATAATTTTCAATGGAACTGTCATGAAGCCGTTTCATTTTTTGACACTTATTTACGTTGTTAATATGGCAAGACTGGTTGACCGTAGACAACATGATTGACGTGCCATAAATCACGAAATGACAAATTCGCAACTAATACTGTCTGACTGTAGAATGCATGAGCACATTATATTTATCAGTATGGTTGCATGTTGTATGTTGACAGAAATGAGTTTCAGATCTGGCAAGGTACTCTCGTAATATCCCCCTGTATATTTCTCCATCTATTATCCCTTCAAGTTTGACAAGAAGCCCGGGTTGTACGGATGAAAATCACCCCCAGAGCACGATGCACTCACCACTATATTTCACTGTAGGGATGGTGTTAATTGATATACAGTGAGGGAAAAAAGTATTTGATCCCCTGCTGATTTTGTACGTTTGCCCACTGACAAAGAAATGATCAGTCTATAATTTTAATGGTAGTTGTATTTGAACAGTGAGAGACAGAATAACAACAAAAAAATCCAGAAAAACGCATGTCAAAAATGTTATAAATTAATTTGCATTTTAATGAGGGGAAAAAAGTATTTGACCCCCTCTCAATCAGAAAGATTTCTGGCTCCCAGGTGTCTTTTATACAGGTAACGAGCTGAGATTAGGAGCACACTCTTAAAGGGAGTGCTCCTAATATCAGTTTGTTACCTGTATAAAAGACACCTGTCCACAGAAGCAATCAATCAGTCATATTCCAAACTCTCCACCATGGCCAAGACCAAAGAGCTCTCCAAGGATGTCAGGGACAAGACTGTAGACCTACACAAGTCTGGAATGGGCTACAAGACCATTGCCAAGCAGCTTGGTGAGAAGGGGACAACAGTTGGTGCGATTATTCGCAAATGGAAGAAGCACAAAAGAACTGTCAATCTCCCTCGGCCTGGGGCTCCATGCAAGATCTCACCTCGTGGAGTTGCATTAATCATGAGAACAGTGAGGAATCAGCCCAGAACTACACGGGAGGATCTTGTCAATGATCTCAAGGCAGCTGGGACCATAGTCACCAAGAAAACAATTGGTAACACACTACGCCGTGAAGGACTGAAATCCTGCAGCGCGCGCAAGGTCCGCTGCTCAAGAAAACACATATACATGCCCGTCTGAAGTTTGCCAATGAACATCTGAATGATTCTGAGGACAACTGGGTGAAAGCGTTGAGGTCAGATGAGACCAAAATGGAGCTCTTTGGCATCAACTCAACTCGCCGTGTTTGGAGGAGGAGGAATGCTGCCTATGACCCCTGGAACACCATCCCCACCGTCAAACATGGAGGTGGAAACATTATGCTTTGGGGTTTTTTTTCTGCTAAGGGGACAGGACAACTTCACCGCATCAAAGGGACGATGGACGGGGCCATGTACCGTCAAATCTTGGGTGAAAACCTCCTTCCCTCAGACAGGGCATTGAAAATGGGTCGTGGATGGATATTCCAGCATGACAATGACCCAAAACACACGGCCAAGGCAACAAAGGAGTGGCTCAAGAAGAAGCACATTAAGGTCCTGGAGTGACCTAGGCAGTCTCCAGACCTTAATCCCATAGAAAATATGTGGAGAGAGCTGAAGGTTCGAGTTGCCAAACGTCAGCCTCGAAACCTTAATGATTTGGAGAAGATCTGCAAAGAGGAGTGGGACAAAATCCCTCCTGAGATGTGTGCAAACCTGGTGGCCAACTACAAGAAATGTCTGACCTCTGTGATTGCCAACAAGGGTTTTTAAACCAAGTACTAAGTCATGTTTTGCAGAGGGGTCAAATACTTATTTCCCTCATTAAAATGCAAATCAATTTATAACATTTTTGATGTGCGTTTTTCTGGATTTTTTTGTTGTTATTCTGTCTCTCACTGTTCAAATAAATCTACCATTAAAGTTATAGACTGATCATTTCTTTGTCAGTGGGTAAACATACAAAATCAGCAGGGGATCAAATACTTTTTTCCCTCACTGTATGGCCTGCATTAGGTTTGCACAACACAGAGCACTTTGAAACATGCCCAAATACAGTATCTCATTCTTGGGTTCATCCCACCAAAAAATGCTCTCATGCTTTCAAATGGCTCTTCTTGAGCAATGGTTTCTTTCTGTCCACTCCTCCCATACGGTCCACAATTATCACTCCACTCTCAGCCGCTGTACTCCGTAACTCCTTCAGAGTGCCTGTTGGCCAGCACATGCTGTGATTTCTTAAACACATTTCCTCCTACCCTTTCGAGATTCATTCCTGGCTACGGCAGCCACCGGAGGTGAATATGCTAACTTTCTACAGGTTTATTATTATATGATTTCACACAGTAACATTCTTTGTTATTGCAAATGAAATGATATTTATGAGAGACATAAATGAACATTACAAGCATAAACTGAAAATTTAACATTGACTCATTCAACACGCATACCTGCATATCACTGACTACATTTACATGGACAGCAGTACTCTAATTATTGATCTTATTCTGAATAAGACAATATTGTGATTAAGGTGTTTACATGAGTTTCTTTTAGAATATTCCTTTCATGTTCCTGTTTTACATGTTATAGAACATAGATCGATTAACGGCACACGTCATTACGTCCCCACGCCACGCCGTCCGACGTTCCCTGCAGAATTTCACGTATCGAATTAAGTTGGTCTTCGTTATGGTACCGTATACAGTTTTGGGTGTTTCATTTTTAATTTTACGAAAGCTTCAAGTGCAGTTAATTATTTGTCATGCGATACGTGCAAATAGACGACTGCTTAAAGCCGTGGGCTGCGTCCCAAACCGCGTAGTTACCCACTGTATAGTAGCCGAAATACATGTATTTCACCTATTATGTAGTAGGTAGGTAAGTACGCGTTTTCAGACACAGCCATGCTCTCTTGTTTGCCGTAAAACGGTTGAGCACTGCCATGTGTGTACGTGTCCTGTCGCAAAATGCGGTGAAAACTCCCACACGGTGTTAATAGTGTGATTAAGGTGTGTACATGTCTGTAATACACGTCCATAATGCGACTAAAACAGGAATACTCCACACGTCTTAATTCCATTTGTGTTTACTTCGAGTATGACTTTAATCAGATTAAAGTCATCAATAATCGCTGTTTACATGTTAGTTTCTTAATCAGAGTATCGTCTTAATCGGGTTAATATCGGAATATTGTTGTCCGTGTAAACGTACTGACTGTTTGGTTACTTAAACTGATTACGCTCCAGCATTGACAAATGACATGAACCATTCATAAACCTAAAGCCGTCTGTCATTAAACAACAGTTTTTAAATCCGATGAATATCGTTTTAGGCGTTTTGCACCTCTTCACCGTTTCACATTCCAGGAACCTCACGTTATTCAAGCAAAAAAAAAATGATCAGAACCTAATCTTAAACACACAGCATGTAATTTTCCAGCTTGTTGGCTTATGATAATAAAACTGTTTTACATTTGATCATTTGTCAGAACGTTGATTATTTATTCTGAAGCCGTAGACAGGCACCACTGGTGTGCGTGTACGTAATCGCGGTGGGTGGTGTGTAATAAATTTCTCAACATACACTGACGACATCAACTGAACCATTCGGTAATTATTTTCATGGTTCCTTGTTTACTTTAATTGTTGAGCCCTATTAATATTACCAATATGTTTTATTCATATTTATACCACAGAGCGGTGCTGATTAATTATCCGTAACAGCAGCTCTGACAGTAGTTCCGACTGTTATAGAAATGAATTCTAATACATTATCGTTCCTTTAGTAACAGCTCACACACAGGGATGTGTACGGCAGCGCAGCCTGAAGTTTCCTGACTCAATTAAAGATGCGATTTTGATGCAAAACCTTTGGTGTCTTGAATTTTTAGCCACGTAAATTTCACTTCAGGATGTGCTTGTAGCTCCTTAAAATTAGTCACGGCCCCAAGCTGAATCATGCTGAACAATTCTCCAGCGTTAATAATAACAGCCAGTGCTTGCGTTTGATCATGAGCAGAACATTGAAGAGCCTTTGCGAAGGGCCTGGTTTTAAAGCATGCCACGGCGAAACATTGTTTTTGATTATGAAACCGCCAGTACAGGCTCTGATTCATGTGTTTGTTTAAGACCTCATTATAAAGGCAACATTCATTAGCTCTTAAATTGCCCCGGCATCAAAGAAGGATTTGATCAGTGTTGGATGAAATAGGAAAGTTTCCGTGTCATTTTCTGGTTTTTTTTGTTTTGTTTTGTTTTTTTTTGCATTTTTTTTGCATTTTTTTTTCTTTAAATAGATGACAGGCTTACTTGTGTTTATTGATAATGTGACCAGCAGAGGGATGGATTTTATTCTCTACAACAGCACCCTTATTAAATGCCCCGTTACCCAGTGGACGATGCTTTACTTGCAGCAGGACAGTGAACTGCTTAAACAAGTGTGGAGTCATTCAGGGCAATAATGTGGAATGCACCGGATAGAACAGGTCAGTCACCTACCCTGAACCCTATTGAGCACTTCACTAAAGATTTAATGCCCTCGAAAGAGGCAGGAGCTGAAATTGGCAATTATAGGACAGATGGAGCATGACTGGTGCTGCATGAGACATCGTTAAGATCATGTCATGTCGACCCTTGCTGTAGTATCTGGAGTACTTCCAAGAAATTATTTTTTCTCTATTGGTTTATGCCAAATTGTTCACTTGCTTATTGTTTCTTTAAATGAAAACGACTTGCACATGACAGCACGCCACTTCAATGTCATCCAAGATGTTTTTCATAATGAAATTACAAGTTTGTTTCAAACGTCATTGACGTCTTGATCTATGTTCATGTTGGTATTCCTGTACCCACTGTATCTTAAGATTCCTGACAGGAGTGGAACTCGATGTAATCTTTTGCTGTTGGAGCCCATCCGCCTCACGGCTGAACATGATGTGCATTCTGAGATGCTTTTCTGCTCACCACGGTTGTAAACAGTGGTTATTTGAGGTTACTGTAGAATTCCTTCCCGCTTGAACCAGTCATGCCATTCTCATCTGATCTTTCTTTTTAACACGGCATGTACACCTTGTTAACTTTCACTCACTGGATGTTTTTTTTATTCACATCATTCTGTGTAAATTCTGGAGACTGTTGTGTTTCTGAAATACTCAAACCAGCCCATCTTGTACCAACAATCACACAACAGCTATCACATTCACGGAGATCAAATTTTGGGGCGGCTGTGGCTCAGGGGGTAGTGCGGGATGTCCACTAATTGTAGGGTTGGTGGATCCTTGGGCAAGACCCTGAACCCCAAGTTGCTCCTGATGGCAAGTTAGCACCTTGCATGGCAGCTCTGCTGCCATTGGTGTGCGAGTGTGTGTGTGCGAATGGGTGAATGTGAACCAGTGTAAAGCGCTTTGTAGAACCACTAAGGTTTTTAAAAAAAAAAAAAAAAAAAGTGCTATACAAGTGCAGACCATTTACTATTTTTGTTTTCTGATGATTGATGTGAACAGTAACTGAAGCTCTTGACCTGTATCTGCATGATTTGTTTTTTTGCGTTGTACGGCTGCCACATGATTTGTTTGGATAACTGCATAAATGAGCATGTCTGTTGGTATTCCTATTAAAGTGGCTGGTGAGTTTATATTCCATGTGAATTTGTTACTGATAGTGTACTTGTATCTCTTGTCCTGAGGACTCACTTGTGGCTTGTACCATCCGCATAGAAAGATATCTCCATTGCACCATAACATCTTCATGGCTCTGGTACCTTCTCCAAAGCCTTCTGTGATTTTTGGTTTCTTTGTCTAGAAGGTGCACATCTTATCCAGTCTAATCACGGGGCTTTTTTTTTTTAAATGTACAGATGCTGCCGATGAAATTGAACAACTTCTGTTTCAAAGTATGGCCATTATAAACAGGCTTTTGAGTTGCAAGTGTTCAAAGATCCGATTAAAGCCTAAAATCTTACTGAACAAGGTTTCCAGTTTTGTTTCTCTGACATCTTGGAAAGACAAATAAGCATTTTGCAGAGCCTTAGCTTAGTAATGCTTCATTCATACCACCTTCACTTTTGTGAAATGATTGTTTCTTTTTTTTTGTTGTTTTATAAAAACGAGCCTCTATGAACTTTAGATTTAGTTTTGCTATTGTAAGCTCGACTTTCTATTATTATTATTCAGTTCACTCCTCCGCAATCAACTAGCGAAATGTCAGGGAAAATTGCATTCTAAATTATTGGTTGTGGGAAGGTAGGCAAACAGATGTGGTTTAAATCTGGCCTCAAATGAAAAGCCAAGGATACACGGGATGACTTTACTTTTGACCTGGAAAGAAAGAGAACCGTGAGGGAGAACAAACGAGAGGTGTATTCATGATAAGGTATAAAGCTGAAAGAACGTGCATTTCAGAAGAGAGTCTGGCTGTATTGATCTTAACATCCGTCAAACAAACTGCTGTCGCCTGGGCCCTTTCTCACTATCCCAGAGTCCGCTAACAACTTAGGACTCCGCCCGACACTGCTGGTAAAGCCGGATGTATCTTCTTGTGATGAATGGCTTTGGGGGAAATATTTGGGGATATTTAACTTATAGGGGTATAAAAACTTCCCATGCTCTGGTCAAAAGTGATGTTTGACTTTTAATTGACCTTGATGAATAAATCATGTGCCACCATCATGTCGATTAAAGATTTGTTATTTAGTGAATGATCAGAGGTCACATCACAGCTTAAGATTAGAAACCAAACCATCTCTCTTTAGCCACCAGGGCCATCATTTAAGCACTTAATTTTTTTACATCCTCGAGTCTGACTGCAATTAATGAGAAGTCCTGAGCAGTCCAGACTACTTTGCCTTGCAGACCGGGTATCAAGAACAACCTTGAAACGGTCCATTCTAATGATAAATGGCAATGTAAACTGAACTGTAATTAAAATGTAAATGTAACGAAGGATTTATTTTATAAGACGTGATCGTTTTTTTTTTTCATTCACCAAGGACTTGAAAGAGCAAAACCATCATGGCATGAACACCCACCGAGGATTCACTTGATCTACTGATCTCACCTACGTTTTTTAAATTGACTATTTTTTTTTTTTTACATATTGGTGTAAATTCTTTGAAAATCAAGCAGCGCTCTGGTTTGGCAAAAAAAAAAAAAACCTCGCAAAATTATTATGAAAAGCGTATTGAACGCCTGAACGCATTGGCAGTTTAATCTCTGGTATAAGGATTTCTGGCTCAGCAGGTTCCATAGGTTCAATGTCAAGAAGGCCGTCGCTGAATTGATATAAGGAAGGCATTTCAGGTGCGTGTTGTCCCTAAGTCATTATGATACTTCTGACGTGGACATGTCAATGAAAACGCACCCATGAATATACAGCAGTGTCCTCTTTACAAGGTTTGGCTTTTAGAGTTTAAACTGCTTGAATTACTTAAGGTAGTACAAGTCTGTGGGGCTTTTTTTTATTATTATTTAATTTTTTATATATATATAAATGGTGACCTTTTTCTAAGAGTACTTCTGGAGACAAGGACTAATAAAATGTTATTTGCAAATCACAAGAGATTTGGGGATATTAATGTTCCTTCTTTCCTTCGATCGTCACTGTGGAAAAACCATTAGGGGAAAAAATGTATTATTAATTATAGGCTGATTTTTTTTTTACTTGCTAGGGATTTGACTTGCCTTTAAAAAAAACCCCCAAAAAAACATAATTTGAAATTGCAAGCTTCGGTTTTGGGATTGAAAAAAAAGAATCTGAACCCAAAACCGTATATACAAATAGAAGTAGAAATAACACTGACAAATATGTAAATGCATCCATTAATACACCACAGGAATAAGTTTCAAGCTCCGTATTTTCAGTAATTCATGCTTTGTTCAGACACTTGCAATGTCCCAGTGTAAAATTCAGTCTAATCCAGAAACTTTGAAGATAAGATAAACAGTAAATAATTAGTCAGTGATTTATATAACATCATGTACAGTACATCTACATTTCCAGCATCTGAAGGTGCCTTTATTGAGAGCGACATCTCCATTGGGGGGAAAAAAACATCCACGTCAGTACAAGTAGGGATTTGGAGTCTTAGAAGAATACCATTAACCCGCTTAGAGAGGAATTACTGAAAAGAAAGTACAAGCCGGGGTGTTTTTATTTTGCCTCCGGAGTAGGTTTAGTGTTTGCTTAAGTGTTTAGTGAAGAGGTAGGGCTTCATTTGAAGGCAGCCAGTGACTCAGCTGTTCAGACAGCCAGGGGAAGGCTGATGCATGTCATCCTTGTGTCTTGAGGGACGGTGGGTCAAATCAAGCCTTGGTTTGAAGTGCCTTCAGGAGGGTGGGGGCTGGTTCAGATGAGGTTTTTTAAGTAAGCAGCAGTGAGTGTACAGTATGCTGCAATGGTGTGGAAGTACTTAAAGAAACAAGGCACACAAGCTGTTGCAGTGGTCTGAGGGGACACAGGGGAAAACCTGCCAGGAGCATGTCGCAGTAGATCAATCTCGAGTCGACGAGAGACTGAACAAGAACCTGAATGGCCCCTGTGGAGAGAAATGATGTAAAAGAGGAACCTACACGAGCGAGTCATAACTACCCCAATGTTTTGTGTGTTGTCAGGTGGTGTAATCAGAGAATTCTCCAGATTCTCTTGACATGAATACAGATCAAGCTTGTATAGCAACTCAGTCTTGTAGAATTCATAGTCATTCTAAACTATCCAGTAATGAATATAGCCACCCTTCTTTACAATACGACTTCCATCCATTGAATCTGTCAGTTTCTTGATCTGTTCACAATCAACTTTAGCCACCACAGCCTCCCAAATGCTGTTCAAAGAGGTGAATTGTCTTCCCTCATTGTAAATCTCACGCTTGAGAATGGCCCAGAAGTTCTCAATAGGATTTAAGTCAGGTGAGGAAGGGGGCCAGGTCATCATTCTGTCATCTTTGTTGCCTGGCTAGCCAAGCAGTGGTGTACCTTGATGTATGCAATTGTGCTGCATCCTGCAAAAAGATCATGGCCTTCTTGAATGTTGCTGACTTTTTCCTTTACCACTGCTTGAAGAAAGTATATTCTAGAAACTGACAGTAGGTTTGGGAGTTGATACAGGGGCGCTGTACCATGGCTGACCCTGTGCTCTGACCCCAACTTCCTGGCATGCTGGGGTATGCGAAGAAAAGAATTTCACTGTGCTCTAATGTATATATGACCAATAAAGACTCATTATCATTATCATTTTCAGTCCATCCTCAACCTGATAATCTGATACCAGCCCACGGAAGTACCCCTCCTCCACCTTGGTGGTCCCTCGCTTGAACTGGTACTCTGTGCCCATTAGTGATCCACCCGTCTGCTCCATCTACAGTCACTCCTATTTCTTCTGTCCATAAAACCTTTGAGAAATTGGTCTTAAAGGAGTCATATTATGCTTTTTAATGTTTTCCTTTTTGTTTAGTGTTTGTACATGTGTAAGTTCCGCAAAGTTGCAAAGGTCATAGTCTCCCACAAAGGGTTTTATTTTATCTAACAGAGAACAGTCCAGAGAACCTGCCTAAAACGCCTCGATCCAAGTCCAGATATTACTTCTGCGAACGTCTGTCACAATTTCACTAACATAGGTGCACTACGTGTCTTTTGTTAGAACCATTTTTTACACTGTATTTTATGTCGTCACTTCAGGACATAAAGTTGTTACAGTGAAGAAGACAAATTAAACCTTTATAACATCATATCTGAACGGTCAGAGAGTTACAAAATAAATACTTACCACTGTGAAACCTTCTGCTCGAGTTGCGCTTGCAAAGTTGGTTCCGATTGATCTGCTCGATCATCTACATTTTCAGAATTTGACTCTGGCTCGAAATACGGTAAAACCGATAACATTATTAACTGTGTTTATAATTGCTTTCGAAGCCTTGGAAACTGAAGCTCGCAATTCTGGTAAGGGGCGTTACATTTCCGACACACACTTGAGGTCTTTTGGCCAAATCACAACGCAGTGGGTCAGCTGGCCAATCAGACAAGGTCTTTTCGGAAGGAGGGGATTTGGAGATACTGTACTCAATCAGAGCATTTCAAACAGACTGGGAATAGAGGTACTGCTATAATGTACAGTATGTGGAAAAAATCATGTGTTTCTATTACACCCAGTAAACAAAATAATGAACTTTTAATGTAGCATCATATGACCCCTTTAAGGTATTTCTTGGCCTAGTCATGATGCTTCAGCTTGTGAGTCTTAATCAGTGGGGGTTGTATTTCAGCGTTCCTCAACTTAGCCATGTCTCTGAGCACTTGACATCTAACTGGAAGCTAATGGGTTCCTGGTAACCTCACGTTTAATTATTTTAAGTCTTTTGCAGTCAACTTGTGCCTTTTCTTCTCCACACATTATTTGTTGAGTATTCATAACAGTGTGTCTGATTGCCCGGTGGTCATGCCTCAATAGTTTTGCAATCTGCAGTGTGCTGCATCCCCATGATGGGGATTTTACAATTTTTGACTTTTCAGTCTCGTTTATATCTCTTGGCACATTTTCCTAAGGTATAGATGCTGACTAATAATTATGCACAACTTCTACAGGGTGTTAATCACTTTAAACCACACCCTCCCTCATTAAACAATTAAACTGCACCTGAAATAATTATACCCATTTAGCATTCAGGTTTATATGGTTAAGAGTTGGATACTACGCAATGATCCGGTCATAATACTGACTTGCCTAATAATTGTGCACGCAGTGTATATTTATTAGGGATGCGGGAACTGCTTGCAGGCAGTGGCAATCGCGAAAACTCAGCTGGATGGCTGACTTCAGTATAATCTGTTTTCTAATGTCCTCAAGGGTGATAGTTTGTCTGTGTGACCGGTGCACGAGATTCCACTCAACAACCCTTAGAACACAAATTTGTCATTTGAAATCATCCAGTTGAGTTTTCACAATTGCCAGAGCCAGCAAGCAGTTCCCGACTGCGCTGCTGATTATATCGTCCTGTACGCTCCTTAAACCTGAAATGGTGTAAATGCTTATTTCCTGTCTTTTTTTTTTTTTTTTTTTTTAGGCTATTGGTTCTGCAGGATTAAATCCTTAACCTTGATTTATTTTTTTTAATGGTAAATTTCAAAATGAATATCGCACAAGCCTCGGTTAGATATTAATTTAAATATATAGCTACACTCTGACTATATAAATATTTATTATTTTCCAATCTTCTAGGGCTTGTGGCCCCACAAGTTACACTTGACCGCATATATTTTAACTAAACCTGTGCTAAAAGGTGCATTAATACCCCACGTTAATGCCATTAGCATCATTAGCATTTTAAGCTACATCATAGGCCATTCAGTTGCTTGAAAGCCAAGTATAAACATGTTAAATTAGGCTCATACTGATTTATGGGAGTGGATGTCCTCGTTTTCTTTGTAATGAGAAAAAAAAAGTATTTATTCAAAAGTATTTGATTTGTTATGTGAAGCTAGCCTTTAGAACAATTCGGATCTTTATACAGACTGTGTTTACATACCTGTCCACTCGATATTTTAATTTAGCATCCCATTCTTCCTAGTTAGTTGCTCATTTTTACAACTTAACGTTGTAACTCTAATAGTAAGTCGAAATAGCTAGTTACTACATAAAGCAAATTACCAAGTCAAAATTCTTGAGAGAATATGTTGACATAATGAGTTATTAAGTCAAAATAATGAGAGAGTAAGTCACAGTGGCAAGTTAGTAAGTTGACACAATGAGATTATATTTAAGGAATAATTGACAACAGGCCACTGAATTATTAGCAAATAATGCAAAATAATGACCGGAGTCAATTATTACGCTTATACTACAGTTTTCATGCTGATAATATAAAAATAGAACAAATAATTAATAAATGTTGATAAGCCTCGTTTAGTTTTTTTTTAATATATATATATAACTGCAGAAAATACAATGAATAAATAAATAAACGAACATTGATACTTGTTCACCGGCTTTTCACACGTGCGCTCTCTCACAGTTTCTTTCTCTCTCTCTCTCTCTCACTCTCTCTCCAATAACCTCATTACCACCTCGGGTGCACAATATTTTTCTAATAATTCCACGGCGCGTCGTCGATTACTCCTTACATATTTCTGTTAAATCGACATTTTCTGTCATTGCGTTTGTTGTTAGCTCTGTGTGCTGTGGTGGACAGCAGGCTAACTTTTTTCGTTATTTCAGTTCATATGGAACTGTAATGCAGTCAACCTGACTGGAACTACTTTCGATGTGCACTTACTGAAAAATAATTGCACACCTCAGAACGTCTGTCGGCCAATCACAATCGAGAATTCTACAGCGTTTTGGTATAACTTGAAATAATGAGGTACTAAATCAAAATAATGACATAACACTTTCTTTTTTACTTTTCTGGCCCGCGTGTGCACATGTCCAGAAAGACTGTTCTATATTTTAACTTCTATAACACAGCCAGTAGAAGTAACCTCAGGTAATATATACTATATGCTGTCCGAAACATGTTTCTCTGTGTCTTATCCTAATATCTTATTTCTTCCGAATTGTACATAAATACCAAAAACTTTACACTTTACAGTAAGTAAATTATTTTGAATTATCATGAATTCATGCAGTAATATCTCATGAATCATCAGGAACGAACGTATGACATATATACTGAAAATAAAAAATGCGTAGACTCTTTCTTCTTCTGACTTTGTTACAGAAAGTCTTAATATTAAAAATGAACTAATGGGTAACACTTTACAGTAAGGGTACATGAATGATCATGAATTATGCATTACTTCATGCATTAATATCTCATGAATCATCAGGAATTAACACGAGTTCCAAGTCTTTCATTCATGACTTCATGGATGAACAACACCTTAATTAAAACATTAATAAGATGAGTACATCATCATGAATCATGATTTATTACACACGATCATGATGGTTTCTTTGTTCACCAAAAAAAATTGGTATTTACTATCCATTGTGGATAAAGCTACGGTTACGGTACATGAATCATGATGAATTCATGCATGTAAGACTACTTGAATTATTACAAGAATATACAAAAATCCACACGACCTCATGCACGCACACAGGCTAGAACAGTATATCAGTTACTGTGAGAACTAATGTTTTTCATTAATTATGATCTGAGTTATCAAGCATGTTCATGTCTTCATGTTCAGACCCCAAAATTCCCCAATCACAGCACATGAATTCTGTTGACATCCAAATACAGTAGTCATCATTAACTAAACGTTAGCTTCTCATGACTTCATCATGTGTGAGGCCCCTCAACGAAGGTGGTGACTTGGTCCTTTGAAACACTGATGAATAATGTGTTATTAATGATGACATGAGAATGAACATGAAATTTCAAGCCTTTCATTTTACACACAATGTACTGTGGACACAAAAGGACTTTGATCTTACCTTTACTGCTTTATTCTTAAACAGTGTAAGCCCGTTAAATCAACAGCAATGCCTGGGAAGAGCTGAGAAGGAATTCAGTACATATACCATAAACTTTAAATGCCTGTGTATCTGAAAACTCTTTACAAAACCATAAATCCATTAAAGCTTTTACAAACAACTTGGTCCCTTTTAAAGTAAGGAGCCACATTTTAATGTAAAAAGCTACTGATGTGGACTCCTCATGGCACAAACACATGGCAGTACATATACAAACTGCTTGTTTAGTTCTTGTAAATATCTAGTAAGGATCAATCATCTCTTTTTCTTTAGGATCGCTGAAGCTGTGGGGCTCACAAAACCCCCTGCAAGTTACAGTAAACCTTTTCAGGCTGTCCTTTCTTTTTAAAGTGGACCTCAGTGTATTGAACAGATCTGGGTTAGTCGCTGAAAGTTCCGCAATCGGCGCCTGAGACAGTATGGTACTCGGATCTACCCCAAGCCTTGTTTAAGCTTCAGCTTTGCCGAAACGTTCCTTTTTAATCTTTTCCAACACCATGTTGTAGCGGCGGATGGCGTCGTCGGGGGTTTTGACTATAGGACAAGAGAAAGCATTAATGGTTGAATTAAATCGAACCAGCCTAGTAATAATGTTGTACTACAGTTCACAATTTTACATTTGCTTAATCATCAAACAAAAATAAGCATTAAACATCACATTTCCTTTCGCACACAGTGCTAATAAAATTCGCAATTGGTCCATAGATTTAGATGTGACAATGGGCAAGGAGTGGCAAACTTGGTACTGCTTGCAAAGTGGCACACTTGAATCACTATATATTTTTTTTTATTCCAGCTGTGTTGATCCTACTATAACACATCTGTGAAAAGGTTGTTATTACTGCTGCAGCAGGTCTGAAATAAGACCCAGCTACTACAACAGACTTCAGACACCAGTTTAATCTCATTTAAGACCGTGCACTATACTCTTTATCCTGTCTCTTTGTGGAGGGTTCCCTATTGACTAATTCAGTGAGCAATTTGTGGGCGCTGCCATTACTGCGGTGGCAAGTCTTAGGGGAGAACCGCCAGAGTCGTAACACATTTTTTACTTTGTTTTAACTCTTCGTACACAAAAACGATAGGGCTTTAAATCTGTGAAGTTCAGGTACAAAGGAATCGTACATAACTGCTTCTGGGGGAGGGATCACTACTGCAGTAATGGTGATTTGGTGTACTTCCGGGATTCGCAGAATTAGTCAATATTAGGAATGATTCCAAGCCGGTTAGTTGGGAGTGGAAATGGATCCTTGGCCATTTGTTTTTTAATTGTCAAAAATAAGAACACATGGTGTACTGTGGAATCGACTAGAGAGCATAGTATAGGTGTATGTAAAGTACGTTCAAAGTGTTTACATTCATTTTCAACTTACTTCCCAAATAGAGACCGATAACTGTATCAATTTGTGTACGACTCACTGTATACCTCTTAGTTTCTTGCCCATTTTCTTGGGTTTTTTAGGCTGGGACTTTAACAACTTCTTGTCCTCTGAGGACTCGAAATCGGGCTCAGAATGAGATGACGAATCAGAGGATGAGGAATCGTTTACATCTGACTCCTGTTTTTTCTTTCAAGGTGTCTGCCCTATAGGTGGGATATTACTGTCCACATCTCCCCCCTTGTCACTTCTTACTGCAAGAGCTGTGAAAATCAAACAGTATAGGAATTGTTTGACAATGATAATATTTGTCAATGGTGTTATGACGATCAATATTTTTGAAGCTGTAATGTCCTCAAATCAATTTTACCCTCTTTAAGTCCCTCCCGGAGGACGTTTCGTTCCTCTTTTAGTATATCAACCCATTCTTTTAAGGTGGCAGTCTCTGTCTTTTGGCCTTCGATGGTTTGCTTAGTCTCCTGTAGAGCTGTTTGCAGAGCGGGGGCTTCTCTAATCAATTAAGACCTCCTAATTAGATATTGTTATACAGATTTACACATTTTAAAATATTAACACTTTTCAACTTTTACATCTATAGAGTTAAATAGCACGTGATCAAAAAAAAGCATAAAAGCACATGAAACGCAATACTGAGATTAAAAATGATGTTTTTCATGCTTACCAGTTGCTTTAGGCTTTTCTGCTGCAGAGGTCTGCAGATGGTCCCACAGAGGTGAAAGCACTGTGAAGTTTCAATTAAATTTAGCTACAGATGTCAGCATTCTTTTTAGCAAGTGATTTATGCTAATGCCTGAGGGCTGGGCAGGTCAACAGCTTGACACTCAACTGAACACACAAAACAGCTGTATTTCTTTTAAATTAAATCTCCATCAGATGTACTTCAGACTGGGGCACTGGAAATTTTGAGTGAGGTATAAAACTAGCAACTATTATTATCACACATTCAACCACCTCTTCTTATCGGATAATGCTGTATGTTGGGGATAAGTTGAAGATACAACCACCATCGTGTAAACTGTTTTTTATTCATCATAAGACAAGCCAAATAATATTGAGAAAAGCCAGGAACATTACATTCAACTATTACAACAAGGGTTGGAGCCCTTCGTAGCCAAATTTCTGTTCCTAAAAGGGACAATTTTTATGTCACTTCTTTGAATATATAATGATAGGAAGCAATAAAGTAAAATTAACCTTGTACTAATGCAAGTAAGTCCACAATGACCACAATGTAAAAAAGCAAAGATACCCTTCTCACTATTCTTGGTCCTTGAAGATATCTTTTGTTGATTTTGTGGAGGCTGCTGCACAAATAGGCCTGGGTAAAAGATTAGAGAGGACAATATATTTACAGAGGATTTGGCTTTCATTTAGACACAGTGTGTAGGTGGCACTATGACACAGGGAAGCAAACTCAAACTCACCAGGGGTGAAAAATTCATGCAATTACAACCATTTCTTTGCACAGAAATTATTGTTTATTATTGACATACCTGAACATGGCTGCTTCACTGAAGCTCATCAATTTCTTAAAATATTTAATGCAAAATTTAGGATGGTAATGAAAATGATCCTACCAGAATTTAAAAATACCAAGGCACAGACTACCTTAAAGCGCACCTATTATGGTTTTTAAAATACTACTGTACCTTTCATGTAGTGTGTTCTGTAGCTGTTTGTGAACGTAAAAACGTCTGCAAAGTTTCAAAAATCAAAGCGCACGACAAACAGGATTATTGACTCCCAAAAGACGGAACCGATTCTAAACAGCTGAATCGAGTCATTAGTGATTCCAGACTTGACTTCCTGCACTAACCTACGTACGTTTCTAACAAAAAGCCCCGCCTCTGGTCTTCATCGGCGCCTCGTGAACAGACGGAGATGAAACTCGTTACGGTAGTGGGCGTTTCCTTTTTCGACACATGCTAACAGCGGTAGACCAATCACAACAGACTGGGACATCTGACCAATCAGAGCAGAGTATGCTCTCTGAAAGGAGGAGTTTAGAATGAATCCTTTAGAACGGATCATTGAACGAGTCGTTTGCGACACTGGGGGGAAAAGGTAATGCTGTAGTTTAAATTATGAGCATGTTAAAGTTTTGACCTTGGATGCGTATAAATTTATTGCATGAGGCCTGTAAAACAGGCACGTTTATAAGGCACGTTTCAAAACCATAATAGGTGTGCTTTAATTTTGAGAAACCATCCATGACTGTTAAACTTGTAAGCTAATAAACATCACTTTTCACATCAGATACAGTAAATGAGTAAGTCACACAGCACTAAATGTTAATAATGATAGTTTGAAGCCCCTTTTTGGCAAGAAATGGCATCATATGATCGTGCATAATAAATCATAATTCATGATGATGTACTCATCTTAGTTTATGTTTTAATTAAGGTGTTGTTCCTCCATGAAGTCATGAATCAAAGACTTGGAACTCGTGTTAATTCCTGATGATTCATGAGATATTAATGCATGAAGTAATGCATAATTCATGATCATTCATGTACCCTTACTGTAAAGTGTTACCCATTAGTTCATTTTTAATATTAAGACTTTCTGTAACAATGTCACAAGATGAAAGAGTCAACGCATTTTTTATTTTCAGTATATGTCATGCAGTGATTATGCATGAAAATTCAATGAATTGGGGCGCAAGGTGATGAAGCTTGGTTGCTGTACAATCTTAACTAATTATTTTTTTTTTTTTAAGGCTGTAGAGAGTGATGGAAACATATCCAGTGGCGAAATACAAAACATAGCGTGATTAAGGTCATTTGCATATAAGCAGTATTCCAGTGTGGTCGAAGCTAATGACCCCAGAGCTAACAATGCCCGCTAACAGTGAAGTAAAAGTTCACAAGCAAACACGCTTGGCTTGAGTTACAGTGAGTCACGGTGTGCATTAAACATGGACGAGTGGGATCAAAGAACGGCAAAGGTCTTGAGATTTGCTGAGCTGATGGACTGGAAATATATAAACATACTTTAGCCTATGATAAGAGCTTGACATTTTTTATGTTATGGATTTAAAAGTATTATCATATACATTTATACCATTTTGGCAGACGCCCTTATCCAGAGCGACTTTTTATTTACAACTGAGCATTTGAGGGTTAAGGGCCTTGCTCAAGGGCCCAGCAGTACAGTGCTGGTATTTGAACTTATGACCTTCTGATCAGTAGTCCAAGGTCTTAATGACTGTGCTATCACTGCCCACGGTTCTTCCAAACCAGTTACTAGTAGTTTTGGCACTGTGGGCAGGTGACAAGTCCTGCTGGAATAGTTAATCAGCATCTCCATAAAGCTCATCAGTAGATGGAAGTATGAAGTGCTCTAAAATCTCCTGCTAGATGCTGCATCGACTCGAGAAAACACAGTGGACCAACACCAGCAGATGACATGGCACCCCAAATCATCACTGACTGTGGAAACTTCACACTGGACTTCAAGCAACTTGGATTCTGTTCCTCTCCACTCTTCCTCCAGACTCTGGGACCTTGATTTCCAAATGAAACGCAAAATTTACTTTCATCTGAAAAGAGGACTTTGGACCACTGAGCAACGGTGTTTTTAGTCAAACAGGTGTTTTGAGTTAATTAGCTGATTTGAGCTCTTCTCAGGCTGACATTGATGTATTATAAATTCTTTATTCTAATATTTTTGAGATACTGGATTTTTCCAGTATCTCATTTCCATGAGCTGTGAGGTATAATCATCAAGATTAAAACAAAAAAGGCTTGAAATATTTCACTTTATATGTAATGAATCTAGGAAAAGTAAATTTTTTCCTGAAATTTATATTCATGATGGTCTTTTTTTTTTTTTTTAAGATGCACCTGTATTGCATCTTATTTAGTTCATGATAAACATAAGTCCCTCATAAAATGAAAACACACATACTCCAAGCTTTCTCTTGTGAAAATTCATTTCTTGTTTTCTTGAGGAAGGAAAGCACCATCTGCCCTCTTCTGCACACATGAGCCCACGATTAGCTAGTATCACAGTGATTGACAGGGGAGAGAGTGTATGCCATCCCTCCGTCCCAGAGCACAGCCAATTTTGTTTCGTTGGCTCCCGGCCACAGATGGCAAACATTTAGAGAAAATAAAATCTTCAGGGATGCTCTTAATTCAATACACCTCAATGGGGACGATCAGCAAGAGGAGGTGTACACCTTTAACACACAAGTCTTTCCTATCTTATCCTAAAGCGCCATCTATGTTTCTTATACCTACAGTAAACAAGAGAAAAGTAATTGTTCTAGGCGAGACTGTTTGGTTTAAGCGTTATACCAAGTCACAGATGTCCTGGATTTTTTAGGTCACACCTGCATATTGTTTCAGTTTGTGGCAGAGCTGTGATTATTAAACTTGCATGGTTAGAAGACATATTGTATAGTATAGCAGTCTAGATAATTAGGGCTGTTTCATCCAACTGTTTTATGTGAATAAGAAGAAGAAAACTTATTACACCTCATGTAATATACCTGCTATTTAATAATGGATAGCCTAATTTATTATGCAGTCTGTTGAATCTATTGTTTGTTACACAGTCACATTGAAAAGAGAGCTTCGTATCAAAGGGTCGTTATACCCCTACAATTTTCCTGTCAGATTTATAAAACTGGTCGTTCAGCTGTGAATGAAATCTCATCTAAATGCAAGTGTGTGAGACTGTGGCCTTTCATGAACTCTGTGTCTCTTTCTTTATCTCCATCTATTGCTCTGTGCTTCTCGCACACTTAAAACTCTCATGTACACACCTTGAGGGTGACCCATGGCTCAGGACAGAGAAAACCTTTCTAGAAACAGGACCATCATCTATACAGTGTGTGCATACACGTGCACATCCTTGTCGCCTTAGAGCGAAGGGTTACTTCAGATCAATACAAAGTTCTTCTGACTGAACAACTTTATCCTGTGAGGAAATATTTCTATCTTGATGGGAGTGGTCTTTTCCAGGATGGCCCCACCCCCATCCACAGGTCATGAAGGCTCAGTGGTGAGGATGAAAATGATGCAAATCATATGCTTCTTACATTCACCAGATTTCAGCTCAAATAAACACCTATGAGAGATTTTGGAGTAAGGTGTTAGCCAGTGCTCTCCACCACACTATCAAAGCACCAGTTGATGGATCCATTATATGAGGAATGAAACATGATGTGGTGAGCAGTTGTTGGAAAAAATTATCAAGGATGAGGTGGTGGTGTGCAGCCTGACCTAAAGCTGATTTTTGTCCTATAAAAGGAAGTACTGAAATGTCCTATTCCTTTTATACTGCACCAATTTGGCTAGTGATTCAAGACAGAAATAACCCATACATATCATCGCGATTTTTGCTCACTTGGTTCTGGCAAAGTCACTTGTATATGGTAGCTGATGCGCTGCTATGGCTGAGCTGCATTACTGGAAGATTTAGTGCATGCCTTCCATTAGGAGGCAAGCTATCTAGTCATCAATTTGTTTCCATCTCTGAGGTTTTTTTTTTTTTTGCCTTTTATGGAGTTTTATGGGTATCGCTAAATGTAAATCAGCTGTGCCGTGAACGTGCTTGTTCATTTATGAGTGACTGACATTTCGAAACATATACGCTAGGGTTAAAGAATATCAGAGTTACAAAAATCTATTTTTTTGTTTGGTTAGGCCTGCAAAAACATTTACATACAGCTTTACTACAAGACTGATAAATGTTTGACTCTCAGTAATCATTAAAAAAGCCTGCTATACTTTCAACATAGCTTTTATTAAAACAATGCTTGAACTAGTGCCGACTTTAAACTTTGCTATAACACAAGTCTGGTATCATACAAGTAATCTACAGTTCAGTTCAATTCAAGTTTATTTTTTATAGTGCCTTTTACAATGGATGTTGTCACAAAGCAGCTTTACATAAAGATATCAAATCAGGATATACATTTTAAATGTATAAATGTATCCCTATTGAGCAAGCCAGAGGAGACAGTGGCAAGCAAAAAAAACTCCCTGAGACAATGAAGAAGCAACCTTGAGAGGAACCAGACTCAAAAGGGAATCCATCCTCACCTGGGTGACACCTGGGTAATACCCTTCTATAACCATGTACCACATGGTCAAAAAGTGCAATTGTTTAACTAAGACATAAGAGATGGAAGATGGCTATCCTGGGAATATTATCTACATAAGCTTCAAATGAAAGATTGGAGTCAATCACACCAAGATCTTTTACTGCTGCACATGATGAAGCAGAAAGGCCACCCAGAGATACTATATAATCAGAACGCTTACTTCTGTCTGTATGTGGTCATAGTACATGTACTACTGTCTTGTCAGAATTAAGTAGAAGGAAGTTAATAAGCATGCAATGTCTAATGTCCTTTACACATTCCTCAACTTTATTAAGCTGGTGTCTGTCATCTGGCTTCGCTGAAACATTCAACTGTGTACCATCAGCATAACAGTGGAAGCTAATTCCATGTTTACGAATAATTTGACCCAGAGGTAGCATATATAAAGTAAAAATCACTGGGCCTAAAACAGAACCTTGTGGAACTCCAAATTTAAGCTTGGTACAGTGAGGGAAAAAAGTATTTGATCCCCTGCTGATTTTGTATGTTTACCCACTGACAAAGAAATGATCAGTCTATAACTTTAATGGTAGATTTATTTGAACAGTGAGAGACAGAATAACAACAAAAAAATCCAGAAAAACGCACATCAAAAATGTTATAAATTGATTTGCATTTTAATGAGGGAAATAAGTATTTGACCCCTCTGCAAAACATGACTTAGTACTTGGTTTAAAAACCCTTGTTGGCAATCACAGAGGTCAGACGTTTCTTGTAGTTGGCCACCAGGTTTGCACACATCTCAGGAGGGATTTTGTCCCACTCCTCTTTGCAGATCTTCTCCAAATCATTAAGGTTTCGAGGCTGACGTTTGGCAACTCGAACCTTCAGCTCTCTCCACAGATTTTCTATGGGATTAAGGTCTGGAGACTGCCTAGGTCACTCCAGGACCTTAATGTGCTTCTTCTTGAGCCACTCCTTTGTTGCCTTGGCCATGTGTTTTGGGTCATTGTCATGCTGGAATATCCATCCACGACCCATTTTCAATGCCCTGTCTGAGGGAAGGAGGTTTTCACCCAAGATTTGACGGTACATGGCCCCGTCCATCGTCCCTTTGATGCGGTGAAGTTGTCCTGTCCCCTTAGCAGAAAAAAAACCCCAAAGCATAATGTTTCCACCTCCATGTTTGACGGTGGGGATGGTGTTCCAGGGGTCATAGGCAGCATTCCTCCTCCTCCAAACACGGCGAGTTGAGTTGATGCCAAAGAGCTCCATTTTGGTCTCATCTGACCTCAACGCTTTCACCGAGTTGTCCTCAGAATCATTCAGATGTTCATTGGCAAACTTCAGACGGGCATGTATATGTGTTTTCTTGAGCAGCGGACCTTGCGCGCGCTGCAGGATTTCAGTCCTTCACGGCGTAGTGTGTTACCAATTGTTTTCTTGGTGACTATGGTCCCAGCTGCCTTGAGATCATTGACAAGATCCTCCCGTGTAGTTCTGGGCTGATTCCTCACTGTTCTCATGATCAATGCAACTCCACGAGGTGAGATCTTGCATGGAGCCCCAGGCCGAGGGAGATTGACAGTTCTTTTGTGCTTCTTCCATTTGCGAATAATCGCACCAACTGTTGTCCCCTTCTCACCAAGCTGCTTGGCAATGGTCTTGTAGCCCATTCCAGACTTGTGTAGGTCTACAGTCTTGTCCCTGACATCCTTGGAGAGCTCTTTGGTCTTGGCCATGGTGGAGAGTTTGGAATATGACTGATTGATTGCTTCTGTGGACAGGTGTCTTTTATACAGGTAACAAACTGATATTAGGAGCACTCCCTTTAAGAATGTGCTCCTAATCTCAGCTCGTTACCTGTATAAAAGACACCTGGGAGCCAGAAATCTTTCTGATTGAGAGGGGGTCAAATACTTTTTTCCCTCATTAAAATGCAAATTAATTTATAAAATTTTTGACATGCGTTTTTCTGGATTTTTTTGTTGTTATTCTGTCTCTCACTGTTCAAATACAACTACCATTAAAATTATAGACTGATCATTTCTTTGTCAGTGGGCAAACGTACAAAATCAGCAGGGGATCAAATACTTTTTTCCCTCACTGTATGTGTGGGGAAGTCGCCATTTACATCTACGAAATGATAACGATCGGTCAAATAAGACCTGAGCCAGGAGAGGACCGTTCCTTTGATGCCAACAATGTTTTCTAATCTATCAAGGAGAATAGTATGATCTATAGTATCAAAAGCTGCACTAAGGTCAAGTCACACAAGCAATGAGACACAACCCTGATCAGAGGCCAGTAGTAGTTCATTTACTACTTTAACCAGCACCGTCTCTGTGCTACGATGAGGCCTAAATCCTGACTGATACATTTCATGAATATTATTCCTGTGTAGGTATGAGAATAACTGCTGTGCTACAACCTTTTCAAGGATCTTAGAGATAAATGGGAAATTTGATATTGGCCTATAATTAGACAATTAACAAGGGTCGAGATCATATTTTTTAAATCAGGAGTTTGATAACTGCTAGTTTAAATGATTTAGGCACATAACCATTGCTAAGGGAAGAATTTATTATTTTTAGAAGAGGTTTCATTGTTTCTGGAATGATCTGTTTGAAGAAACATGTAGGTAAGGGATCTAGTGTATAAGTTGATGATTTTGATAAGAAAATTAGTGAAATTAGTTTTTACTAAATATATATTTTACACTGTTTCTCCAAGGTAGCTATAGTTCAGATTTGAATGAAATATAACATTAATGCCATTTTGTTTGATAGATATACTAAATCTGATTGTCAGAGTCTCATTCTGTTTCATTTTATGCGGCAGCCTATTGTCATTTGTTATAATGGATAATAAAATGTGAAAAAAAATATTACTATGGAATTACAAGAGATAAGAAATGAGGACCGACAGAAGTAATGGGACGAATCTTGGTGAGGATGTCACTTTTACTGGAATTAGATTTTCAGTGTGTGCGTGTGCATGCATGCTGCTCCATCCGACATGTCTTAAAATCCTGGTTTCATTTAGTCCTTGAGTTTTGGGGAATTGAATTGATTAATGAGAGAGGCTACAGAGAGACGAGTATGCCCATCATCTCCATGATTACCAGTAGAGGTTGTGTGTACCGTGGGCATATTTACATTTCTTTTATGTTTGCAACTTTCAAGCAGATGTCCTTATTGATAATGACTCACAGAACTGCTTTGTAGTCTCTGTAAAAAACAAAACCAAAAAAAAACAAAAAAACATAACTTTATGCTTCTTCAATAGGTCTAGAGTACGGTGCCATCTAGAGTACCCTCAGGCTCTAACCCTCAGAGAGGCGTTAATGCTGCAAGTTACCAACAGTACAACTTGTGGTGCTTTTTACAATTACAAGTGACTCAGACAGCCAGGGGAAGTTCGTTCGACTGCTAACATACAGGGTACGGTACAGAGAAATGTTTTGATACCATGAGGGATGATACGATGCATGCGTAATGTAGAGCAGAAGAGGTAAGTGCCTTCAGGTAGGTGGACAGTGGTTCATTTTTGGCTTTGTATTAAGGTTTTAAATCTGATGCAGGCAGCTTCAGGAAGCCAGTGGAGGGAACACAGCAATAATGATCATGATTTTTTAATGATCACGTATACATTTCAGCACAGTGAAAGTCTTTTCTTCGCATACCCCAGCATGTCAGGAAGTTGGGGTCAGAGTGCAGGGTCAGCCATGATACAGCACACCTGGAGCAGAGAGGGTTAAGGGCCTTGCTCAAGTTCCCAACAGTGGCAGCTTGGTAGTGCTGCGGCTTGAACCCCCGACCTTCCAATCAGTAACCCAGAGCCTTAACCGTCAAGTCACCACTGCCCCTCCAATGACGTGGAGCAAACGTTGGCAAACTAAGGAAGTTTGAAAGAAGGCATCCAGCTGCATTCTGGACCAGTTGCAGGGGTCTGGTGGCAAACAGAGTGCAAATTATTAGCATCTACAACAGACAGTAAATAGTCAAATCTCTTTGAGGTACATCACCAAAACCTGGTTGCATCTTTCCAAATGGAATCTTAAACACATTTTATTTTAATCTTAAAAGCATTTTTCAGCAAGACCTAAGTGACCCCCAGTGACCCCTGAATTCCTACTCAGGTACTTGCGATGCTCTCCTCAACTCCGTATATTCAAATCAACACGGCTGCAAACAAATCAACAATAAACAAAGTAGCACCTCGTACCCTTACATGAGTTGTACTGTGTATACAAGTCTTTGCTTTAGATCGGTCAACATCCAAACATATTCGCTTGGTAAATTTACGTCATTGATGAAAATATACATCCCTCATCACAGTTAGCTGGCTAGCTTGTTGCTAACAAAAGACAGACAATAAAGCATCCATGTTTTTCCACCAATTTAGTTTGAATGCACAGAGGTTGAAAATTCCAACCTTCCAAGCTCTGAGGTAAGTTGAATGCAGCAATAGATCATTGGGCAGACTAACGAAAGTTAGTGTTCAGTTTGATTTCAGTTTCAATTGTAAATTAAAGTGAAAAAATCATGTATACAGATTAGTCGGGGTAGAGTAAAATGCTTAAGGTAAATCCATACGAAATTTTCTTTTTCCTGATTGAACCAGGGGGGGTTCATTTTTCTTTGAATCATCAAGAAGATCACAAAATAATAGCGTTGTAAACGTTTGTGCCTGTTTACTTTTGTTATTTTCGCATTCGCATAACTTCGGATCAGTTTACATGCAACATGCATGTAAATGACAATTAATTACAAAGTGTCATGTATGGTAGCACTACTTGTATTGTTCTCGGCTTGATATACCGCTTTGCTTGTATTTCTTCATTTGTAAGTCACTTTGGACAAAAGCATCTGCTAAATGAATAAAATATAAATATAAGTAATGTTTTTTCTTCCAACAGTCCAATAGGAATCCATTTGAACTGGTGAAAGTGTTTGTAGTGAGGGTGAGAAGACATGTTGGTGAGAGACAGTGAGAGAAATAGTGAGGGAGTTATGGTTCGAGAAAAGAGAGAGAGGAAAGTGAAGGGTGAGAGAAGAATGTGCGTGAGAGGAAATCACAAGGAGAAGGTGAGACAATCAGGAGAGAGTTTCTGTGTGTGAGAGAATGAGGAGGAGCGCAGGATGACATGTAGTAGCCTGAACAGAATGACATCCATTTAAAAAAAAAAAAAAAAATCGAATTTCTCTGTGCCTCCATTTATCTGAAAAGATGTCCAAATGTGGGCCTTTGTGTCAGTATAGCTTAGATTTGTTCCCTTAACTGCTTAGTGTGAATCACAATTTTGTCAGTTCTGGCTCTTAATTTTTAATCACTATGTACCAGTAGGAATATACACTCAGCAGCTACAGATACAGGTCAAGCGCTTCAGTTCATTACAATAGGGGACTAAACCTTTCTGTGATCTCACTGACTTTGACTGTGGCATAGTTGGTGGTGCCAGATTTATGAGTATCACCTGAGATTTTCATGAGAGTTTATGCAGAATGTTGCAAAAAAACAAAAAGAACATCCAGTGAGAGTGGGAAATGCTTTTTTTATGAGAGCAGTCAGAGAAGAATAGCCAGACTAATTTCCAGATGACAAGATGGCTCTGGTAACTCAAATAGCCACTCTTTGCTACCATGTTGAGCAGAAAAGCATCTCGGACATTATTTGAGTCTGGCTAGCATCTTCATTTTCATTCGATGACGTGCTTACATGTGAAGAGACTGTGTGTTGTGATTAATCACATTAGACTTAAACATTAGACAGTTTTTTTTTTCCCTGCACTGTACTGTATTTTGCTCAGTTTAGTTGCTGTTTTGCTTTATATTCCCATTTCTGGAAATATTTTCTAGCATCTGTTCAAGCTAATGAATATGCCTAGTGAAAAGGGTTCCTCGCAGTACACCAAAAAAAAAAATACAGATATACAAATCAATACATTGTTGCATTTAAGTCAACTGGGAGTAGAGCAGGGGTGAGCTTTTTCACTTCGCAGTCCACCGTCATCTTCCAGGATATCATCGCTCAGTATTATAGCAAAGACAAGGACGTTACTGTTAAATAAGGTTGGCTATTTTAAAAAGAATATACTAGGTTAGTGTTAGTTTTTGCACTGGGAAGCAGTTACTTACTTTACACTGTATGGCTGAAGGTTTGTAGACACTTGACCATTACATACATAGGTCAGACTACCTCAAACCTGTCCCAAACCCAAACCAGACTTTTGATTGATTACCAAAGTTCAAGTGGAAGAACTCAACTGGCCTGTACAGAGCCCTGACCTCAACCGCACTGAACACCTTGGGAATGAATTGGAACTCTGACTGCAAGCCAGATCTTCATGCCCGTCATAAGTAACATTCTTTTGGCTGAATGGGCAGAAATCCCAACATCCACGTTCCAACATCTAGTGGAAAGCCTTTGCAGAAGAGTGGAAGCTGGAATGGGATGCACATAGGGCTGTGATAGTCACATTTTAATGTAAAATGGACCTGGTCTTAGTTTAGTACACTTCTCCTCCAGAAGCAGCACCTAGAACCCTCTCTTCATTTCAGTTTTTGCCCTGGCTTTCATCTAAATGCCATTTTGAGTGTGAATTTCTTTTCTCCAATGTTGTTCTGTCGAGACGAAAGAGCGATCCCACTCTCAAGACTTTATCTGCCACATTAAATTCCAGACAAAATGGGATGCACTTGTATGCGGCAACATGTTCTGGTAGTGCAAAATGAATGGGATGGAAAGCTCAGAACACATATGATGAAGTATCACCGATCTGGTAGTTGTAGCTTACTTGAAAGCAGTTGTAGATTTTTTTTAAATGCTGGTCATACTCTATTTGAACACATTGAGCATGTTTAGACGTCTTTGGTTTCACAGAACAGCTTTTTGAATCCTGCCCAAAATTGACCTCTGCTGAGCCATTGAAAGTCCATGAAGTCAAAGAAGTTGTTGACAAGAAGTCAAAAGTTGTTGATGAATTATGCTATGATAATGAACGAAACAAATCTTATCTGCACAATGCAATGAAACCAGTGGTGTGGCCAAATACCAAAAGGTGCCCCATCAGTGTCCCTTGAAACAAACTGAAAAACCAGCAGTTGCCTCTTATTCACAAACTCTTTTTACACTTGAAAAACATCCTACACCCTTTCAGAGGTAAAAGTGTTAGTAGCTCTTATGGTTGTGCTTATGTCTTCAAATACCCTAATAATAAAAGAAATGCATAGCTGTGCCATATTGGTTCATTAATAAACAATGATGTTGTCAAGGGATCCTCATGATAGCAGGGGTGTAAATCAGAGATAATAAACGACTTCAATCATGGACTGAGATCAGTTTGTTTTCCCCATTTGAGGACATAAACCAACGAACTAAAGTATCATTTTCTTATTGAATGGGTTTTCTCATTAAATCAGAGCATAAAGGTTAAACACCTCTCTGTACTTCTGAGAATTTTAGATTTAAGATTAATAAGTGCTGTGAGAGACAGGCAGAGATGGATGGAGAAAGAGCATACCAAGCTGAAGACCAGAGACATGCTACGGGCTACCCTTGCCTCTTTGCCAACGTCTTCATATTCTTAACTGGGCCGTGTCCCAAATGAGACAAATGAGAAGGTTCTATGGGATGTTGCTCTCTCTTTCCTTCTCTCTCTCTCTCTCTAATGCCATAGTACGCTCTCAAAGAATCCCAAATCGCTACTAAATCTAAAGGTCACCATCTGCTGTCATCAAATCTCCATGCTCTTGGATTTAAGATGAGAGTCACAGACACTGAGCGATCGGTGACTCATTCTCTTCGCTCTCTTTTTTTTTTTTTTTCCGAAGTTAAAAGTATGTCATGTTCAGCTTCCTGAACGTGTAAATGAGATCATTATAAAGGCAGTCTCGATTTTTCTGAGATCCAACTTTTATGAAAAGTTATAAATGCTTAAAGGTTAGCTTAAAGGGCAGATTTATTGATTGCAGCCTTTTTTTTTCTTTTTCTTCACTCATATGAAAGCCACCGAAAATTCCCTAGTTTTTTTATACCCAACATATTCTGCTTTAAAATGTTATTGACCTTAGATGAATGTAGATATTATTTTCCTAATTTTTAATTTGAACCCCGATTGAAAATAGCAGATATTTGGGAGGGAAAAAATAAAGAAAGAAAGGGGATGAGAAGTGGGGGGGATTAAAGGATAATGGAAACGTGTATGTATATATTTTAATAAATTAATTTATACTGAGAATATCAATACAAACCAACATTTACTACAAAATACAAAAAACGCTAAATATAATATTCTCACAACAAATAAAGATAAGAGAACAGGAACATTCATTCATATATATATATATATATATATATATATATATATATATATATATATATATATATATATATATATACACACACACACAGTATCTCTCAAAAGTGAGTACACCCCTCACATTTTTGTAAATATTTGATTATATCTTTTCATGAGACAACACTGAAGAAATGACACTTTGCTACAATGTAAAGTAGTGAGTGTACAGCTTGTGTAACAGTGTAAATTTGTTGTCCCCTCAAAATAACTCAACACACAGCCATTAATGTCTAAACCGCTGGCAACAAAAGTGAGTACACCCCTAAGTGAAAATGTCCAAATTGGGCCCAATTAGCCATTTTCCCTCCCCGGTGTCATGTGACTTGTTAGTGTTACAACGTCTCAGATGTGAATGGGGAGCAGGTGTGTTAAATTTGGTGTCATTGCTCTCACACTCCCTCATACTGGTCACTGGAAGTTCAACATGGCACCTCATGGCAAAGAACTCTCTGAGGATCTGAAAAAAAGAATTGTTGTTCTACATAAAGATGGCCTAGGCTATAAGAACATTGCCAAGATCCTGACACTGAGCTGCAGCATGGTGGCCAAGACCATACATAGGACAGGTTTAATAGGACAGGTTCCACTCAGAACAGGCCTCGCCATGGTCGACCAAAGAAGTTGAGTGCACGTGCTCAGCGTCATATCCAGAGGTTGTCTTTGGGAAATAGACGTATGAGTGCTGCCAGCATTGCTGCAGAGGTTGAAGGGGTGGGGGGTCAGCCTGTCAGTGCTCAGACCATACGCCGCACACTGCATCAAATTGGTCTGCATGGCTGTCGTCGCAGAAGGAAGCCTCTTCTAAAGATGATGCACAAGAAAGCCCGCAGACAGTTTGCTGAAGACAAGCAGACTAAGGACATGGATTACTGGAACCATGTCCTGTGGTCTGATGAGACCAAGATAAACTTATTTGGTTCAAATGGTGTCAAGCGTGTGTGGCGGCAACCAGGTGAGGAGTACAAAGACAAGTGTGTCTTGCCTACAGTCAAGCATGGTGGTGGGAGTGTCATGGTCTGGGCTGCATGAGTGCTGCTGGCACTGGGGAGCTACAGTTCATTGAGGGAACCATGAATGTCAACATGTACTTTGACATACTGAAGCAGAACATGATCAGTATGCAGTATTCCAGCTTGATAACAACCCCAAACACACCTCCAAGATGACCTCTGCCTTGCTATAGAAGTTGAGGGTGAAGGTGATGGACTAAACCCTATTAAGCATCTGTGGGGCATCCTCAAACGAAAGGTGGAGGATCACAAGGTCTCTAACATCCACCAGCTCCATGATGTGATCATGGAGGAGTGGAAGAGGACTCCAGTGGCAACCTGTGAAGCTCTGGTGAACTCCATGCCCAAGAGGGTTAAGGCAGTGCTGGAAAATAATGGTGGCCACACAAAATATTCACACTTTGGGCACAATTTGGACATTTTCACTTAGGGGTGTACTCACTTTTGTTGCCAGCGGTTTAGACATTAATGGCTGTGTGTTGAGTTATTTTGAGGGGACAGCAAATTTACACTGTTACACAAGCTGTACACTCACTACTTTACATTGTAGCAAAGTGTCATTTCTTCAGTGTTGTCACATGAAAAGATTTAATCAAATATTTACAAAAATGTGAGGGGTGTACTCACTTTTGTGAGATAGTGTATACACACACGTGTGTGTGTGTGTGTGTGTATATATATATAAATTATAATACAATAAATAAATAAAAAGAGGAGGATTTTACAATTACTGAGCAAGGGTACAGAAGGAGAAACCTAGAAAAAGAGTAGCTTTAACAAAGTTAAAAATGACCAAGAAGTGGTCATCTTTGGTGAAACTGTGCTGTAGAGTCTCTGAGATTGTATTTCATTTTCTCTGTATGAAGAAAAGAGAGAAGATCCTCTTAAATAAATAAACGTAAATAAATAAAATTGTAACTAGTATGTGTTGCCGTGTCTTCATTGTGACACACCTTCTCTACAATTCTTATGTAACAGTAACTAATGGAATTTTTTCACTGATGACATTTTAAAAAGGGAAAAAAAAAAACACCCTAAAACCTTTAAATGGGAACATTCCTGCTGACTAGCTCTCTGAAAGGATCCTTTAGGTTTTCTTTCTGAAATGCCATTTCTAAAACTTAGTGTCGGTATTTTCCCTAAAGTTTGGCTTCATGAATCTACGTACACGTTAGGTGACGTGCATGAACATGTTCTTTTCATTCAAGTCTCTTCAGGGGGTTTTTGAAATGTGAGGGGGGAAAAAAACCCTTAGAAATGAAACATCTGTTGCCACTTCCCGTAGGTAATTGGATGGGTGACCCAGAGCTTGCTTCAAACAGAGCCGAGGAGGGCATAGAATGAGCCAAGCAGGATGTGAATTATGCAGCTCAGGCCCAAGTGGCTATCTGGCAGCTGAGATGGGTCCACAACAGAAAGAAAAGCGTTTGATTTCTGTTCTCCCTCGATAGCAGTTGTTCATACTGAGAAGTCTTTAGAGGTTCGTGGACTCAGACCTTCGTGACCCCGTTCTTGCATCCTCCAGAGCTCTGGCCTTTTTAGCTGGAACTGTATTGTCTAATCACACTCGAGATGCAGATCAGTCTTGCGTCAGTCGGCCTCATTTGACTAGCCATGCTTTCTTTTCCTTCTTTTTTTAAATTATATTTTCTGACTCATTCACTAGCTTCCCACCCTATTAGAGAATCAATTACCTGTCAATCAAATGCCTTACCTGTCGAGCAAGAAAAAAGATAACGCTCAGTGTTTTTTGCTGTTTGATTTAATTTTGTTGTTATTTGATATAATTTTCATTTTATAGTTTAATATCAGACTCATTCGCTCCTCTTTGGTCACTCTCTCTTTCCTGTCTTATGTTGAGGTATGATGATGTTTGATGTATTTGAGCTGCCATATTTCACACCTGACGCAACACTGAACGTGAATTACTGTTACAGGATTGTCAGGGTGAGTCACAGCAGATCAGGAGACTCATCATATTGCGTCATTATTGTCTCTTGATTCAATAGTGATCCTCTTTTTTTTATTTTTATACAACCAAATGCTATGAATCGTAGCTTTTAACTGACATTAGCTAACACACACAAACAATCCATATAGCTAACTGAAACAAGCAGCAAATTTCATGCCCTCAATTTAGTATCTCATTTGGATTTATTAAGTTGTGCACTAGTAATTGTTGGTGCATATAAAAAATTATTATTTTTTTAATTATAAATGTAAGATAATAAGTGTGTGCTGGATCAAGTGCTATTTTATTTGTTTCCAACTAAGAAGGGTTTAAGCAAGTCGGATTGATTAATGTGATAATTACAGCTAGGTTTCTTCATGTAGCTATACTGTATGTGGCAATACACTAGAGTCCAATCTTCTTATTTATACAGTGTTGTGAAAAAGTATTTCTTTTTCTGATTTGTTTTTGTGTATATCTAATGCTAAACTGGGCCTGTGTGAAAATGTATTTGCCCCATAGTTACTAATTCCCCAAATCTTTGAAACTACGTTCATAATGGGGTTCATTATGAATGGACTTCTGTTTGGAAGGTCATAAGTTCAAATCCCAGCACCATCAAGCTGCCACTGCTGGACCCTTGAGCAAGGCCCTTAACCTTCAACTGCTCAGAGATAATTGTAAGTTGCTCTGGACTGATAAATGCTTTAAATGCAAAAGGAACAACAGTAGTGAACCTTCCCAGAAGTGGCCAACCTTCCAAAATTCCTCCAATGACTAATCCAGGAAGTCATAAAAGAGCACAGGACAACATCAAAGGACCTACTGGCCTTTCTTGCATCAAAAAAGTTATCTGTGCAAAAATGGCATAAAGGTGAAAACCGCTGCTAACCCAGAAGAACATTGGCTCGTCTGAATTTTGCCAAAACACACCTTGATGATCCTCAAACCTTTTGGGAGAATGTTCTGGACTGAGGAGTCGAAAGTGGAACTGTTTGGAAGTCAGGGGTCCCTTTACATCTGGTGTAAACCAAACACAGATTTCTACTAAAAGAACATCATACCTACGGTCAAGCATGGTGGTGGTAGTGTGAAGGTGTGGGGATGCTTTGCTGCTTCAGGGCCTGTGCAACTAGCAATAATTGAGGGAAACATGAATTCTGCTCTCTAACAAAAAATCCTAAAGGTGAATGTCCGGTCTTCAGTTCGTAAGTTGAAACTCAAGCACAACTGGATTGATTATGCAGCAAGACAATGATCCAAAGCATAGGAGTAAGTCCACCACTGAATGGCTAAAAAAAAAAAGTTAAATTAAAGTTTTGGAGTACCCTAGTCAAAGTCCTGACTTGAACCTATTGAGATGCTGTGGCAGGACCTTAAACGTAGTTCATGCTCGAAAACCCTCCAGTGCGGCTGAACTAAAGCAGTTCTGCAAAGAAGAGTGGGCCAAAATTCCACCACAGCGCTGTGAAAGACTGTTCTCCAGTTATCGGAATTGGTGCTAATGGTGGCACAACCAAATATTAGGTTTAAGGGTGCAATTAGTTTTTCACATGGCTGATAGGTGCTGGATAACTTTTTTTGCTTCACTAAAAACAAACAAAAAAACTTTGTGTGTTTACTCAGGTTGCCTTTGTTTTATATTGTATTTTGTTTGAAGATCTAAAACTATTTAGTAAGAAAGATGCACAAAAACAGAAGAAATCACTGAACATAATCATGTTAGTCTTTTTTTTTATTCTTAAAATGGCTCATGCTTTTATATTAATCATGCTATATTTGACAGCAAAGAAAAAACACAATTTTCTTCCTCAGTCCATATTTTCTACCCTTGAATTTTTTCAGACTTAAAGTCAAATGTTTGTGTTTAAAGGTGTTGGTCTACTTGGTTACTGAAAAAAACACCTTGACAAGTCTACTCAAAATCTGGCAATTTTGAGGATAATTTCTGTAATCTGAAAATAAACTTTCCCCCACAACAAAAATCTTGACTTAACGGTTGCCGAATATGAATATGGCCCAATAATAGGATTTGTGTCCAGAGCAGATGCTTCTGTATATTTACATATTTTGAACAGCTACAAGGGAGGCAAAGAAGGAAATTGCTTTGGGCCCTGAGCATTGAGGGAGTTTTTTCAGGCTCATCGCATGAATTCATGTAAAAAAGCAGTAACCTGTGATGAGAATTGTACCGCAACGTCTAAAACAAAGCCTCTAACAGGGCCACATTGTGTTAGCGTATTGGTGACGTGAACACTTTTTAATAAGTGTGTTAAATAAAGATGACTTACCTGGTTACCTGGTTCTACCCCAACCCACCCCCTAATCCCTGCCCCCTCAGTCCCCAAAATTACCTCTGATTATAGGCCCACCTTTTACGTTGCCAATTTAGCAGATCTCCTGACATAAAGCATAACGATAATGAGTGAAAGTGTATGCAAATGAATACAGACACTCCTGGTCTAATTAACATATGGCCATCACTGCATAAGTTTTTGTTTTATGTATTTCTACTGATCTCAAAAACATTAATTGTTAGCTAATGGAATATAATAACTGAAATTGTGTCTGTTCCCTGAGTACATTTGGAAACTGCAGTGTTGTTTCATTTCGTTACATTACGTTTGGGAATGAAGCACAGATGGTATCGAAAAAGAACGCTGACGAGAAGGGGGCAGGCCTAGAGCCTAGGCAATGCACAGATTGCTAAACTTCCTTTTAGTTTGTGGTTTCATATAGTTTTCAACCTGATCTTGTAAGAAATTTGTATGATTAAGACGAAACCCTAACCATCACCTTCTGTCTGATTCATCTTGATGCTCAACGTCCGCTTGCCGTTTTCCCACTTGTGGATCCTTCGGGAAAGAAAAGTCTCACCCTCGCTTCAGTGGATTAACTCACATGGATATTGTAGACTTGTACCTAAAGAACAACTGCTGTAATCATAAAGGCTCGTCCTCCCAGGACTCTTTATTAACAATGCCGTCAAACGGTTGAGCGCTGCCGTGTGTGTATGTGTCCTGTCGCAAAATGTGGTGAAAACTCCCACACGACGTTAATAGTGTGATTAAGGTGTGTACATGTCTATAATGCACTTCGATAACGTGACTAAAACAGGAACACTCCACATGTCTTAATTCCATTTGTGTTTACTTCGAGTATGACTTTAGTCGGATTAAGGTCATCAATAATCGCTGTTTACATGCTAGTTTCTTAATCAGAGTATCGTCTTAATCGGGTTAATATCGGATTATTGTCGGATTATTGTCGTCCATGTAAACGTACTGATTATGTCCACAAAATGGTTTCTTCTTCTTACCGAAAAAGCACTTCCTATTTTTGAATAGGCCTTCTCGCTAGCCCTCAATATCTTCTCTGAACGATAACTACAACCAGAATAACTACAGACATGTTCGTATCAAAAATAGGCAAGCTGTCCAACAGCATTAATTAGTCAATAAGTAATTCCTCACTGAGAAATCCAGTGAGATCTAAAAACCAATTAACACTTATGGAAACAGGTCAAAGTGCAAAAGCATTTTCATTCAATTCTGACAATCAATGCAACACCATAGTAAATAATCACTTTAGTGAATAAATGAATACCCAAAAACAGAAACTAGTGGTGGAATATTATCTAGTGGCAGAATATTATCAATCTCAACAGCCATGTCTGAATTTCTGACAGAAGTACTAATTCGACAAGCCACTCAGAATCTGGCATTTAGGTAAAGCAGACTCAAGTTTACTGTTCTCGCACTCGTGGCATTTTGTTCTCTTTTTGCAATGCTTTATGGATTAGAAATAACAAAGGAAGAGACTTTGCATGCAATTGACCATACAATCAGTGCCTGTCACTGTATGAATAGCATTTTTAAAGTGCATTATTTACACCTGTTTTTCAGAACTGGTCTGCATTTACAAAGGACGTTTTAATGGAAATGAGGAAGACAGCACTGAGCTCATTTTGTTCACTCATTTAATTGCTGCACAGTTTTGTTTTTTTTAACCATACCCTCCAGACTTCTAGAATATGCAAATACGATTTGCATACATCTCCTATAAAAGTCTGAACAGGTCTGAGGATCCTCTAAGGTCCCTTTAGATTTCCCTTCTGGTGTTTGGGCTGTCGATTACAGCGACCTGCTATACCCTGCTTAAGCCATGAACTGAATTTAGATTTTTTTTTACTAGATCCAGTAGATAAATAACTTTGTTCCCTGGTGTTCCAAGGAAATGAGGTCAATCTAGTGTGAAATTTTGTTCATACTTATCCCCACTTGTCAAATTAAGCATGCATAAAAGTCGCCAGATGATGGATGTATTTGCTGTAAGGATGATTCATGGACAGGTTTGATGTATTAGTTCTAATGTAAACCAGTTGGTCCGTGTCGTTTCGCGGAACATGAGTGTTCCACAAAAAAGAGAAAACAGTGACACTGACCTGATTCATTAACTATTCATGATTTATAGATGCACTTTGTTCTCATGAACACAAAAGATGACAGAGAACAGACAGTGATTTATGGAGACAGAAGGAAGCACACTGTCTACCATTCTCTGATTTATTAATTTGCAGCAGCTGTATGCCACCTGTGTCACCAGAAACAAGGGATCACTGAAACTAGGTTTCAGACATGCAGTGACACCAGAGGTCCATTTAGTCATGTCTGAAAAGTACATATTAAATGTATTCTTCTGACAAAGTTGTTGTTTGTTTTTTTTTGTTTGTTTGTTTTTTTTTTAAATAATGCTCCCGAAGAAGCCATAATGGATGTGATATGCAGACAATATTTTAAGGTAAAACAGCTCCAGGATCCTGGGTTTGATCCTGAGCTTGAATGTCTGTGTCAAGTTTTGCACGTTCTCCTAGTTTTCATGTGGGTCTCTTCCAGGTAAACCAGTTTCCTCTTACTATGGATACAGTAGATGAAATCCCATCTTAAGTGAAGTCTCACGCCTTGCACCCAGTGTTCTCGTGATTGGCTCTGGATCTACCGCGACCCTGACTAAAGGTCAAAGCAAATACTAAAAATGAATGAATACCGTTTGTACATTTTCTTCTGGAAAAGTCTATTTTTCATGATGATTGTCCCCAGGGATGATCATATACCATGATATTTATACCAAAGTCATGTGTAAAATCAGATATGATTTCTACCATGAGAAAGATGGATGTGAAGAATTATATGTTAAATAAAGCATTTAAAACTGTTCTGTTCTTTAGGTTCTGTTTAATTACAGAAATAAGTAGGTGTGTAACGATACACTCTGTTCACGATTCGATTTGATTCACAATACTGACTTCACGATTTCACTATTTTGAACAAAATTTGAATGAAGAAACATTATGACTGAAAAGAGTACACTCTTAATTCTGAATCATAAACAATGCACAGTCATAAACAGTGTGCATTTTTGTCTGTATAAAACTAATTAAATGCACTGCAGGTTTACCATATCTTAAAAATAAATAAATGTATAAATTCTCCCAAAAATTTTTATTGAATTAATTAAGGGACTTATAAAAATAATTGACTGAAAAATAATTGACTGAAACATAATAGAGCAGTAGAAATAGAGCTCCAAAGTCGGCTAAAGTGCCCGGTTTCTGCAACCATTGGTGGTGTTTGAAAGCTACTGAAGAGCTCTTTTTAACCGTTTATAATGTCGTGTAACCATACCACGTATAATTCATATTGGTTGGTGTAGTCTGAGGCTACCAGGCTATTAGGCTTTACGAGTGCAGATCTCGCACTCTTTCCATGAATGAACGTGATCACATGACCACATTTGCTCTGTATATTTTAACTCTATGGGACGCACAGATTGGGACCTCTGGTGTTGTAATAGATTTGAACAGAATAGAACTGAATCAATTAATAGAATGCTGATTTTCACAATGTGGATTGCACATTGTCTTATTTTTCAAAGCAATGATGATTGTGTCATAATGTATAGTTACGCCCCTGGAAAAAAGCTATATTCACGACTTGTGTGAGATATTAAACCATTAACTGGCATACTTACAGTGCATTACTCACTATCATAACTTCATTCCTTTCATTTGACATATAGTTAATGAATTATTCATAGTAGTTATATTAAAAAATACTTTATGATAACAAAGCTCATGACTAAGCGTTTAATGACGAGGAATGAATGACTCAATTAGTTAATGACTGAATAATCTTTAATGGTTAATGGATTTATTGAGCTGCTGGTACAGGTAATTTAGAGAACCAGCATTGATGTTTCATGAATTGAGACATGAGCATTGCCTCTGCTGAAGCTAAATCAGTATATAGACAAGAGCAAGACCACAAGCAACCATATGTTTACTGCTGTTATAAAATCTACACAGGGTGTTGACTTTATTAGGTCTTACTTTTATTATCTGATCCGCCTTTGGCTCTTTTTCCGAGGAAAAGCGTTGAATCTACAAACAGGTACAAGTCCGCATATGTAGAAAACAACATATAAAGCGCTGTTTTCTCTAGGAAATTCAACATTAAAAGAAAATAAACATTTGCTGACACACAGCACAAGCAAGCTAAATCTGCCAGATGATATCATCTAAATGTGGCATTTCTTGCAATGCCAAGCCACTGAATACATAAGAACTATTATTTTCCAAAAGCAGTAATGCAGATATTACTTTGCTTCTGGATGGTTAGGTTGGCAAAAACCTGACATTCCCTCAAAACTCTCTTCCCTTTCTATCTCATACAGGATATCTCACATACACACTCACTGACCACTTTAATAGGAGCACCTATACACATTCTGCTCTCTCTTAGGAAACTCTTGTTCATATGAAAGGTCAGAAGAGAATTGCAGACTGGTTTGAGCTAACAGGAAGGCTACAGTAACTGTGGTGAGCAGAAAAGCACCTCAGAAATCATAACACAATGAACTTTAAGGAGGATTGGATACAACAGCAAAAAACTAGATCGAATTCACCGTCTGGTCTTTTTCCCATCTTCAGCTGTCCAGTTTCAGTGAGCCTGTGCCCAATGAGGCATCATATTCCCGTTCTTAGCTGTGAACGTGTTGCACATTCTCTGATGCTTTCTTGCTCATGATTATATAGAGTAGTTATTTAAGCTACTGTAGCCTTCCTGTCAGCTTGAACCAGTCTGGCCATTCTCTGATCTGTCTCATCAACAAGGCATCTACGCTCACAGAACTGCCACTCGCTGGATGTTTTTTGCTTTTCGCACTATTCTGTGTAAACTCTAGGGGTGGGGGAAAAAATCGTTTCACTAAAGTTTAAACTATCGCTTTTTTTTTTCTTTTCTGTTTTTAATTTTTTTTTATTTTACGACTTTGAAATACATTTGTTTTTTTATTCCAGAATCGATATCATTCATATTCAGTTGGTTTCTTTTAGTCTTTGCTTATAGACGAGGTGGATAGAAGTTACCACTTTTACTCCAGCAGAGGGCGAATGTATCTGTTGTTATCTAGGAGTATTACATGAGGTCATATCCTTTTCAAGCGGACACGAGAACGTTCCAGAAGTCTCCCACATATTGATAGCGGCTCCCTGATAGCCGCAAATTATACACAATATACTGGAAATCGATTTTTTTCTGACTTATCTTTTTCGATTTTTTAGACTACACTAAAGTGCACCCCTGCTTAATAAGGCTCAAAAATCGTTTTTCTCGCTGCACTCTTTGCAACAGCAACTTTGATTATCCATGGTGGGTTAAATGATTATAAAAGACATGTTGAGAGGAGTTTAACAGGTGTCATTTGTGCATTAGCATAGCTAACGTTATTTAAACTAGCTGCTAAGGAGCTACTCTATTGATGTCCTACGTGATGAGGACAAACTCCCTGTAGACTTGCTTAAAGTTGTAATAAAATTTCTTTTAAAAAAAAAAGGTTTTTAAAAAATAATAATATAATAGTACATATTAAGTACATTACATATGTACAAATACATATTTTAATGACACATTTAGCTATCAGCCTTGAGACTGCCAACACAATACTCAAAAAGAAGTATGTATATATATACAGTACTGTGCAAAAGTCTCAGGTGCCCTATTGGGTTTTTTTTTTTTCAGTACAAACCTTGTTATAGATTTTTATTTGATGACTTCTACATTATCGAGTCAGTACAAAAACATTTCAGAAATCCAAACATTAGTTTTCCAGCACAAAATGAAATGTTACAGAAGAATGTTTGTATGTCAGTAAAGAAAGCCATGTATTACTTAAGAAACCACTTTTCAGACAAAAAGAACACAATGAAGGCTGCTGGATTTTGGTGCAAAAAATAAGAAGCGAGTGTGACAGTCAAAGTCTCCAGAAGAACCGTGTCTGGTTCTGCAAGATGCTCAATAAAAATTACAGCTCATTTCCTTATAATACTGCAGAACATGAACCTGAGACTATTATGTTTATTTTTCAAGCAAACGGTGATCACACCAAATATTGCCTTTGTTCCATTTATTACTGTTTACTGCTCTTTATAGTATTTTTGAAGGCATGCTCTTCAGCATTTCTTTGCATGTGCCTGAGACTTTTGCACAGTACTGTGTGTGTGTGTATATTATGTTATATTATATTATATTATATTATATTATATTATATAAAGTGCCCTCCACTAATATTGGCACCCTTGAGCAAAGAAGGCTGTGGAAAATTTTCTTTAAATAGAGAGAGATTCTGTATGGAGGAATGGTCTCAGATACCTTGCCATGTATTCTCCAACCTCATCAGGCATTATAGGAGAAGACTCAGAGTGGTTATCAATAATTAGCAATAATTGTTGCACACCTACATTTAACAAAGATATATTTTTGATAAATCTGTGTTGTGTTTGGAATTGTTTGATATCCATGAGAGCAGAGTATTTTTGTGAATTTTTTGAACCAAAGATCAAAAGGTTAAACGATAAAGACAATTTTTCACAGCTTTCTTTGCTCATATTTAAGAAGGGTGCCAATATTAGTGGAGGGTACTGTGTGTGTGTGTGTGTTGCGGGACTGGTGGTGAAGATATTATCTCGCAAATCGATACTACTATTGTCCCAGCCCTAGTAAACTCTAAAGATCGTTGTGTGTGAAAACCCCAGGAGATGAGCAGTTTCTGATATACTCAAATAAACCTATCTGGCACCAACAATTAAGTCAGTGAGATCGTGTTTTCCCCCAGTTTGATACATGAAGCTCTTGACAGTATATTATGCATGGTTTTATGAATTGCACAGCTGCCACATGATAGGCTGGTTGGATAATTGCATGAATGAGCAGGTGTACAGATGTTCCTGTTTAAAGTGGTCGGTAGTAAATACAGTGTATTACAGTTTATTACCACAGTTGACCTCTCGATGAGTTTTCACCCATCTTCTCATTCTTACAGTATGTTTTTTGTTTCAGTATGTTGCAGATGGTAGTGCACAGTCCCTATTAACACTTTGCGTGCTCTCTCTCTCTCTTCTCTGCTCTCGTTTTCCTTCTAATATGAGAGTTTGTTGAAGGTGACTCATTCTTGAACTGCCATCTCTACCTCCGCATCTGTTCTGTTCTTATCTTATATTATCGTTTACAACCGCAGATGTCTACTCCACTCAACGTGCTTCACTGAGTTTACTTGTGTTTGTGTGTACAGTGTATACAGCAGGGGAAATAAGTATTGAACGCATCAACATTTTTTTCCAGTGACTATATTTCCAATGAGGCTATTCACATGAAATTTTCACCAGACTTTGATATTAACTCAAGAAATCCACAAATATAAAGAAATCCAAACATTAAAGTACATAAATAAAGTTACATGTAATAAAGTAGAATGACACAGGAAAAAAGTATTGAACACGCTAACTGAAATGTATTTAATACTTAGTGGAGAAGCCTTTGTAATGACAGCTTCAAGACACTTCCTGTATGAAGAAATTAATGGGCCGCAGTATTCACGTGTGATTTTTGGCCCATTCTTCTAAACATATTGTCTTTAAATCTTGTTGGATTCAAGTCAGGTGATTGACTGGGCCATTCTAAAATCTTGATTTTTTTCTCTGAAACCAATTGAGAGTTTCCTTTGCTGTATGTTTTGGATGGTTGTCCTGCTGGAAGGTCCACCCATGTCTCTTCTTCATCCTCCTGGTGGATGGCAGCAGATTCTTCTCAAGAATCTCCCGTTAAAGGGCTCCATTCATCGTTCCTTCAATTTTATATGAAGTCTGCCAGTACCATGTGATGAAAAACTACTGACTTCACTGTTGGTATAGTGTTTTTATGGTGATGTGCAGTGCCATTTCTTCTCCAAACATGGTGTGTAGTATGACAGCCAAAAAGTTCAATTCTGCTCTCGTCTGACCAGACTACACTCTCCCAGTATTTCCTAGGCTTGTCTAAATGAGTTGTAGCAAACTTTAAACGAGCTTCAACATGCCTTTTCTTTAGTAATGGAGTCTTGCGTGGTGAGCGTGAGCAGTGGAGTGCATTTCCTATTGTTTTCTCTGTGACGATGGCACCTGCTGTGTCCAAGTGTTTCTGGAGCTCTTTCCGAGTGGTCCTTGGCTCTTGGGCTATTCTTCTGCCTATTCTTCTGACTCCCTGGTCAGAAATATTGCGAGGATCTCCTGTGCGTGGCCGGTTGATGACGGAGTGATATTGCTTCCATTTGTGAATAATGGCCCCAATGGTGCTTACTGGAAGATTCAGAAGTTTTGAAATACGTCTGTATCTGATTCCATCAATATGTTTTGTAACAATAAGGTTGCGAACGTCTTGAGAGAGCTCTTTGCTTTTACCCATCATGAGATATTTCTTGTGTGATACCTTGTCTGGTAATGAAAAGCCTTTTTATAGACCATCAATTTACTAACCCAGCTGATATTAATTTGCACAGATAGGATGTATAATTACTTTCTAACTACTTACGGATTTCAGCTGGTTCCTTGCCTTACCTTGCCTTGGAAAACTGCTTTTTCTTAGCGTGTTCACTTTTTTCCCGTGTCATTCCACTTTATTACACACAACTTTATTTATGGACTTTAATGTTGTGAATTCTTTCTATGTGTGGATTTCTTGAGTTAATACTGATGTCTGGTGAAAAGTTCATGTGAATAACCTCATTGGAAATATATTTACTGAAAAAAATGTTGATGCCTTCAATACTTATTTCCCCTGCTGTACTTTTTACAGACAGCCATTAATCAACCTTTGAGCTTTACCCATGTCTAGATGGAGGAGCAGAAGGAAAAGACATTTACATTCATTAATTTGGCAGATGGTTATGTAATTCATTTGGCAGATGGAATGCTGCAAGATAGACTGAAACAAGGGTAAGATAGTTAAACAGAAAGATCTGAACACACACATATGGAGAAACACACATACTGGCTGGAATTAGTGCTAGCTTAGTGATGCAAAAAGTCCGTCTAACAATGAATTGTGCAATAAGTGAGGAATAATAAAAGACGCGGCATGCTGTGTTGGGAAAATACTCAACAACATGGTGCATGAATTTGCTTTCCACCAAGTTGATTATTTACTTCAGCATGTACTAAAGCATTTTATTCATCACACAATTTCAGTTAATATGTAATTAAGACAGATTTTTTTCCAGTTATAGTTACATTTTATGTTTGAGCAGTATCTGTTAGTTCTCTGTTTTCGCTTATATTACAGTAGCAATAAATGTTTTGTTTCCTTACCGTACTCATTTTCTCTCTCTGGAAGTTAAGACAAAAAAACAAACTAGTGTTGTTACAGAGAAACTGCAAAGCCGTTCGTCCTGAAGACTTTCTTGTGCTTTTCCTTTAACTGTTACAACGTGCTGACACTGGAGACTCCTTCCAAAAAAATCTTAAATAGCCATCCCCTCATAGAAAACGTCACCATATCAATAATTGCACACTTTTTTCATCCATTTATGTGAATTGTTCTCCATAGAGTATGAGTCCCTGTGTAAGTCGTTGGTATAGTTGAGAGTAAGCGCATTAATATAAACCTGGGATTTGCCTTGCAGCCAGATCTACCGTCAGAGCTTCTGTTATTGAAAATGAATTTTCCAACCAATCAGAATTGAGAATTCAAAAGTGCCGTGTTATAACACAATATGAAGTCAATGATAGTAACGTGTTAGTGAACATAGCCTTAGTATTTCTATGCTTGGATGACGATAAGAATCGCTGTTGCTCTATCCTAGGTGATGTTCATTCATTCCTTGCCACACGCTAGTTGTATGATGGTTTATATTACGAACCGGCTGACGGCTTTGACCTTCATTTTCTATTTATTTGGCAAGGAACATCCCATTAACGCAGGCCATCAATTTTCATTTCATTTAATGACCTGTTTTAATGTATATCGAGCATCCTCACAATGCCATAACCAGTTGCGGTCCAGGGTCCACAAGAGCATAATTGCCCCTGTCTTTGAGGTGAGAAGGATGGCACTTGTTTCTGCCATTTCAGTTAGAACAATATTAGTGAATTGTGGCCATCTGTGAACTCCTATATGGAAGCGGTCAAAGTTGTATGAGAACCAGTTTGGAAAGATCGCTTAATTCAGGAATCTTAGCTTTCTCTCTCTCTTGCTCTCTCTGATTTGTAGTTTGCACTAACTAAATAACTACACTGGAGAAAAATAAGGTCTAAAAATCTTTGTATGTGGACTATCGAAATAAAGAGTACTTGTGTCATATTAGGGGCCTGACGCTTACAATCATCTGACTCTTATTTTCCGCAAGAGAACCAGTGTGGCATATGAACAGCGAGTGTTAATTTCTCCTCTCTTTTAATTCATTCATTCATTTGGAGAAAGAGAAAGGATGAAGGAAGTTCAAGAAGTCTATAAATTTGTACTTCAAAGATGCATGTTTGTGTTCCTTCAGAGGTCATGACCTCTTCTTCAAGGGCACCATCAGTCAAGCCATCAAACGGAAAGAAAAGAAAAATTCAGTGTCACGATGTGCAGTGATGCCATTTGAGACACATTAGATCCACATTATCTTTTGACATTTCAGCGTTCAACTGCAGTCACTGGGGTTCGTGTCCAAGCAGAAATATTTCATCGCCTCATTCCTGAACATCTTCTGCCCTCTAGTGTTTGTTTGGTTCAGTCGATATTTAGTCCTTTTTATAACTTTTCAATGAAATCCCTAAATCATTCCTGATATACATGGGTCAGTTGGTTATTTAATAGTAAAATGTGCTGATTTATACTTAAACTAGTGAAAAGTAGATTTTAATGGAATCTAAATACCTAATATAAAGCAGAGGCTAAATATTTTATAAAGAAGGGAGGCATCAAACAAGTCATCTAGCCCATAATCAGATAGACAGAAAACCTGTTATCACTGTATGCCATGTTTAGACTACATTTGTCTAAGCTACAGACAATTCTCACTTTTAACCCTTACATTACATTTGAATCAAAATAGCCCATTAAACTCTAACATGGAGCAATTTGTTATTATTATTATTATTATTATTATTATTATTTTATTACAGATATCCTATTCACCTGAACAGAATGATAAAAAAGGTAAAAGTGTTAAAATGTCCTTTGTAAATCTGAAATAGATTATTACACTCCTCCTTTCTGTAATATACGCTTACATGTGCAAACACACCTGTTTTGGGGTGGATCTCTAAACATGTGAAGAGAATTGCCATTAAGATCACTGGACTGCTATACAAACAAATAATGATCCCGGGAGAAAGACATCATTTGTTGTGGTTTACCATTCGGCATTCACGCTCTGGGTTGTTTGTTTGTTTTTAACCCACTTTGATGTAAATGTGTGCTTGCATTACCACCTGCTGAGCCTCTTTGCACATACACAATGCCAAAACAATCTCCCCAGACCTTTAGTGACGCTTTAAAAGTCCTGTCCATTTTGTTTCCAACCTGGTTTTAAAGATGTGCACTTTTTGTATCACTCCACTTCAGTATAAAGAGGCTACTAACTAACTACTAACTATCACTCCACTTCAGTATAAAGAGGCTACTAACTAACTACTAACTACTAACTATTAACTACTAACTGAATATAACAAACCAAATTTGTTAATACGTAACGAGTAAACACAAACTCCGTTATCACTGAGCCATTACGCATTAGATGATGCAGGGTTTCTCAAAAGGTTTGCAGACAGAGATATGATGATAACATGGAGCGTAAGCCCAGAAACCCTGTTGAGGAACCTCATTTCTACCGTTTTTGTTAAATGTAGGTGTGCAACGATTATTGGCACCTTTTTAGTCAATACTTTGTGCTACCTCTCTTTGACAAGATAACAGCTCTGAGTCTTCTCCTGTAATGCCTGATGAGGTTGGAGAATACATGACAAGGGATCTGAGACCATTCCTCCATACAGAATCTCTCCAGATCCTTCAAATTTTGAGGTCCACACTGGTGGACTCTCCTCTTCAGTTCACCCCACTGGTTTTCTATGGGTTCAGGTCAGGGGACTGGGATGGCCATGGCTAGACCTTGATTTTGTGGTCAGTAAACCATTTTTGTGTTGATTTTGATGTATGTTTTGGATCATTGTCCTGCTGGAAGATCCAACCACGGCCAATTTTAAGCTTTCTGGCAGAGGCAGTCAGGTTTTCATTTAATATCTGTTGATATTTGATAGAGTCCATGAAGCCATGTATCCTAACAAATGTCCAGGTCCTCTGGCAGAAAAACAGCCCCAAAACATTAAAGAGCCACCTCCATATTTAACCGTGGGCATGAGGTAATTTTCCATATGGCTACCTCTCTGTGTGCACCAAAACCACCTCTGGTGTTTATTACCAAAAAGCTCTAATTTGGTTTCATCTCCCCACAGAACCCGATCCCATTTGAAGTTCCAGTAGTGTCTGGCAAACTGAAGATGTTTGAGTTTGTTTTTGAATGAGAGTAGAGGAGTTTTTCTTGAACCGCTTCCAAACAACTTGTAGTGATGTAGGGGACTTCGGATTGTAGTTTTGGAAACATTTCTGACCCCAAGACGCAACTAACTTCCGCTATTCCCCAGCGGTGTTCTATGGTAGAAATTTAGATAAACAGCAGTAGACTCGTCCTCTTAGGTGTAGAAATTTTATTACAGAGAGAGATGAATACAGGATAAAAGATGAGAGCACTCTGAAGCACTCCTCTCAGACATGCCCTATATAAGTTTTAAGATAAGGAGAGCTGGACATTTCGAAAAGGGAGTTCGAGGAGGTTTGAGCCAGTTTGGTGGTTTCACCATCAGATGTGCAGACATTACTGAAGACAATAACATGTTTGTCAATGAAATAGGAAAGAATGTTCTGTACTCATCTCCATGACATGACTGCAAGCGGCATTATTCACTAATGAACATGAGCAGAGTGAACAGAGCTATTACAAAGAAAAAAATTAATAATAATTAATAAACCAACCTGTTCACAGTATACTGAGACAAAATAGACACGTCCAATTCCAGGTTAATCCATAACATTTCCAGTTGACTGGAACTTCTTAATTATTACCCTGCTGGTGGAAATGGGCATTTTCCATGCTTGTGCTATTTTCTTATAGCCACTTCCCATTTTGTGAAGCTCAACAACCTTTTGCTGCATATCACAGCTATATTCCTTTGTCTTACCCATTGTTATGAATGACAAAGTGAATTTGGCCTATGTGTTACCTCATATTTATCAATATGATTTGTGGGTGCTAAACAGGAAGTCATGATTGAACAATTTCCTGTTTCTAGTCCCCCAGGTGTTCTAAAAAATGTAAAATATCAATGGGAATATACTTCAAATACATTTTTCTCATTAATTCTTAAGGGTGCCAATAATTTTTCAACACCTACCATTAACAAATTTTTTTTATAAACCTGTGTTGTATTTGTAGTTGTTTGATATCCATGAGTCCAGAGTATTTTGGTGATTTTTTTTAACAAAAGATCAAAAGTTTAAACAATAAAGACAATTTTTCACAGCCTTCTTTGCTCATATTTATCAAGGGTGCCAATATTAGTTGAAGGCACTGTACTTATGACCTTTCAGTCACTACCAACACCTCATGACCATAGGTGAGGATTGAGCAGTAAACAGTGAGCGTCATCTGCAAAATGAGCTCCTGCTTCACTACCACAAAATATTACACCAGCTGCTGCAGAACAGATCCGTTATTCAATCTCACTCTTTCTTTTTCCATCCCTCATGATTAAGATATAAAGATACTTAAACTCCTCCACCAGGGGTAATGTTTCTCCCCTCCCAGCAGTGGCTGTTGGAGCTTCACTTCAGATGGTGCCAAGAAAACATCATCTGCAAATAGAAAGAATGTTACCCAAAATTGAAAGAAATTACAAAAATGATGGTGGTGATGGAAATAGTTTTGTAATCCTTCACAGACTGATCTATCCAGAATTTCTCCAAGAGCACAGCAACCATTCATTCAGGAAATCACAAAAAGAAGACACATGGCAAAAATGGCATCCACGGAAGAGTGGCAAGTTGAAAACTACTGCTAACCCAGAAGAACAATAGGTAGGATTGGCAACCATTAACTTAACCTGTTCTGAGACCGTGAGCTGTGCTGAAAGTAGTGAGAGCAGCATCTTGTGAGGGATGGATACCATCCCACACTCAAAGGAAGAACCTCTCCTCCCACTGGTCAACCCCATCATACTTACGCTTCTTGCTAGCATAACTGGACTCACCTCTGTGTATAATACAAGTGTTGATTCAGGGTCTTACCATCAACTCTTGGGAGAGGGTGAAGGTGGCCACATGTGTTGCAGTACATGTTCGGTAAATTGAGGTTGTTAACAGAAATCAAATAAATACATCAAAACCATGACAAGCATTCTGGCTAGGTCAGCTGATGGAGGACAACATACCCCAGCCCACTTAGTTTCCACAAGACAGCCAGGAAGTCTTTCTTGATGGCCTCTAGCATGCCCAGCACTGAATGTGGAAAACATCACCTCAGTAAGAATCTGAAAATAAAAAGGAGGAGATTGTCACCTGGGACTCACAAAGACAGAAAGGTAGAAGGTTTAAAAGCAACTCAACATCCAGGTCACAAACTCACACTCAGTAGGAAAATCCAAAATAATATCCAGAACAAATCACAAGGCAAGGAAGGGACAAAATATCAATCATCAGAAGTTACAGCAAAACAGGAGAACTAGGAAAGAGGCAGAGACAATTCACAGGCAAACACCAACTAAACTACATTACTAAACACTTCACACCACAGTTCAAGTTCACATGTTTTATATCGCATGGGAACAGCAATCAATCAGGGTAAAGGAAGCAGAGCTTTTAAGATTCAGGAAAGGGTGCCCTCTAGTGGTGTGAAAGGGAGATGTCCAGGCAGGATGTGAAAGACATTGCAGTCATGTTAAATAGATGGGTCATTATATTGCTTAACTGCAGCTTGTCATCATAAACATAGATATAGGAAAAAAAAAAAAGATACTGACCTCTCATCACTTCTTTACTGACTTGCTTTGATGGAGCTGCTGGACATGTTCAAGGAAAGAAAATAAAAATATCAAACTCCTGCTTTTAATCTTATAAAAGTCATCAAAAGCAGAGATTTGTGCAGCCAACATGGAACTTCAACAACATTGGCTTTTTTCTTCTTCTTCAAACTAAATATCAGCCCCATGATTCCAAGTCTCTTACAGTACAACATAGTTCATCAATATCTACTACACACTGCTGAATTTTAATGCTTTTCAGAAGGTTTGGAGCACCTGCTTGCTGAGTCCGGCCTGCAAGAGCTTGTTGAAAGACTCCAGAGAGCATCCATGCTGGTGAACAGGAGGCTCAGCTGCTGGGGTCCATGAAATACAGGAACCGAACAATATTCTCCACCTGGAACAAGAAAACATTGATGCATTTAATCTGAAATCATGTTGTGGTCTACACAAAACATTGGCTATGTTTCTATAGTCAGTTTACATTGTTAATATTCTTACCTGAACCAGTGCACATTTTCACAAAACACCTTAAAGCTTATTTTTATTTCCTTTATATGTGGAACTGATGATCCTAGGCCGGTTCGAAATGCGGCATTTTAATGTTTAGTGTTTTTATTGATTTAATAGTAACATTTATTTCACAGTTGGGAATCAATGAGGAAATATGCATGGAGTTCAATGGAGTTCCACTTTTCAGTGGTTTGACTTGTGTTACACACAGGTGAGTCCAGTTATGCTAGCAAGAAGCGTAAGTATGATGCGGTTGACGAGTGGGAGGAGAGGTTCTTCCTTTGAGTGTGGGATGGTATCCATCCCTCACAAGATGCTGCTCTCAGTACTTTCAGCACAGCTCACGGTCTCAGAACAGGTTAAGTTAATGGTTGCCAATCCTACCTATTGTTCTTCTGGGTTAGCAGTAGTTTTCAACTTGCCACTCTTCCGTGGATGCCATTTTTGCCATGTGTCTTCTTTTTGTGATTTCCTGAATGAATGGTTGCTGTGCTCTTGGAGAAATTCTGGATAGATCAGTCTGTGAAGGATTACAAAACTATTTCCATCACCACCATCATTTTTGTAATTTCTTTCAATTTTGGCATAGTGTACTACTGGATAAGACCTTTTCACCCAGCCCTATGCTGTTGGGAAAACTTCATAAAACTCCACAAATCCTACAATCCTGAAGCAGATGTGAGGATTAATACACACACACACACACACACACACACACACACACACAATGTACTTGTACCTGACTGAGTGTGATGACTGCATTAGGTGAGAGTTGGAGTGAAGGTTGGGGATGTGCAAGAGTACACCAGGCAGAGGGAGTGCCTGCAGAGCACAGTGGTCTCTCAGAAGGACAGCCAGGCTATGAAGGCCAAAATTCAGTCAGCAGATTGCTCCAAGATCCTGACGGTATGATGGCTTTCTTATCAGCATTTTTGTCTGATTCAGGTTTTCTTCAGGAATCTGTCACTGTGTGTCTGTCACTTATTCAGGTTCTCCACAAGGGTGTGTGCTTACTCCACTAGCTTCTGTGCTCCTAATTGTTCAAAAGCAGGAAACTGGGATGAATGCACAGCAGTAGATTCTGAGGAATGGATGCATGTTTGCTTTTAAATATTGCTTGTATAACCACTTGAGATGGCCCAAGTCATGAATTTTCAGTGTTTATTAAAGATTGCTGATCATTGTAAGTGTAACTTGGATAAAATCGAGTTATGTCGGAACCCAGTAGACTTCTAAAATATCTTCTATTTTCTGACTGACAAAATGTGCAAAATCATTGCTACTAGGGACTGGGGGAATTCATTTGCTAGTTTCAAAATGGTGCTAATTAAGAACCCACTCTTATTTTTAGTGTCTTCTATGGAAAGCTTTATTCGTGTGCATCATCACACCATTTTAAGTTATAAACAATGTTTTGTAATTGCCGCCAGGCATTAAGTTAGCGTCACTTATTAAGCATATTGATTTACATAGTGTGATGCTACATCCCCACTGATAGGTGTCAGTATGGAAACCAAGATCGCTTTCCACCCAGAGAAACAAAAAAGCAAAAACGGCATCTTTAAAACATAAAATAAAATAAAAATAAAAATAAAAATCCTACATCTGGCTCCTTGTCACAGACGAACACAAACATGGATAGGTCAAGTAAAAAAAAAATGTCTACACAAAATAATTTTCAAACACATCTGACTGAGATTACGGATTGTATCAATGCACAACTTGACCCTTTGCTGGTGGTATCAGAGGATGGAGATGATGGTAGGTGACTTGTTTTCTCAGAGTTGCATTTATATTATGGGCTCATCAGCTCAGTACAGTAAGACAAGTTAAGTGCTTTAGAATATCCACAGAAAACATCAAGCTCATGCCTTAAGCGATACACTTTTGTTAAAGCTCAAACACAAATCACACTTCTATTTTCAAATATTAACTAAAGAAATTCTGTCATTCGTACTTTATTTGTAAATGAATCCGGGTCCAATTTGTAATAGTGTACTGATTTTACTCTGGTTGTGTGGAGTTACTTATATAACCAGAGGTCGAAGGTTAGGCATTGTACAATATTTGTTTTTTGTGAAATCCTGTACATAATCACTGAGAAAATGCATGCACCCATTCATGTTACTTCAATTATAATTCTACATGACATTTTGTGTTTATTTTTTACCCCAGAGGGAACCTCTCCACCGCTTAACTTGAAGAAAATTCTAGCCTTTACATCAGGATCCACTGCCATTTCTAGGCTGGGGTTCCCAGTTTCTGCACCAGCAGGTGAATGAAAGAAGCTTGTATTAAAGTGAGGGCCTATAATATATCATTTGTGTGTATTGTTACTTCTCTATATGGGTCATTCTACAGAAACGTGCACTTTTGGAATGGCAGAATGTCTAAAATGTATTTCTTTTTTTAACATTTAAACTTTGACCACATTATTACTTAAATCACTGGCTGTATGAATACACTTAAATGACAGCTTAATGATTTTTTTCTTTTTTTGTGCATTTATTTAAAGATGGCATGCACTGTCTATTTGTCACTGGTGTTACCTTACTCATTTGGAAATAATAAAGGCCTTTATAAAATATTATTTTTCAATCTCTTCAGCACATGTGGTTAGAGGTAGAGAATAACATTGATAATGCAACAAATCAGATTATTTTATTTAGATTTGTTATGGTTGAAGTGTGATTGATTGTTTTTTCAGTTGCAGAACCATGAATTCCCTATAAAAATGAAAATATAAAAAAAATAACTGCTATAAATGAGTAATGATGCAATCCTTGGAATGTGAACTCTTGAGTGTAGCAAAATGTAATGAATATAAAATTAGCATCATGTCAAACGTGACACATTTCATTTAAAGATACAGAAAAAACACACAGTGACACAAAGAAACACCAGTGCCATACAAGACCAGAGATCCTTATTCCTCAATTCTAATTAATTGGTTCCATTTGGCATGCAGTCAAACTCCTTGACAATAGGTCAAAACACTTGAACGTTCATAAACACCAGTTTAAGCATATTTGAACTCCATTAAGAGTAACAACTAAAAAGGCACAACAAAGACCATTATCTAAACTGCAGTTGTCTGCTACTATTTTATGTTATGCTATGTTACTAGGTTATAACTAAGAGGGGTAATCTGTACCCATTTTACAAGTTATGTTGCCTTATTTTACTTGTCTAGCTGTCTCAGAATGATCTCCCAGAACCTCTTGTCAATTTCAGCTGAACACCTATTCAATGCTAGGGGCTCTGGAATCAGGCACAGGATCTGGTCATCATGATACCAGTTAATATCATCTCTGGGGCTCGGACAGAAGAACTTATTCACTCCATTTCAGTGCATGCACTTGACTTCCACATTCATTTCCTCCACCTTCAATATTTTGCCAGGGTAGGGTTCTTCATCATCATAGTGAACAACACACCATTGCCCACTGTGATGGTGTTCGATGACATTGGGTCTAAACTCTTCATCCGTTTCATCAATTGCATCCATAGCTACAAGACTAACCTCTTCTAGACCATAGCATAAACAGTCAAACATTCCCTCAGCAGCCTGGCAGAAACAGCTGATCTCCCTGTATTTTAGAATGCCAATCAAATCAACCTTATTTGCCAATCAAATCTCAATCTCAAATGAATCCTCATTGTGCCCTTGATGGTGAACAGGGACACTTCTTTCAAACCTTCACCCTTCTTCTCAACTTCCTCCTCACTTACATAGAAGAGTTTAACTTTGCCTGTATCTTTTAGCAGTTGGAAAAAGGTATGTGTCTCTGCTCCGCCTCATGCTCCAGCTTCTTCTGCAGCTGGGAAATCTCTCGCTCCTGCTTCTCCACCTGCGCTGTGAGCCGCTGCCGAGTTTCTGACTCCGAACGCTCTAACGTGGCCTGAGAGAACACACGCACACACCCCTCAACACACAGCGTCCGCGTCAGGTGTCAGCGGTACGTCTGACGACGCCGAGGGCTTCTGTACCTGCATGGATTTCAGATTGGTGAGCAGGAGGTTCTGGTTCCTCTGCTGAGAGAGGATCGACTCCTTCTCCTGGCTCAGACTGGACTCCACCATCTTCAGCAAGTCTCTCTCCTTGCACAAGCCCTCTGCTCTTGCCAGTTTACTTTATTCTTCGTTATTACCCGAGCAAACGCATACTCGGAAAGGCAAAAAACGAGATGACGAGAAAATGTGCAGCCGCACAAACACACTTACTTCGACCATGGACAGTTTCTCTTTAGCTGCACGTAAGTCGTGTGTGAGAGCGTGGACGGTCTGCCCGCTTTTCTGCCCAGAGGCAGCCTTCTTCTGAGCCTTCTCCATTAGAGAGGCAATCTCCTTACGGTAACCTTCCACATTATCCTGCAGCATTTCATATCTGGCACACACACACACCACTTTTCAATACATCTGTGATAAAATACATTGTGGTGCAGTTTAATGTGTTTGGAGGCTGGAGCACTCACCGTTTAGAGGCAAACTCCAGCTTAGTGGAAACTGTGGCGTTCAGGGATCTCAACTCAGACACCTGCTCCTGCAGCTTCTCACACTGCTCGGTCAGAGCCTTCTCGCTTTCAGCCTTCTCTTTCTTATACCCTCCGAACACCTCTTGGAGCTACACACACCTTAGAAAGTTATTAAAACATGCCTAATTGAGTGTTATTTCAGAGTTACTGCAATGTGCATAAATAAACATCAGTATATCTAACAGCTAATCCGTACCATGCCTCGTCATATTTTGTACAGCAGTCACCTGATCTCTAGAGCGCACTCTGTATTAGCCGGTTCACACAGCCTCACCTGTTTCAGGGCAGCCTTGGCCTCCACCGTCTCCGTGGACTCTACTGCTGCGGTGGTGACGAGGCCGGTGGGCGTGGCTGCAGGGGAGCGATGGGGGGTGAAAGTGAGGGAGAACTCCTCTAACGAAGCGCCTAGGGGTCCAATCATTACGTTAATGCAAAAATGGTCTGAATTCTAAAAAGGGAAGCTGTTGTAGTAGTTTGTGTGAGGCTGCGTTCACCTTGCTGAGGGAAGCTGACACGGCACATGTCTCGCTGCCGCACGATGGATTCAACCTGCTGCACATGGCGTGCATGCTGCTCTCGGAGCTGCTCCAGCTCGATCCAGGCCTTCTCCAAACTAATCTGTAGCTCTGTCTGTCTGCAAATGCACACACAATAGTGGCTTGGGTTCTTCACAGGATAGAGGTAAGAATAAAGAAACTCGAAGTAACCCTGCTCTCCTGAGCCACCCCACCCCCATACAAAAAGCAGTTAGCCGCTCACTTGCGCGTCTGCGAGCTCACGCAGGGCCACCAGGAGGCGCCGGTTCTGCTGCTGTAGCTCCGCCACGCCGCGGAACGTGACCAGGTGCTGCGAGATTACCTCAGACGCACTGCTCACGTTCGCCGAGCTCACGTCTTCCTCGTCGCGGACCATGTGGTTCCCACGCGCCTCCTCCAGCTCAATCAGTAACACCTGAACCTGAGAACAGAACATACCCTCTGGTTTTAGTTAATTAAAAAGGGCATTCTAGCAGAGCTCCAAAAATACAAACAAATGAGATATAAAAATATACGTGGACAACATGGTGCCATTTACTCCCATTTTGCAGCCTAATTTCGGTCGAATTGAACGCCGCCATCTTGATTGTGTTTGCGTAGTAGGTCAAAACTGGAACCATAAAGACCTGTACCAAACAACCCGCCCCAAAGAAAAAGCCTCACCTGGTGAGCCATGTCACACAGCTGCATCTCAAACCTCTGATTGTCTCTCTCCAGCTTGGAGGCGTGCTTGTTGGCTTCGTCGGCCTCCTCCTGCCACACCGAGACACTGGATTACTCAACGCTAACTGAAGACTACTTGAAAAGTTAAACCAAAGTTGGTACATATTGTGGATGAAGGTAGCTCCTGCTCCTAGCGCTTCTCTGGCAAGCACATACGACGTCACTAGAAAAGCTGCATGATGCTAGTTCACGTCGGACCCGTCTCATTCCTTACCTGCTCAGCGTGCTCCAGCTTGGCAGACAGACTGGCCACGGATATCTGCGCACGCTCCAGCTCCTCCCTCTGCCTCTTCAGTATGTGCGCTTTAGCCTCCACCTCCTGCACAATGTCATCCAGGTACTTGTTCACACGTTTGTTCTCCACCTTCTCCAGCTGCAGCTGCAGCTGCTCCAGGGACTCTAGGTACGCCATGTAGAGCTGCAGAGCAAGCACGTGGAAACACGTTTAACAGCGACGCACGCGCTGCAGCACCACTCGATTTCCAGTTGTCGGTCTGCCCTATTAAATACTTGTCCCTGGGTGAAGTACCTCGGTGAGCTTCATGCTCGGCCTGATCTTGGCGACTGCTGCCACGGTGGGAGACATCGTGCTGAGCTGTTTGTCTGGGAGAACCGGTGCAGACGTGGTTCCGGCTGTCAAAAGAAAGAATAAGCGACTTTACGTGTTTATTATTTAAGGGGAGTGACGACGCTGACTTCGCAGTGTTGCTGACCTCGGCGTGCGGTGTCCGACAGAACATCATTGGCATTGTCCAGCTCTTTCTCCAGGATGCTAATGTGCTCCATCAGCTCGGCCACGTCCTTCCTTTTGCGGCTCTCCGCCTCGGCCAGCTGCATCTCCATAGCTTTGTGAGCTGTCCGCAAAACATTCCACATGTTTAATAAACCTAACGTGTGAACATCTGTACCGATTATTACATACGTTTCACTCCTCCTCCAACTGCTCTGGGAGCAGAAAGAGCTTTTTGTAACTTAATAATAATTATTTAATTTTAGGTGTGGATTTTATTCTGAGCCAACTGAGTGAAAACACTGATCTGAACGGTTCCTAATTTAACCCTCTTACCCCTAAGTTCCCACAGTATTATGTCCCATAACCCTATATTCCCCATAGAAACAGCACGCCAACCCTGAGTTCCTGGGCCAAAATCAACATTTTAATTTTAACATTTTTAGGCCTTGAAACAACTTATAATGTATTTGTGTAATATTACTTTGAAAATGAAACAGTTCAGTGTTTTTACTAAACTTGGAGCACAATTCTTAACTAGAGAAATTACGAAAAAATGCTCGCTAAAATCCTTCTACTCATTTAGAAGTACCATACGAGCATCAGCGTGGTCAATGCCTTTGAATAAATTCAAGTAAATAATAAATAAATAAATGCATTTTGGCGCCTAAAGTCAAGTCTCTGGTGATAATCAGACCAGCAGGTAGTGTTTTCACGAATGCACAGAGATGGTCAGGTTATGACTCCAGACCCCTGCAGTGTCAGTCGCAGTGGTCGATGCTGAAGATGAAGACGGATCAGGGTCACTATCAGTTTCGGTTTCAACATCGCCTGAACTTTAACTGCTGTCACTATCTAACTAGAACCAGAAGATACGACCACATCACCCTGATCTTCTCAACACTGCATTGGCTCCCAGTGAAATCTCACGTTGATTATAAAATACTATTACTGACCTATAAAAGCACTAAACGGTTTTGCGCCACAGTATCTAAGCGACCTTTTGGTTTTCTATGATCCACCACGCCTACTTAGATCAAAAGATGCAGGCTATTCGCCGGTACCTCGAATAGCGAAGGCTACGGTAGGGGGAAGAGCTTTCTCTTACAGAGCCCCACAGTTATGGAACAGTCTTCCAATTAGTGTTCGGGACTCAGACACAGTCTCAGTGTTTAAATCTAGGCTTAAATTGTATTTGTTTACTCAAGCCTACCCTCACTAGACTTTCTGTTACGCTAAGAACAGTCCTAATAATCTTTTCTCTCCCTCTCTCCTTCTGTCGAGCCACACATGATTTTATGGAGATATTAGAGATCCTGATCCTTTCTGCTCTCCGGACCTGCCTGATCCGTTTCGGATGTCCTACCTCTGGATGGAGCTCTCATCTACTCCAATTCCAGATTGCTGGGACTACGGCTGCTTCTAAGGCCAAACAGACTTCATATGAATCCATAATGAACTTTCTCACACTACCTGTTGTTACCCAGATGAGGATGGGTTCCCTTCTTAGTCTGGTTCCTCTCAAGGTTTCTTCCTCTTAACATCAGTTTTACCTTGCCACCGATCGTGGCTCACCCAGCTGCTCGTCCCTGTCTGGGGCGGCGCACTCTATCCAGCTCTTCCTCGAGTCGTACAGAGTGGTGGACGTGTGGTGATTTCACAACCCTACTTTCCAGGAGTTACTCCTTTTTCTCCTCAGTTCATAATACATATTCCCGTATAGACTATTTCTTTTTGGACAAAAGAATGCTTTCCCTCATAGCCAGATGTGATTATGGACCTACAGTTTCAGATCACTGCCCCTTGACTATGAGAATGCACATCCTGGATACACAATCCAATTACTTAATCCTCTGCTTCTGTCGGATCTGAAATTTCGTTTTTTTGGGATATTAATCAAACACCGGAAATGTCCTCCTTGACGATTTGGAAGTCGCTGAAGGCTTATTTACGAGGTCAGGTCATCTCATACTGTGCTAACCAGAGGACAGTGAGCACTGCTTGACTTAAAGAACTGGCAGAAGAGATTCTTGGGCTGGAAAGGGCACACAGCCAGCTACCTTCTGCAGATTCTACGAAGAGGCATTTGTCACTGTATACTGTACACAACACATACACACACACAACGGACCGACCGTGCCGTCGCTGCGCCGAGATATCGAGTATGTAATATGTATGTTCTTTGCGGGGGGTTGTTTATTTGGTCGTTTGGTGTTGTATGTTTAATTTGAAAAATGCTACTAAAGAAACCTTGATTTAAAAAAGGCTAGCAAGCTAACCCCATAAAGGTAATATCAGTAGCCACAAACCCCTGCTGAGACAGAAACCAGCCGAGTTTACTAATCACAACGGAGCTAGCTAACCACAGCAGAGCTGTTTGTAGCTCTGACGTCTGCCAGCCTGTCCCCGAGCCGTTTCAAATCCTCTGCAGGAGAAAGAAATACATTCACAAGTTCCACACCATCTACAGTTTCACAGCACAGCTGGTGATTCCATAAACAAACAGTGTCCCCGTTTACCGCTCTGGCCCTCGACCTCCCGCGACGTCCGTTCCAGCGTGCGCACCAGGTCTCACTTATCAGCCTCCAGGTCTTCCTTTAACTTGGAGAGCTCCTTCTGCACGGCGACACAGAACGCACGCGAGTACACGTCACATCCGAGGAGACACACCCATGGACTCCATACGTTTTAAGAATGTGTGCTGTTATTATTATTATTATTATTATTATTATAATTATAAGGCGTCTTCAGGACTATGACCGGAGGCCATCTGACAAATTTTGTAACAGCGCCACCTTCTGGTAAAAAGTTACAATAACATGCTTAAAAATGCTTACATCTAGCTACCTTTTCTTGCTCCTCCTCCTCCAAATTTTGCTCAAATCTCACATAAAAAGGAACTCTGATATTCAAAACCGTTCTCCCATAACAGACTGGCAAACGTGTGAAACTACAAATCATTCCTGCATCCCTTTGCCTGTAATCATGGCTCTGCTTTCCTGTGATTGCTTATGCAACAATTGTCTTCTGGGTGCTCGGACCCCATCTTTATTATTATTATTATTATTATTAAAGTTATGCTTTTTTCACACGTGCTGATTATCATTAGCTACGGTAGAAATATAGGTAGGTCTAGTATCGCTGAAACCTTTTCCACTCCAGCTGAAATAACTGAGCTTGGTGGGATAATATTCAGCGTTAGATTATTTTAGTGCACCAAACCATCTTTAAGCGTTGTTATTTTTTATCTTATTGAGACGTTGGGATTGATATCCGTCTCCTGCTACGAGTGAACAAGTCCAAAGAACTTCCTGCGTGTGAGAAAAGTCAAAGTGTGTGTGTGTGTGATGTCTGAAGCCAGCCTAAATGTGCCAGATATGTTTTTTAAAAAAATAAATAAATGATGTTTGTGCTTTTGTGAACTCAAAAAATCTGTTCAGAAGTCCACTTACTCTTTAGATCTTGGTATGATGACACCATACACTTCAATAGCAAAGGGAACACCAGACACTAGATATGAGAGGGGTATAAATAAGACCGGTTCCACCTGCACTCCTTAAGCAGGTTCTAATCACTGGCTCCCTATCTTCAACACATGATTCTTATTTTATGGATTTGAATGTGTATGTACCTTATACATGTTGCTGATCTTTTTTTTTTGTTAATTTTAATTGTGAAAATTACTACAAAATGTAAATTTTATGTGTCATTTATAAATGTGTCACAATAAAGTTGACAGATTATATCAACTTTATTAATAGGCTGCGACCCGTTCGCAGCTCAAGTGCAAAGCGAAAACAAGTACAGCGGAAGGCAGACGTGAAGCTGAGGATGAGTTTATCGCTAAACGAGGAGCTACATCTACAATCTGGAACTGGTTTGGTTACAGAAAATCACTTTTACTTTTAGATCAATGTTTGTGTTTCTGAGGCTCATAAGACTGCATGCAGCGGTCACTTGTAGCCAAAAACAGTGGTGAACGGTGCTATATTTATATCTTCACTGATATTTTTATCGCAATAAATACCGGAACATATCCTGATATAGTTTTAAGTCCATATCGTCCATATGGTTTTAAGTCCATAACAGGATTTTTCCAATCCATTTTATATTAGCCTTACAGTATGTGTTAAGTCCCTGCGTATAACAGGTTACTACACAGTGTCAGCGAACAGTTGAGGAACGCACGTACAGGGACTCTATGGTTTTATTACCGAGGTAACCAGGACAAAGACGCAGTCCAAAAATGCGGTCAAAAAACATGCAAGGGTCAGGTGATGAGCAAACTGCATAAACAAGGGCAGGCAAGAGCAAAAAAAAAACATGTGAATAGCAAAAACTAGGTCAAAACCAGAGAAACAATCGATGAATCTTGAAGCTTGTGGCATAGACTGGTACAAAGAGCCACAGCGCATTTACTTCACAGAACTGTGTCTGTTTAAACTGTGAGAATGGTGGTGATTGTGATTGAGTCCAGGTGCGTGTGATCAGTAATCTGGTGAGTGTGAGACAATCGACGATAGTCGAAAGACGATACTGTGATTAAGAAACTACCATGTTAACAGCAATTATTGATGACTTAATCCAGCTAAAGTCATAGTCGAAGTAAATACAAATCATCAGATATGTACACACCTTAATTACACTATTAACACCGTGTGGGAGTTTTCACCGCATTTTGCGACAGGACACGTACACACACGGCAGTGCTCAACCGTTTTACGGCAAGCAAGAGAGCACGGCTGCGTCCGAAACCACGTCCTTACCTACTATATAGCAGGTGAAATACATTTATCTCGGCTACTATACAGTAGGTAAATACGTGGTTTGGGACACAGCCCACGGCTTCAAGCAGCCGTCTATTTGCGGTTATAGCATGATAAATAATTAACTGCACTCGAAGCTTTTGTGAAATTAAAACTGAAACACCCAAAACTGTATACGGTACCATAACGAAGACCAACTGTATGTCGATACATGAAATTCTGGAGGGACGTCGGACGGCGTGGCGCAGTGACGTAATGACGTGTGACGTTAATCGAGCTATGTTCTATAACATGTAAAACGGGAACATGAAAGGAATATTCTAAAAGCGACTCATGTAAACACCTTAATCAGAATATTGTCTTATTCAGAATAAGGTCAATAATTAGATTACTGCTGTCAATGTAAACGTAGTCTGTGAGAGAGTCTGGCCCTGCATCTCAATTCGTCTACTTATACTATACACTAAAAGTATGTACTCTTTTGTTTTTGTGTGAAGATAAAGTACATAATTTTGAGCGTGTAGAAAAAGTGTATGCAAGTACTGGGACATACTAACACGTCATGTAAGGGAAGAGAACGTTGTTGCCTAGATATATGCACACTGTCACCGTAAACACACTCCTCGCGACACAACAACAACAGAAACCTATGAAACGTAGGAATATTACGATATAAGCATGAAAAGTGAAAATATGTGACTTTCAATGGTTGTCGTTGCACATTTACTGTAGAAGGTTAACACTAGAGATGGCGCTGATCGATATTGGGCCGGTTCTAGCAAAACAAAAAAAAAATGGAATTGGATTTAGAAAAGAATTTTATTTTTGGAACTGGAAATACTTACATATAAAGATACTTCACTGTTTTGTTTTGTCTTTTGTTAGGAGGGGGTTTATTAAATTACACCACTCTATACTTGATTATATTTTATAAGACCATGGTCTGTCTGAATACTCGATTCTGATTGGCTGATTGGAAGGTGTGAGTTCATACCGTTGAATGCACAGCTAGTTCCAGTCAGTTTAATCACCCTTGTAAATTAATGCTGCCTATAAATATAAATGATTGTAACCATAGTAACAGTTACAGCTGCATACAGTAATTAAATGCAGCTTCATTGTTAGTAGAGATGCAGCACAGATGCAGGTAATTCACACACATACACTCTCTCTCTCTAATAACTATTCATTATAATTCATTCAAATAAATGTAATTTTATGGCACTACTTTATCTCTGTGTATGATTTAGAGCAGGCGGAGTTCTAGATCTAACGACCCGTATATAAAATAACTAATGCAAATTAACTGTTATTTTTGTCCTTTTGCTTAAATCAATGACAGCTTTAAGTTTAAGCAAGTGACCACGGTATAAGCAGGTTAATCCATGACTCAAGGTTTTTCTCATCACATTTTGAAGCTGAAGGTGAAAACCAGGGGCCCCTGAGACGTGCATTATTAAAAAATCAGTACCATAAAACGTACTGTATTCACATCTTATTTGGGCAGATGCCCTCCTGACAAATCTGTGCACTCAAATCGATCGCAGTCTTACACCGACTGGTCTTGTGGGTTTTATTTCCCGACTGGCATAAAATCTGAAATCGAGCTAATTACTTACATACATACATTGCATTGTTGTCCAATACTGTCGGGTTTACACATCATACACCGTGTCGAAGTTAAGATTAGACAAATAGTCATTATATTAATTATTGCTATGAAAAGTAATTATACCTTTGTGTAGTAAAAACATACGTTCTCAAACTCCGTTATCATTCGTTTCGCCTTGTTCGCATTCGTTTTGTAGTATTACTTACTACAAAATCATACAAAAAATTTTATTTATTTATTTTTTGCTAGTGCACAACTGCTTAGAGACTCTTATTGCTTATTTTACAATATTGCTTATCTTGCTTATTTTACAATAAAACGAGTTTAGTGTGTCATCAATAAAAACCCACAGTGCAGGTATGAAAGTACCTTCATCCAAGTAAGTAACAGGGAAAGAGCTAGAAGCAATGCAAATGCTATTGTGGCACAGCATATCCATTTAGCTTGTTGTCTAGCCTGTACAAACATGAACACACTCCTTGAACTTTAGCTTAATGAACTGTTATTGCTTTGCAATACTGCTTTAATTACTCAGGCTGAATTCTTATATATAAAAAAGAAATACATGTATAAAAATGGCACTGTGTGTCAATCCCAAGTCTAAGGTCCTCACAAGCTTATATTATATATTTTTTGTCTCTGTCCCTATAACAGTTTGCATTTAACAAAATAATTCAGGGTTTTTCACTGAATCCCCCCACCCCTGCACCGAGAAAGTAACAGAAAGCTTGTTTATGCCAAACTCACTGATAAATGGGTCTAAGGGCAGTTGCTGGTGCGTCAATAAAAGTTTAGTCAGGAATTATTCAGTCCTTTATGAGAAGGAAGAATTAGAAAACGATCAGAGTCAGTTCTGAGAGTCTCATGCCACATGGATACAGGAACACGTAATGCAACCAGAACTACATTCTTTATTTTTATTTAATCTTTACACCTTTATGCTGAACTTTGAGTTCTTTTCTCAGTACAGGGAAACATTTAGAAATTTGTATTTGTTGTAATCACACGTTAGGTTGAACTAATCCTTTAAGCTCTGTGATCTCATGTTATTACTAATATTTGCATTAAAATGAAACCTTACACCATAACCATTACAATCCTTAAGTCTTATAGGAATGAAAATTTCTCAAAAATCAGACTTGCTAGAAAACAAACTGTCAAACTACAAACCGTGAAGTAGTCTGCCGAAGAAGAAACACATAAAGAGGCGTCCAAAAAGAAAACCCTCGTCGCAAAAATCCTCCGACTTCCTCCTGTCCAGTGGCTGGAACCAATTAATTTGAAAAAAAGTCTACAGTTTAGTTTCCTCATCCTTCAGTAAACTGGTCCGGGCTGTCACTATCCCCACACGGGGTTTAACGATTACCTGCACGTCCAGCTCGTCCTTCTCCTTCCCTGAAAAGAAGCGCCCGCCATCACCACGCTTCCGCGCCATGGTGTGCCGATGACGAGACTCGTGCAGGTATTTCATCCTCCTTCTGGGGATCTTGCCCTCGGCCTCCAGCTTGGCGCGGGCCTGGCGTCTCTTCAGGATGCGGTGGTACTGCTTGGGGTTGACGTAGAGCGGCCCCTCCTCCAGCATCTCTGCACCGGGGAGAGGGATCCGCTGCATGGTCGGGACAGAGCCGCCGCCTTGGACCATCATGACCATTCCTCCAGCATTGACCATGTTTCCTGTGACGGGAACGGCGACAGTCACGGTGCCCTGACCCCCGGTGCCGCTCGCGTTTGAACCCGCCTGGATGATCTGACCTCCTGTTAAACTGGCAGCCGGAATAGTGATCACGCCCTGCTGGAGGATGGTTCCATCGGCGTTGACCGGCAGGTACAGGATGGTCTGACTAATCTTGATAGATTAGAAAATGTTGTTGGTATTAAGGGAACAGTCCTCTCCTGGCTCAGGTCTTATCTGACCGATCGTTATCAGTTCGTAGATGTAAATGGTGATTTCTCCATGCGTACTGAGGTTACTTTTGGAGTTCCACAGGGTTCTGTTTTAGGCCCACTGCTCTTTACTTTATATATGCTAACCCTAGGACAAATTATTCGTAAACATGGAATTAGCTTCCACTGTTATGCTGATGATACACCGTTGTATGTTTCAGAGAAGCCAGAGGACAGACAGAAGCTTAGTAAAGTTGAGGATTGTGTAAAGGACATTAGACGTTGGATGTTAACTAACTTCCTTTTACTTAATTCTGATTAAACAGAAATACTTTTATTAGGCCCACGTGTAGCTAGAAGTAATCTTTCTGATCACATGGTTGCTCTGGATGGTCTTTCTGTTTCATCATGTGCAGCAGTTAAAGACCTTGGAGTGATTATTGACTCCAGCCTATCATTTGATGCTCATGTAGATAATATTACTAGGATAGCTTTCTTTCATCTCAGAAATATTTCTAAGATAAGAAACATATTGTCACTACATGATGCGGAAATACTAGTTCATGCATTCGTCACCTCTAGACTAGATTACTGTAATGCCGTACTGTCTGGATGTTCCAGTAGGAATATAAATAAGCTCCATTTAGTCCAGAATGCAGCTGCTAGAGTCCTAACTAGAACTAGGAGATACGACCATATCACACCAATATTATCAGTACTGCATTGGCTCCCAGTAAAATCTCGCATTAACTATAAAATACTTTTATTAACCTATAAAGCACTGAACGGTCTCGCGCCAAAATATCTAAGCGACCTTTTGGTTTTATATGATCTGCCACGCCTACTTAGATCAAAAGATGCAGGCTATTTGACGGTACCTCGAATAGTGAAGGCTACAGCAGGGGGAAGACCCTTCGCTTACAGAGCCCCACAGTTATGGAACAGTCTTCCAATTAGTGTTCGGGACTCAGACACAGTCTCAGTGTTTAAGTCTAGGCTTAAAACGTATTTGTTTACTCAAGCCTGCCCTGACTAGATTCTGTTCTACTACTTCACAGTCATAATAATCTTTTTTCTCCCTCTCTCCTTTTGCCGAGCCCCACACGAATTTATGGAGATACTAGAGATCCAGATCCTTTCTGCCTCTGGATGGAGCTTAAATCTTTTCTAATTCCAGACTGCTGAGACTACGGCTGCTCCTAAGGCCATACAGACTCCATATAAATCCATAATGAACTTTTTCACACTATCTGTTGTTATCCAGATGAGGATGGGTTCCCTTCTGAGTCGGGTTCCTCTCAAGGTTTCTTCCTCTTAAAACATCTTAGGGAGTTTTTCCTTGCCACCGTCGCCACTCAGTGGCTTGCTCAGTTGGGATAAATTCACACCTTTAATATCTGTATACCATGTTGATATTTCTGTAAAGCTGCTTTGAGACAATGTCTATTGTAAAAAGCGCTATACAAATAAAATTGAATTGAATTGAATTGAATTGAATTGAATTGACCCTCTGCCGTCTGAGCCTGCTGACCCTGCACTGTGATCTGCTGAGGCTGGTTCTGTCCTGCGGCCACTGCAGTTTGCAGCTGCTGGATGATGATCTGCTGAGTTTGTCCCTGTGCTGTTTGTACGTGCAGCATTTGACCTGTCCCGGCTGCACGAGCTGGATCTGCTGAAGACCCTGCGAGCCCGTCACCGGTAGCTGCATGATCGTCTGCGCCTGTCCTCCCGGCATGGCCTGTACCATTATGGGCTGCCCGGAAGGGGTTATAAGCTGACCCCCGCTGACCTGCACCATTAAAGGCTGCCCTTCAACCTGGAGAGTCTGAACCTGCTGGCCCGCACCCGCATCCACCTGGCCGTCGGCCTGCAGCTGCACCGCTCCACCGGACGCCTGCACCACGTTCTGCTCTCCGCCGCTCATCGTCTCGGCGAACTGCTCCATGCTCAGAGTCTATTCAGAAACAAGGCTCAACACTACACGTGCTCCCGCTATTATCACTGCTGATTGTCTCCAACAGCGGCGTGCTGAGCCCAATCACAACACTCTCGCGCACAGGAACACAGCGCGGCAAAAATCGTAATTTAATGTGTTTAACGGAAACTTGGATTAAACCAAACGGGTACATAGCATTAAATGAAGCCAGTCCTCCTAGATCGAGTTATGTACATCAGCCTAGTTCAACTGGTAGAGAAGGAGGTGATGGTCTCATCCATAGTCAAAATCGAGGCGTCACACGAAAACGTAGTCACAAATTGAATTCTTTTGAAATTCTTTATACCAGTATAACTTATGTAGCCACAAAAAAATAAGTCAATTCCTCTAATTATTATTTACAGACCCCAACGGCCATATTCTGAATTTCTTAGCAAATTTGCAGACTTTATCTCAATATTTTGATTAATAAGAATTGTTTTCTTTGATTAGCAGTACATGGGTATATCTGGCTGTTTTGTGTGTTACAATATTGAATGTCATTTTTCAGTCATTTTTCACGGAGTTTGTTAAACTATCATTGTTGTCTGTCATTCATAGAATTGTCATGGGAATTCCATAGACCAGAATCTAACATCCACATTATTGAAACATTGTTTAATTACGGATTTTTTTTTTAAAGCATGTGATATGTTCTATGCTTTAATTGTATTTTGCCACATAATGTTGGAAAATGAGGACTTGTGTACTTTTCAATAAATTATAGGTACAAAAAGGATTACATATATCTGATTAGAAAAAAATAGCATTGTAATGTGTGTAACTTTGTGTTATATTTGTGTAGTGTATTTACACCACATTATGAGGTATATACAGCCAGTTACAAAATACTATATGCATGTGTATCATTGAGCATATATTTGTATATGAATTATTACAAAATTTGATTAAATCTTGCAATGCTGGAATCAAAAACTGGAATTTCATGTATATGTTGCAGTTATCCTCATGTAGTGTTTGTCCCCCTGCAACATAGCCTGTAAATGTAAGGGCTCCAAGCAGATTTCCCTGTGTAATGAATGACTTCAAATCTACGTAAATATACGTATATTTACGTAGATTTGAAGTCATTCATTACACAGGTTGGTAGGCACTAGGAGCCCTTACATTTACAGGCTTTGTTTTGCGGTATAATACCTGCTTGGATTCGGCGTATAATATCCGCTTAGTGCCGTTACATTTAGAGGCTTGGTTTCAACGATTAAAATGCATATAAACGTGTCCCTGTTTTACGGTTTGAAAGCGGCTTGATTATATGTCATACCGACGGTAATATTTGCGACTTTTCGCCGACTATTCTATGTCAAATTGTTTTCTGGGAGTTAACTGTGTGATGTCCTCATCTTTAGACCGCAGTTCTGTCAAAACTACCACCCCATCTAAATCAGCACATACCATTAAATTATTTCTAGACACAAATGGAATGCCTGATGTTTGGCATTTTTGCAATGGAAATGTCTCAAAAAAGTTGGGACAGGGGCAACAAAAGGCTGGAAAAGTAAGTGTTACTAAAAAGAAACAGCTGGAGTTTAATTGGCAGTAACATGATTTGGTATAAAAAGATCTTAGATGGGCAGAGACTTTCGAAAGTAAAGATGGGAAGAGGGTCACCGAGCTGCAAAAAACATTCTCCCATAGGTGGCGCTATAGGACATGCCAAATGACGAAGTAGGGAAAAAAATTATTAAAAGCATTAACATTTGAATAATTATTAGTGACATTAGGCTACATGTTGCTGACAGGACACAGGCTGAATGGAGATGCATGGTGGCCCATTAGGAGGTAGTTTATAACATTTCAATGCGTTAGACCACTCTTTATGAACATTCTTTATTCTTCACATCTTGATGGGTAAATGTAGATATGTAGGTGTGTGTGGTTTTATATAGAGAAATAACAATACACACAAATGATATATTATTGTTTATTGTATATTAAACAATAGTATATATATGTATTAAATTATATATTATTATTACACTATTTAAAGTTTGCACGGACATGTTGTTTAGGCGTCACTCTGTAAATGGGGAAGGAAGTGTTCATTGAGAAGACTAGCCCAAGCTAGCAACGGCAGCTAATGCAGCTTCACACTTACATTTATCATACTGTCTACATGCCTGAAAAGAAAAGAAAAGACAAATAAAAATAATAAAAATAAAAGACTCCAAATGCCTCCTATATGCCAGTTCACCTAAAAGAGCCGTTTAGCATGAAGTGTAACTTTGGAATGTTCCCATAATGCACCTCTGCAAGCAAAAAAACAATAACAAAACATTTAAAAGCGTAAAAGCTCCCGAAATAGGCAAGAGCCACGCCTTACCAAGCATCCATACCTTGTAAACAGTCCCAACTTGGCATGTTTTGCTTATCTGTTTTGTTGTTTGTTTTTCCCCACTTACATTTCACAGTTTTTTTCGACAGTAACCACATACAAGTTACTTATTTCGCTAGCACGTTTGTAAACCCTTAAGTTTTGTTTCTATTTATCTCTGTGCTTACTTGGCATAAAAAAGAGAAACCCTTTATTAATCGCTTCATTTATGTGATTATGATGAAAGGTATAAATGGACTCCCTTCTCTGCACTCTGAGCGCCTGACTCATTCATACACAACAACACCTGGAGCACAAGAAAAGGGAAACAGTTTAAAACACCAAACCCACCCCTTTGAAACAGTTCTTGCTGAAAGATACATGAGTGTATCAGTTAATGCATTCAAGTTGTTATATTCTGTACTGTATATTGCTGGCATGAAATTTGTACAGTTTTACTCTAAGAATGTCCATTAATTGATTTATATTATTCATATCAGTTATAACCTGAGAATTCTTTCCTGTAGCTGAAAGTACCAGTTACCCAAAATCCTCATCACGGCACAACCAGTGCTCCTAACAATTTATGTCACTAATTTATATATATATATATATATATATATATATATATATATATATATATATATATATATATATATATATATATATATATACACACAGTGATATCACACTTAGCAACTAGAATTAAAATAAAGCCTATTTATCATGTTTCTTTTCTGCAGTACAGTAAATTCTATAAGTTTATCTCAGATTTTTTGTTAGATTTGTCTTCTCTACCAACATTGTCATCCACAACTAATGACAAAAAAACTGATTCAGGTTAGTTTTTAATAAAGCATTTTATAATTGGCATTTAATGTACATTATTGATCAATTTTGAATTGTATCATTACAGAGGTTCTCAACCTTTTGTAACTAAAGCATCCTCTTCACCATATATATATATATATATATATATATACGTACGTACATACAGTATCTCACAAAAGTGAGAAGCATTCACACAGTTAACGAGGCAATGCATGCTTTTTAATTATTAAGTTTTATATTTTATATTCTATTGTTTTAAAAATATTCGGTTTCAGGTAAACTGGTTGGCGCTTATTGATGGGGCGGATGTGCTCGACTGCACCTGGCGCATCTTGAATAGGGTGATTGCTAACTCCCTGGCAAGGCAAAGAACCTCAGTTGGAGGGGAGTCAATGGAAAGACTTCACTGGCCGCTCTCCAACTCGGAGAGGTCGTGATTAGTAAGTATATCTGTTTACATACAAAATTAGCTGTCTCTCTCAGATGATATGTAAGGAGTAATCCACGGTTAGGTGTGTATTAAACAATTTTAATGCATTATGTGGAGGCAAAGAACCCCTCGTTCAAATCGTTTAATGCACACCTAGCCATGGATTACCCCACTTATACCATGGTCTTTCCACAATTAATAAAGTTAATGCTGTCATTGATTTAGAAGCGCAAACTTTGATTAGAAGTTTAAAATAACCGTTAAGTTCCATTAGTTAGGTCATTAGAGCTGGAATTTTGCCCAATATAAATCAGACACAGAGATGCAATAGTGTGATAAAATTTAGATTTAGAAATTATAACGGTGATCAAACTGAGTGGAACTGTAACGACACGGCGAACTCGGCGCGGCAGCTCACAAAGTGTAGTGCCACCCAGGGACGTGGCGGAGGAGCACACACCCTGTCTGCCTTCAAGTTAGCGCCCTTCACCACGAAACTCTGGTCCTTTACCTCACGGTCTCCACCAGACATCTCGTTATACTCGGACTCCCCTGGCTGGAACTGCACAACCCCCAAATCTCCTGGACTGACAAGCAACTCACCCAATGGTCCCCGTATTGCTTGTAGAATTGTTTGAGGGGCCCCACGGTCTCTTTGGCCACCACGACTGTGGAGAGTCCCCTGTCGCCTACCTCAGTTAAAATTCCCCCCGAGTACCACGACCTCCATGAAGTGTTCAGCAAGGAGAGGGCCAGTTGTCTCCCACCTCACAGGCCCTACGACTGTGCCATTGACCTCCTCCCCGGGGCCAGCCTACCTCGGGGCCGCGTTTACCCGCTCTCCCAAGCGGAGCAGCAGGCCATGGAGGAGTACATTCAGGAGGCTCTCCGGCAGGGGTACATCCGACCGACTTCTTTGTGGAGAAGAAAGGAGGGGGCCTCCGACCATGCATTGATTATCAGGCCCTCAACCAAGTGACCGTTAAGTACCGATATCCGCTGCCTCTTGTCCCCTCAGCCTTGGAACAGTTCCGGTCCGCCACCCTCTTCACTAAGCTGGACCTCTGCAGCGCTTATAACTTGATTCGTATTAGGGAGGGGGAAGAGTGGGAAACGGCCTTCAGCACCACCTCTGGACATTATGAGTACCTGGTCATGCCGTATGGGCTCACTAACGCCACCTCCGTGTTCCAGAACCTGATCAACGACGCTCTGAGGGACATGCTAGGAAGGTACGTCATCGCCTACATCGACGACATCCTGATTTATTCGACCTCCCTGGAGGAACATGTCCAGCATGTCCGGCACGTACTGCAACGCCTCCTGCAGTACCAGCTGTACGTAAAGGCCGAGAAGTGCGAATTCCACCAGCACACAATCTCTTTCCTGGGGTATATCATTAGCCCAAGGGGAGTCACCATGGGCCAGTGTAAGATTCGGGCGGTCGTGGAGTGGCCCACTCCGCGAACCGTCAGGGAGTTGCAGCGTTTCCTTGGCTTTGCAAATTTTTACCGAAGATTCATTAGAACCTTCAGTAAAGTAACGCAACCCCTGACGTCGCTCCTGAGAGGTAAGCCCAGGTGACTGCTGTGGACTCCAGTTGCCCAGGAGGCTCTGGAGAGACTTAAGCGGGCTTTCACCACAGCTCCCATTCTCAGACACCCGGATCCTTCCAGGCCGTTTGTCGTGGAGGTCGACGCGTCAGAGGTGGGAGTGGGAGCAATTCTATCGCAAAGGTTTGGCAAGAGTCCCAAGTTACACCCCGTGGCCTTTTTTTCCCGGAAGTTGTCGCCAGCAGAGCGCAACTATGATGTGGGGAACCGTGAACTTCTGGCCATCAAGCTGGCCCTAGAAGAGTGGAGACACTGGTTGGAGGGGGCAGTACACCCATTTGTTATCTTCACGGACCATAAGAATCTGGAATATCTACGAACCGCCAAAAGGCTCACTCCTCGCCAAGCCCGCTGGTCCTTATTCTTCTCCAGGTTCCAGTTCACCCTCTTACCGACCTGATTCATAGAATAGAAAGGCCGACGCCCTGTCTCGCATTTATACCCCTGAGCGGCCGACGGAGCAAGAGAGTTACGTTATGCCTCCCTCCTGCATAGTGGGCGCCCTGGAGAGTTCTAATTACGAACACCTGCAAACACCTAAGGTTATATGAGGGCCTCCCTAGCATGAGCCGCTTGCGAAGTAACCGCTCAGCAGCCTCGTCTCTGTTTGTTTACTAAGCCGATATCATTAGAAGTGTTTTCCCTAGTGCTCGACTTCACGCTCGTCTCTCACTACGCTTTTGCCTACGTCCCTGATACACAGCTTACCTGTCCTGGCCCGACTCAATTCTCGCTTTGGATTCTTCCTCTCGTCATTCCTCCGCTCGCCCGCGCTTGTCTCCGTCTACGCTTCGTAACAGGAACAACCTGTACAACATATTATAGTTTATTTTGAATTGTTTATAAAAGTCCTTGCTGTTTTTAAGTGGTTTAATGTGTGCATGTGTTGGTAGCGGGGTGTGGTGTGTGGGTTTTTTTTTCTTCTTTAAATATACTGAAAATATATTTACTTGTTGTTTTGTTTTTAAAAGTGTTATTAATGTTCATATTGTGTGTTTGTTAATGTTTAATAAAAGCCCTTAGTCTTATTAAATGGTTGAATTTGTGTTTCCCTGCTAAAATGAAGTACGTTTAGCAGTTTCTGGGCCACATTCTGGCGCGCCTTTGACCATTTCCCTGATGGCTGGGAGACCGGCTGGGAGCTCCTGGCGATCACACAGGGCTCATGTGACGTGGTAGATTACGCACTAGAGTTCCGCACCATCGCTGCAAGAAGCAGATGGAATGAGCCGGAGTTGAAAACCGCGTTACTTCAGGGGCTCAGTCCCGAGCTGGTTCGGGAGCTGGCGTGCCGGGGCAAACAGCTGACCCTCGATGACCTCATCGACCTGGCAGTACGGCTGGATCGTTTATGCCGTACGAACCGTCCCACACACTGGAGCACCCTTCCACCAGAGCCAGCTCTGCCAGAGGAACCCATGCAGCTCGGCCGCACCCGAATCCACGAGGAGGAGAGAGGGAGATGACGTAGACAGTTGCGGTGCTTCTACTGTGGCGAGAACATCCACGCCGTCTGTCAGTGTCCACATAGGAGGCCACGGTCAACCGAGGGGAGCATAGCCATTCAACCTCGTCATCCCTGGGTGAGTCCAGTCCAGTTTTTTAACTCTCATGTCTTTGTCTTGCCTGTGGTGATCAGATAATCAGGCCAGTCTGTTGTCCTTGCAGCACTCATCGACTCTGGAGCGGCCGAGAACTTCGTAGATGAGAGAATGGTGCAGACTGTTGGCCTCCAAATACGGCCCCTACTCCAACCTCAGGAGGTTCAATCAATCGACGGGTCCCCAATAGGGAGCAGGGTTATATCACACTGAACAGCTCTGATCAGCCTATAAATTAGTGCCCTTCACCACGAGACCCTCGTCCTGTACGTCACCGTTTCCACCAGGCACCCCATCATCCTCAGCCTGCCCTGGCTCGAACACCACAACCCTCAGTTATCATGGGCGGACAAGCAGGTTACCAAGTGGTCCCCATACTGTCTACAACTGTGCCATAGACCTCCTCCCACCGTGGGGCAGAGTGTACCCACTTTCCCAAGCTGAACATCGGGCCATGGAGGAATACATTCAGGAGGCTCTCCAACAGGGGTATATTCGGCCGTCCACGTCTCCTGCGTCCGCTGGGTTCTTTTTTGTAGAAAAGAAGGGAGGGGGTCTTCCACCATGCATCGATTATCGGGGTCTCAACCAGGTGACAGTGAAGTACTGTTATCCCCTGCCTCTAGTACCCGCAGCCCTGGAACAGCTAAGGTCCGTGACCATTCTCATGAAATTAGACTTGCGCAGTGCTTACAACCTGATCCGTATTAGGGAGGGAGACGAGTGGAAGACGGCCTTTAGCACCACCTCAGGGCACTACGAGTACCGTCGTGTCCTCATGTTCCACCTGGGCTCAGTCGAAGGTACCGCGGGCCCTACCAGCTGGAAAGTTGGTACCGCTTCCCATACCCGTACGCCCATGGTTGCATCTGGCTCTGGACTTCATCACAGATCTGTCAGAGTCTCGAGGTAACACGGTGATACTGGTGGTCGTGGATCGGTTTTCCAAAGCTGGCGCTTCCATCGGCCTTTGCCACAGCCAAATTACTGTTCCAACATGTTTTCCACTACTGTGGCATCCCGGAGGAGATCGTGAGCGACAGGGGGCCAGTTTTATGGTGAAGATGGGAGTCATCATTAACCTCACGTCCGGTTATCACCCCCAGGCCAACGGACAGGCAGAACGGGTGAATCAAGAAGTCATACGATTCCTCCGAACCAAACCGGAGGACTGGAGTCACTTCCTCCCGTGGGCGGAATATGCACAAAACTCCCTACAACATTCCGACACCCAGCTCACCAATTTCCAGTGTGTCTTGAGTTATCAGCCGCCCTTGTTTCCCTGGAACGCCTCCCCCACTGACTCAACAGTAGTAGATGAGTGGTTCCCCCAGAGTGAACAGGTCTGGGAACGCGCCCAGCAACAGTTGGTGCAGGCCTCCCGCATCGCCAAACAAAAGGTGGACAGGCTTTGCAGGAGTCACCCCAACTATCAACCCGGGGACAGGGTGTGGCCACTCCCGAGTAGGAAACTGAGACCCATGTATATTGGCCCATTCCGGATCCTGAAGCAGATTGACGAGGTCACATACCGCCTGGACCTACCCAAGCACAGCCGCATCCCCCCATCGTTCCATGTCTCTCTCCTCAAGCCGGTGACACCGGGCCCCTTGGCCACAGCGGTTCCGGAGGACTCTCCACCGGAACCACTAAAGATTGAGGGCCGCCCAGCCTACCGCGAACACGAGATCTTGGACTCCAGACGTAGGAGAGGAGGACGCGAGTATCTGGTAGACTGGGAGGATTACGGCCCAGAGGAGCAGTGCTGGATCCCATCCCGGGACCATCTGGACGCACACTTGCGCAAGGACTTTCATGCTGCTCACCCAGAGCGACCGGGGCCCGGAGGAGAGGAAGACCTCGGAGGAGTTCAGCTCCCGCAGTGAGCCCTTTGGGGGGGGGCTCTGTTACGCCACGGCGAACTCGCGGCTGTAGCACCGACGAGAACTACACTTCCCAGCCGCACCTGCGCTCAAGTTCGCCAGAGTACTGATTGCGAACACCTGTGCTTCGCCCAAGGTTATGTAAGACCTCGTTAACGAGAGCTCGGCGCCAAGTAAACGCAAAGTATCTTCAACGCTGTCGTTCTACCAAGCATTTTGTTTTCATATTGGATTTCCCTGGTTCACGGTTTCTTTTCTTGACCACGATTCTCTGGATTACCCCTTTCAGATTGTTTACGCTACATTAACTGGACAGTGTCCGTCGTCACAGACTTCTCACACCGGTGAATTCCACGTCTCCCTGCGGCTGCTAAAACATTAAAGAGCCAACACCATATTTAACCGTGGGCATGAGGTAATTTTCCATATGGCTACCTCTCTGTGTGTGCCAAAACCATCTGTGTTGTTTATTGCCAAAAAGCTCTATTTTGGTTTCATCTCCCCACAGAACCCGATCCCATTTGAAGTTTCAGTAGTGTCTGGCAAACTGAAGATGCTTGAGTTTGTTTTTGAATGAGAATAGAGGAGTTTTTCTTGAACCCCTTCCAAACAACTTGTGATGTAGGAGACTTCGGATTGTAGTTTTGGAAACTTCTGACCCCAAGACGCAACTAACTTCTGCTATTCTCCAGCGGTGTTCTATGGTAGAAATTTAGACAAACAGCAGTAGACTCGTCCTCTCAGGTGTAGAAGTTTTATTACAGAGAGAGATGAATACAGGATAAAAGAAGCACTCCTCTCAGACATGCCCTATATAAGTTTTAAGATAAAGAGAGCTGGACATTTTGAAAAGGGAGTTCTAGGAGGGCTGAGCCAGTTTGGTGGTTTTAACGTCTTAGCAGATGTGCAGACTTTACTGAAGACAATAATATGTTTGTCAATGAAAGAGGAAAGAATTTTCTGTACTCATCTCCATGACATGACTGCAAGCGGCATTATTCACTAATGAACATGAGCAGAGTGAACAGAGCTATTACAAAGAAAGAAATTAATAATTTCCTTCACACTTCCTTGGAGATTTTTTTGGCCACTCGAACCATCCTGTTCACAGTATATTGAGACAATATAGACACACGTCCAATTCCAGGTTTATTCATAATTTATAATTATTTATCCAGTTGACTGGAACTTCTTAATTATTACTCTGCTGGTGGAAATGGGCATTTTCCATGCTTGTGCTATTTTCTTATAGCCACTTCCCATTTTGTGAAGCTCAACAACGTTTTGCTGCACATCACAGCTATATTCCTTTGTCTTACCCATTGTTATGAATGACAAAGTGAATTTGGCCTATGTGTTACCTCATATTTATCAATATGATTTGTGGGTGCTAAACAGGAAGTCATGATTGAACAATTTCCTGTTCCTAGTCACCCAGGTGTCCTAAAAATTTTAAAATATCAATGGGAATATACTTCAAATACATTTTCTCATTAATTCATAGGGGTGCCAATAATTTTTCAACACCTACCTTTAACAATTTTTTTATAAACCTGTGTTGTGTTTGTAGTTGTTTGATATCCATGAGTGCAGAGTATTTTTGTGATTTATTTATTTATTTATTTTTAACAAAAGATCAAAAGTTTAAACAATAAAGACAATTTTTCACAGCCTTCTTTGCTCATATTTACCAAGGGTGCCAATATTAGTGGAGGGCACTGGACTTATGACCTTTCAGTCACTACCAACACCTCATGACCATAGGTGAGGATAGGGAGGATTGAGCAGTAAACAGAGAGCTTCATCTGCAAAATGAGCTCCCTCTTCACTACCACAAAACATTACAGCAGCTGCTGCAGAACAGATCCGTTATTCAATCTCACTCTTTCTTTTTCCATCCCTCATGACTAAGATATAAAGATACTTAAACTCCTCCACCAGGGGTAATGTTTCTCCCCTCCCAGCAGTGGCTGTTGGAGCTTCACTTCAGATGGTGCCAAGAGAACATCATCTGCAAATAGAAAGAATGTTACCCATAGTTCCCCATACTGAGAATATCCTCAACCTTGGCTGCACCTTGATAGCCTGTCCATGAAAATCACAAACAGTATTGGAGACAAGACACACCCTCGACGATGCCCAACAACCAGATTTGATGGTTTTCATTTAATGCCAAGAATATGAATGCTAGACTCACTGCACTCAATCCGCTATGGCTTGCACAAATTAGCGGCCAATATACCACATACTCCTGCAGAACTTCCTACAATAAATGATCAAAGGACTTCTCCAAATCCACAAAACACATGTAGACTGGATTACCATACGTCTCTGTACAAATCTGTAAAAGTGTAAAGAGCTGGTCTGCTGTTCCACCACTGGGAGGAACCCACATTGTTCCTTCTGAAATCTCTTGGATGTAGTCTTCTCTCCAAAACTCTGTCATAGACTTTTGCTGGGAGGCTGAGGAGTATGATTCATTTCAGAACACCCCCTCTGATTTTTAAAATAGGCACCACTGTTTTGGTTTACCAGTCCAAAAGCACTGCCCCAGAACTATTGTAATAGTTTTGTTCTTGTTCTATTTCATTCTCGTCAGAGGATAACACCATGTCATGTCACTGAGATCAGTACAGAATGTTTATCTGCTTACAGAGACACAAACATGTTCTTCTGTTCAACGTTCATCTAAAAATCTTCCAAGATCCTAAAACAAAGCCTGTTTGAACTGCCTCGAACTGCTTTTTATTGGTACACAGAATAATGTCATGCTGTGTTTCATATATATAGTAGTGGTTTAGTACAAGGGTTTCAGAGCGCTCTCATTATTCTATCCTGCATTAACCATCTTTCTGTAATAAACCTTATTTTACCTTCAGAGGACGAGCCTGCGAGTGTAGTCTAATTTCCACGACAGTTTTCAACACACTGCACTTTCAAAAAGAGGTGGGGAGAGAACTGGGCACATCAGAAAGTGATATCTCCAGTGTAAGTTTCGTTTATGCCTTAGGAGTGCTGAGAAGATAAACTTGCCCTTGAAACAAACACCATATTTGGCTCTTTAGGGAAGAGAGCATATTATACCAGTAAAGGGTAATAGACATAAGACAGTTTCATAAATACCTTATTGTTTGCAAATCCTATTGGTGCAAAACACTAAGTCAGTGTGCAGAATTGTTAAATATTAATAGCCCTTCCACATGTTCTCGAAAAAACCTGAAATTAAACTAATTAGAATATGAGAAAAAGGGAACTTGCTGAGCAGAGGAAGGTCATGGGTATGTAGTCATGTATTCTCAGTGTCAAGGTCATGTAAATGCAGTAACAGACACTTTATTGTCAGTGTTACACACAGCTACATTGTGTTGTTAACAGAATGGTGTGAAAAAGCATGCCTGGAGCTGATTTCTGTCTAGCCCAGACTGTACAAAGAATGAAACACCCCTTGATTTTGTGCGCATTTGGTCTGTTTTTTTTTTTTTTTTTTAAAGCAGTGATTGAAAAAGGAGCAATGATTGAAAAATGGAGCATGTGAAATATAGTTGAACATGAACATCTCTATCATCCTTATTTACCCTAAAATGTCTTTGGAGGAGAAACTAAAATGATGTATACTAAGTGCACATTGTCCAATTAAAGTACAACATCCAGTTCCAGGAGGAAATGCAACAAGTGGCGCTGAGATAAGGGGCGTGTTCAGCAGCCAACACAGCTAGTTATCTAGCTACAAAGTGACTAACATGATCAGTCCTTCCAGGATTTCACGATCGCAGAAATTAAATTGCATTTTATCAATAACCTCCCAGAGATATCAACTATAATTGAATCACCATCTGATCCCAAAGAACTTGATCAGGTGACTGAATGCTTCAAATCAACATTCCTCTACACGTTAGATAAGGTAGCTCCACTTAAAAAAAAAATAATTAGAATTATTAGGTAGTATTTCAAACAGCAGAAGGAGCTATCCTGAACTATAGAAAATCTCTTAGTACTGCTAGATCAGTCTATCTCCCCACCTTAATTGAAGATAACAAAAATAATCCATCCATAACCGCTTACTCAGGGTCACAGGAAACCTGGAGCCTATCCCAGGGAGCATCAGGCACAAGGCAGGGTACAGTCTGAGTGCTAGTCCATTCACACACAATCACACACCCATTCATACACTATGGACACACCGATCAGACTACCATACATGTCTTTGGACTGGGGGAGGAAACCAGAGTACCCAGAGAACACACAAACTCCACAGACACAGGGCCGTGGGAATCGAACCCCGACCCTGGCGGTGTGAAGTGAACATGCTAACCACTAAGCCACCATGCAACAACAACAATCCTAGATTCTAAGTCATTAGCAAAATTAACTAGGAACAAGACCAGCACAGAAACATGCATACAATCATTATATAGCAGCGGTGATTTCATGAATTTTCTCAGTGGCAAAATTTAAAATATTAGGCGATTAACGATCAATGATTACCATGTTTTGCTCCCCTTAGAGAGACCAAATTAATTTAATAAATTTCATCAACATCGTCAACTTGTACAGTGGGGGAAATAAGTATTGGACATGTCAACAATGTTTTTCAGTAAATATATTTCCAATGAAGCTATTCACATGAAATTTTCACCAGATATCAGTATTAACTCAAGAAATCCACACATATAAAGAATTCACAACATTAAAGTCCATAAATAAAGTTATGTGCAATAAAATGGAATGACAGGAAAAAAGTATTGAAGACGCTAACTGAAATGTATTTAATACTTAGTGGAGAAGCCTTTGTTTGTAATGACAGCTTCAAGACACTTCCTGTATGAAGAAATTAATGGTCACAGTATTCAGGTGTGATTTTGGCCCATTCTTTTAAACATATTGTCTTTAAATCTTGTTCAGTTGGATTCGAGTCAGGTGATTGATTTTTTTTCTCTGAAACCAGCTGAGAGTTTCCTTTGCTGTATGCTTTGGATCGTTGTCCTGCTGGAAGGTCCACCCACGTCTCTTCTTCATCATCCTGGTGGATGGCAGCAGATTCTTCTCAAGAATCTCCCGGTAAAGTCTCCATTCATCGTCCTTCAATTATATGAAGTCTGCCAGTACCATGTGATGAAAAACAGCCCCACACCATGATGCTTCCACCTCCAAACTTCACTGTTGGTATAGTGTTTTTAGGGTGACATGCAGTGCCATTTCTTCTCCAAACATGGTGTGTAGTATGACAGCCAAAAAGTTAAATTTTGCTCTCGTTTGACCAGACTACACTCTCCCAGTATTTCCTAGGCTTGTCTAAATGAGTTGTTGCAAACTTTAAACGAGCTTCGACATGCCTTTTCTATATTAATGGAGTCTTGCGTGGTGAGCGTGAGCAGTGGAGTGCATTTCCTATTGTTTTCTCTGTGACGATGGCACCTGCTGCGTCCAAGTGTTTCTGGAGCTCTTTCCGAGTGGTCCTTGGCTCTTGGGCTACTCTTCTGACTATTCTTCTGACTCCCTGGTCAGAAATCTTGCAAGGAGTTCCTGTGCGTGGCCGGTTGATGACGGAGTGATGTTGCTTCCATTTGCGGATAATGGCCCCAGTGGTGCTTACTGGAGGATTCAGAAGTTCAGAAATAAGTCTGTATCCGATTCCATCAATATGTTTTGCAACAATAGGGCTGCGAAGGTCTTGGGAGAGCTCTTTGCTTTTACCCATCATTAGATGTTTCTTGTGTGAAACCTTGGTAATGAAAAGCCTTTTTATAGACCATCAATTTACTAACCCTGCTAATATTAATTTTCTGAGATAGGGGGTGTAATTACTTACAGATTTCAGCTGGTTCCTTGCCTTACCATGCCTTGGAGAACTGAATTGTCTTAGCGTGCTCAACACTTTGATGTGTCATTCCACTTTATTACACATAACTTTATTTACGGACATTAATGTTGTGAATTCTTTATATTTCCAGACATCTTGAGATAATGCTGATGGCTGGTGACAATTGAATGTGAATAACCTCATTGGAAATATATTTACTGAAAGAAGTGTTGACACATTCAATGCTTATTTCCCCCACTGTAAGCTGACAATGTTATCTTTTCAATATTTTCAGTTATGATAAATACATTTTTTAGGAGTTATTGATTAAAACATTGGCATTTTCTGCCATTTTTTATTTTATATTGCAAAGTGTATGGCTCAGTTACAGGCACACACACATTACCCCCCACCCCCCTGATGAACAACCAATTTTAAAAAGCCTACATGATATGCTAATAATTACTCTAGTTTTAAATTTGATTAAGAGCACATTAAGACTTTTAGGACTTGAAACTTAAAGCTAAGGAGTGGAAACTTGACTTGGGATTTGTACAAGAAGACTTGAGACTTGCAAAAAAAAATGATTTGGTCATTTATAATCTTCTTGTGTGCAGATGTGCAGATGAGTCAACTTCTTGTTTCTATTCCTTTCATGTCTGCCAGGGCTCCAAATAGACACAGACATAGATCAGGAAACCAGAGGTACTGTTTTTCCTCTGAGCACTGGTGAAACCCGAATGGAATGCAACTAGAATGAAATATGGCTTCAGGGTCAAAAGTACACAACACAAATCAGGTGCTCTGCAGACACAACTGTGTAAAGTGCAAAAAAGTGCAACACTCATTCTGATAGACTACACAAGCCTTATCTAACTCAGGGAAGCAATATTAAATGAAATATCCCAGTTCAGCTTCACTAATTCAGAGCATAATTCACATTTCCTGTTTAAATATTTCCTGTTTTCTTTTTTGTTTCTTTTTTTTATGGTGCAACTATGCACATGCACCATAAAGGGTGCAAAAAAAAAGTGTATATGGTTTTATCTGTGTTAACTGTAACTTTTGTAACTGATGCAAAGACATTGAATTGTTATGTTGAACTGTTCTGGCTTCTCCCGAAGAGAACTTGTTTTTTGCACAAGTGATTGCACATGGAGTAACAGTGAAAGTAGATGTTTTTCAGTCTAAAAACTGATGACACACTGAGAAGAGCAACAGAAAAATATAACAACAGGGTGCTGTTGAAGGTTGTGGTGTGTCCAAAGAACAAATTGATCACTTATACTGTAACAGCTATAATAACAGTTGTTTCCTCACCTGCGTCTTGTTTTCCGCTCTCTTGAAAGCTAAGAAGAAAAAAGTACGGCTTTTCATAATACAGTGAAACCACAAAGCCCTCTGTCCTGAAGACTTTCTCATGAAGGAAAGTCAAACTTTGAGGTGGATGGGCAACAAGAGCAGAAGAGCACATCAGGTTCCCATCATCTACACCAGGGGTGGGCAGTCTTATCCAGAAAGGGCCGGTGTGGGTGGAGGTTTTCATTCCAACCAAGCAGGAGCCACACCTGATTCCAACTGTTTAATCAGTTGATCTTGGCTTTCGATAGACTCAGGTGTGGCTTCTGCTTGGTTGGAATGAAAACCTGCACCCACACTGGCCCTTTCCGGATAAGATTGCCCACCCCTGATCTACACCATAACTGGAGAGTTACAGTTTAGAAAGAAAATAGCAATTTTTTTGCAATCTTCAAAATGACCAGTTCTGGTGTAGTGTCAGATTCCTGTTGGCTGACAGGAGTGGAATCCAATGTGGTCTAGCTAGTCTCTAGGTTTGATGTGTTGTGCATTCTGGTATGCTTTTCTGTCAATGACTGCATTAATGGCTGGACGTCTTATCAGTGAGGTTAAACGTGAAGCCAAAGTGTCTCTGACATCATGTTATCTTTTAAATATTTTCACTTCTGATAAATGTGTTTTTTTTAGGAGTTATTGATTAAAACACTGCCATTTTTCCACTGCCAAGTGGATGGCTCAGTTACATGCACACACACACAGACACACACACACATACACACTCACACACATATACACACACAAGACTACATGAAGGGTCCAAGTTCAAAAATGCGTGGGAAAACCATTGGCATGGTAAAACTTTTCTTGATCTTAAATATTGTCTCAGTAGTAAGTAAAGTTCTAGCATTTCTAGAATTGTGTATAAATTTTTTTTTTTTTTTTAAAAAGGTGAAAAATCAGCATATAAGATAGGCCTACCTTTCATTATAGCCTACAGCCAGTTTTGCAGCCATGTTTGTTAAACTGCATTCTTTTTAAGTCATTAAATCATTCTGCGTTGTGGAATTAGATTTAAGTTTTTTGGGTTTTTTACCTTCTGAAAATGTCAGAGTATGTTGGGCAGAAAAACGCAGGTTTTGATGCTTACTTTTTTTCTGGAATTAAACTGCAGCACACTGAAAACCCTAACAAGTTGATGGTACTCAATTGATTGAGTAATGGGGTCTCCCAAAACTTGTATATTTAAATTCACTTAACTTGGTGTTCCTATAGTGTATTTTAATGGGCAGCCTTAACCCTCTCTGCTCCAGGGGTGCCGTATCATGGTTGACCCTGTGCTCTGACCCCAACTAACTAGCCCCTAACAAGCTGGGATGTGCAAAGAAAACTATTTTACTGTGCTACAATGTATATGTGACAAGGCTTCTTCTGCTTCTTCTAAAATAATTAAGTTCACTTAACATGACGTTCATATAGTTCAATTCAATTCAATTTTATTTGTATAGCGCTTTTTACAATAGACATTGTCTCAAAGCAGCTTTACAGAAATATCAACATGGTATACAGATATCAAAGGTGCGAATTTATCCCAACTGAGCAAGCCACTGAGTGGCGACGGTGGCAAGGAAAAACTCCCTAAGATGTTTTAAGAGGAAGAAACCTTGAGAGGAACCCGACTCAGAAGGGAACCCATCCTCATCTGGGTAACAACAGATAGTGTGAAAAAGTTCATTATGGATTTATATGAAGTCTGTATGGCCTTAGGAGCAGCCGTAGTCCCAGCAGTCTGGAATTAGAGAAGATTTGAGCTCCATCCAGAGGCAGAAAGGATCTGGATCTCTAGTATCTCCATAAATTCATGTGGGGCTCGGCGAAAGGAGAGAGGGAGAAAAAAGATTATTATGACTGCGAAGTAGTAGAACAGAATCTAGTCAGGGTAGGCTTGAGTAAACAAATACGTTTTAAGCCTAGACTTAAACACTGAGACTGTGTCTGAGTCCCGAACACTAATAGGAAGACTGTTCCATAGTGTACTTTATAGTTTACTGAACGGGAATCAAGTCCACCAGAGAACCTGTATGCTTCAATAATTAAGTTCAATTAACTTGGTGTTCATTTCAAGCGTACTGAAATACAGGGTGTCCCAAAAGTATCCATACATAAGGGTAATTATACTTTTTAGAAAAATGTAACTTTTTTACAAAACAATTTCTACTGTACATGATCACATAAGTCGTCTCTCCTAATCATGATGAACTCTTGAACTTCACAACGCAGGTATTGCAAACAGACAAGACCAAAAAGACTGCCTTTTGCAATTATCTACCAATCAGTGCATTAGTTCTCTTGTTGCCAGGCAGAACTCCTTGCATGGCACATCAAAGAAAGACCAGAATGATCTATTATAATGACTCATGATTTCGAGTTGAAATCTCAAGTTTATATATTTTGTCGGTAAATAAGTTAAACAAACTTAAATTTTTTGATGGGTGGGTCCAAAACATTTTAAGTAATGTTTATTCATGATTACTTCATTGTTTAAGTAAAGACAACATTAGGGTTTGCAGTGCCCGACACAGTCATGGCTCTGAAATCTCACATCCGTTTGGAAAGACTTGAAATGTTGCATATTTTTAGTTAATCTGTAACAGGTTCCACTAATCAGCAAATCGTGAAATTTGGTTGTAATGTTCAAAAGTTAATATTTAATATTATTCGTATATTATAATGACCTAAAGCTTAAACGGTATCTGTTCTGGAATCAGTTGGGAATGTTTCAAACCATTACAAAGGCATGGATCTTATAGACTGCTATATTTATACATGTGTGGAGTTTATATCACATTGTGTGATGTGCATAATCCTCTATAAACAGTCTGACATCTATGTAAATGGCAAGCTTTCTGGATACAAACATTTAGTCTTAAAGATGCAGTGTTGCTGCAGTGAAATACACAGGCTGAAGTGAGAAATAAGCTGTGGAGGATGCATCAGGATGTTGCATCATCAGATTTCCTGAAGATAATTAGTAGTAGAAAAGCAAGTTCTCTTATTTTTTTATTTATTCACTTCTTTAAAAAATGCAGCCAGTGTCAGCAAAGAAACCTTGTAAAGCTTGTTGGCTGAGATAGGTTGACGCATTTTTTAAATAGTTAAATGCACATTTTCTTAAATTCAATTCTCAAACATAGAGTTATAAAGGCTAAATGGCACACTAACACATTAGTAGCACATTCATAGCCACTTCCTGCTTGTGGCTTTTCCTGTTCTCTTCCTACTGTAACAGCCTAATAGCAGAACTAAACCAGTACTGTATGGTAAAAATACACTAGCTGCATGTTGAATGTCTTAGTCCTCTTGGTACTGTATGTGGACAATATTGCCAAAGCACTAGGATGACCTTTGAATGCCTGTGTGGCTAAATGCAAATGTTTCTATTTATTACATTTTTGATCTCTGCAGAACATATACAGTGCCTTTCAAAAGTATTCAGCCCCCTTAAAAGACATCGTATTTGTCTGGATTTCAAATGACAGTTAGACGAATTGTTCCAGCCAGTATGTTTGGTGCGAACCTGTATGTTCTTAAAATCAATTTTCAACGTCAAAATTCATTATTTGTCAGCAGATCTTAGCGTAGTACTTGGACAATAGGGACAGTAAGTGACCAGTGTAGCGCCGACCAGTACACAGTTCTAATGTGGATATAACAGGTAGTGCAGCAAATGCTGTAAATGTAAACATAACATACATAACATACTATAGTATTCAGCAGATTAGCTTATACTGTATATGGACATAGCAGTTATTGCGGTAGCAGCCAGGTAAAGAGTATAATAGTGACAAGAAATTAAATATGATATTTTATAAGTACAATAGTAGAAAAAAATGCAGGTAGTCAGTACTGACATGTGCACAAATTGCAAGGGGAGTGGGATGGGGTTTAGTTCAGTGTGTGTGTGTGTGTGTGTGTGTGTGTGTCAGTCCAGTCTCTGAGTGTTGAGGAGTCTGATGGTTTGGGGGAAGAAGCTGTTACACAGTCTGGTTGTGAGGGCTTGAATGCTTCGGTACCTTTTTCCAGACGGCAGGAGGGTGAAGAGTGTGTGTGTGAGGGATGTGTGGGTCATCCACAATGCTGGAGGCTTTGCGGATGCAGCATGTGGTGTAAATGTCTATGATGGAGGGAAGAAAGACCCTGATGATCTTCTCAGCAGTCCTCACTATCCGCTGCAGAGTCATGCGATTCGATGCGGTGCAATTTCTCGGTCCAGTGAGGGGGCCAGCAAGATGTTGATGTGCCTCATGACAAGCCTCTCAAAGCACTTCATGATGAATGGGACGGTAGACGTTGAGGCAGGACACTGAAGACTTCTTCAGCATGGGGACAATGGTGGTGGCCTAGAAGCATGTTGGAACGACGGTGCTGCTCAGGGAGATGTTAAAGATGTCAGCGAGGACATCTGCCATCTGGTCTTCACATCCTCTGAGCACTTGGCCAGGAATGTTGTCTGGCTTGACCCAAACATGGGTTAACGCTGCATAGAGTTTTCCTCACATGTCACAACCATATTTCACCATAGGGATGGTGTTAATTGAGGTATGGCCTGCTTTATTTGTGGCACTAATAACACACACAACCATTTGTTTGTAGTAGCAGTTAGACCTGTGAAACTGCAACCTTTGAAATGTGTGTCTCATTTAGGGGAAAAAAATAATTAGCTAGCTAAAACTCTCACTATATATGTGTGTGTCTGTGTGTGTGTGTGTGTGTGTGTGTGTGTGTGTGTGTGTGTGTTTTGTTATATTGTCTGATCTTTTACTTTCATGTAATAAAGTGATCTTTTACCTTCAAGCTGTTAACATGGAGTTTTTTTTTTCTCTCTGCAGGCCAAGATTTTCTTCTAAGCAATGTTGGTACATCTGACTGTGTAGCAAAGAGTTTAGTCCAAATATTTAAGTTTTTGGAAAACCCAAGTAACCTAAAGAGAACTAGAGACAACAGTTGCTGTTCTTTGGCTTTTGGCTTCGTGTCTTCAAGAAAAATCCCGTCCTCATCATCAATTTTTAAGAATGGTATTCTTAAAGCCTAGTGGTGTAGTTTCATGAACAGCAGACCTAGCTCAGTGTAAAACACACACACATGCACACATGTGTTCTGTAATGAAAATCTGCCATTCTGCTTTTTAGGCCTGGTCAGCAAATGTGGCTGGCTATCTGTGGTGTTATGAAAACAGTGTGCTGCCCAGGAAAGCTGTTCAAAAACTGTTTTTTAGCTTGAGATTTTTCTTTAATACAGTAGACTGTTGTTAGAATTAAAGAAATTATGTTTTCGGTATAAAACCTCAAGCTGAAATACTCACTGTCAACTTTATTAGGAACACATGTAAACCTGCTCACGTGGCAGCAGTGCAATGTAAAAAATCATGCAAGTCATGAGCTTCAGTTAATATTCACATCAAATATCAGAATGAAGAAATATCTGATCTCTGTGACTTTAATCATGGCATGGATATTGGTGCCAGATGGGCTGGTTTAAGTATTTCCTAAACTGCTGATCTCCTGAGGTTTTCACACACAACAGATGCTAGAGTTTACACAGAATGGTACGGAAAAAAAAAAAAAAAAAAACATCCTGTGAGTGGAAGGCCTGCAGGCTGAACCACCTTGTTGATGAGAGAGATCAGATGAGAATGACCAGACTGGTTTGAGCTGACAGGAAGTCTATAGTAAGTCAAATAATCACTCTTTACAACTGTGGTGAGCAGAAAAGCATCTCATAATGCACCACATGCATCAAACCTTGAGGTGGATGGTTTACAACAGCCAAGAAGATGAATCTGAGGCCATCATGTGCACAGACTCATCGAAACTGGACAGTTGACGACTGGAAAAAAAAAACACCAGGTGATTTGTTTTCTAATCTAATAATGTTTAAGGCCGTTTTGATGAGTCTGTTCCCATGATAGCCTCAGATTCTGACAGGCATTGAACCCATTGTGGCCTGCTGTTGTAGCCCATTCATTTCAAGATTCAATGTTTTTTTTTTGCATGCTGAGATACTTTTCTGCTCACCCGGGTGTAAAGAGTGATTATAAGAGTTATATGGGAACACAAATTTAAAATCATGGTACCTGAAGCGATCACCTTTTGTCTGTGATGTCTCTTGGTGCCCCTGTCCCATTCTTTGAATTGGTGGCCATTTTTCATGGTCATCAATACCTGTGTTAAGTGTAAATGCAATGCTAGGTGTGGACATTTCTTTATCTCTATGATAATGAAGTTGTTTGAGTTATATAGTTATACTGATTGGATTAGGACTGGTGAAACTCCAGAGCATGGGGCAGGTTCCTATAACTGTTTACTTCCTTTGCATACATTGTTTAAGGTCGTCACATGAGTTCTTTTTCTCCACCACTAAGCATTGCCCCCTAAAATGTATATAAAACTACAATGCGTGTGTTAACAAATTGGTTATCCTCTGTTTTATCAGGGATGTTTTAGGTTTATCCTCTATTCAGTCAGGGAAGGTTAATAAATTGGTTAGCCTCTGCTTTGTGAGGGAGGTGTTAGAGTGTCCAGTTTTTGTCAGAGAAGCACTGCAAAAATGTTTAAAAGGAATGCAAGACTTATTCCAACAACTGAGAAAGGTCGACTACTGTGGCTACCCCTTTATGGTTTTACAATGAGTTCAAAGTCTTGTTAGGAGAACACATGGACTCAATAGTAACAGAGTCAGTCTGACAGAATCTAAATCAAAAATATTGTATATAGATAGAGATTGAAAATGTTTCCTCTGGATTGTCCAGGTGCAAACAATCATCAAAGCCCTTGGCCCTGAGAGACTCGCTCAGAATTTGACATCGGCTCATGTTAACTTTTCTGAGTTTAGGAGAGCTTTAGCGAAGAAAATGTGACTCTGTGACATGTCCCAAGCTGAGGTCATCTAGCTAATGTCACAGATTTTGACAGAGCCAGAATTCATTTAATTTATTGATTTTCTGCCCTATACAGCTGAACACATGGGTCTGGAGATCACACTATTCATCTTTCACATCCACCTCATCTTATCACCAAGACCATACAAAAGTTTTCCTTTATAGACCTCAAAGTCCAACTCGAAGTTATTTGGGCTGACGAGAATGAACACCTTCCCTGAGTGGAGTCAGACTGTCCCTGAAGAAATTGGCCAAAACAATGCCAGTTGGTGGGTTGAACATGGGACATAGACCTTGAGGTCAAATTCCATAGCTAATCAGCCAGCTATATCCGTAGCACCCAATGACTGCAGTGCTGTAAAAAAAAAACAAAAAAACAAAAAAAAACAAAAGCTTGTAAATGTTATCTGTTGTTGTGAACTGGCTGAATATTCTTTAAACGCAAATGAAGATAAAATTATTTTTTTTAAACGAGAGATTAAACTCTAAGGTGACTTGTCTTGTTGGTATCTAACTCAGACAAGATTTCAGACAAGATATATAAACAAGATATTGATTGTCATGTTGGAACAGTTTTGGGCCTCTTTAGTTCCAGTGCACGGAAATCTTAATGCTAAGACAATTGTACAATACAAACTGTTTACAATACAATTGTAAACTTTGTGGTAACAATTTAGGGAAAGCCCACGTGGGCGTGTGATGGTCACGTGTGCACATACGTTTGCCTGTATGTTCAAACTGTTTGTGCATTCCTAATGCACCTTTCATGAACATGTAAGTGTCGAACGTGGCCTGATTCCTGAAATGAGTTGCTCTAAAGGGATAAGAACAGTTACAGGACGTTTAAAGTGTTGTAACTCCTCAGTGGGTTTAGAACGTGATAGTTTTGTTAGTCGTCACTATTGAGTTCCTCACTCCGCCTACTCGCGCGCTGCATTTAGGCTCGATGCTGCGTGGTGTTACGCATTGCAACGTGTTCGCGCGCTGCCGCAATCTTGACACTCTACGGGATGCGCTACTTGACGTCGAGGCGCGCGCTGCTCTCTCTGCCCCCGCTGCTGCTGCTGTGCTCGAGCTGGAGGCTCGTGGCGGCAGACTGGGAGCTCACGCTTCTGCATACCAACGACGTTCACGCCCGCGTCGAGGAGACCAACAAGGACTCGGGCAAGTGCACGAAGGGCGGCTGCTTTGCCGGCGTCGCACGGCGTTACACGAAAATCAAAGAGATCCGGAGGCACGTGCAGAACGTGCTCCTGCTGGACGCCGGGGATCAGTTCCAGGGAACAGTGTGGTTCAACTACTATAAAGGCAGCGAGGCAGCGCACTTCATGAACAAGCTTGGTTACGATGCCATGGTAAGTGCAGGAAAAATACGCACAAACTACCGGCAGTTAGACAAAGGGTTTAGTACCTTTCCAGCCTGGACAGCTGTTACTGGCGTTGAAAGCGCGCTGTGTATGTAGTCAACACCTGCACAATACTCCCTTTATTCCTTTTATGTAAACAAAACCTGCATATAGGATGTAATAATAATTATTATTATTATTATTATTATTATTATTATTATCATCATCATCATCATCATCATCATAATAAAGCTTATTAGACACATTTCTAGATAAACAGGATGTTAAGTCTTGCATGTTTCTCTTAGAACGTGTACTTATTGTAAGTTAAATATTTACTACATGCAGTTCAAATGAAAGACATGACAAGTAACTTCAAAGTGCTTGCAGAATATGTTCCCCTTCATGGAGACTATCAAATTATATTTATTTGCACAACACAGATATAGAGCAATATCTTTTTTTTTCTTTTAATCTTTTATAAATAATTGATCATATTATAAACTATGAAGTAAAGCATGTTTTGTTTTCTCAGTCTTGTGCATTGCAGTTGGGTGAAACATGCTCCCAGTGAATTAGATGGTTAAGTAATACCATGAATGGGTGTACCCTGGATATACCCTGCTTTGTGTAGAAAATGGATGGATGCATGGAGTAATACCATGTAATTTAAAGTCTAGACCGAGCAGACAAACATAGACCTTATACAAGTCAACGATTTAAAAACATTAAAGCATTTTAACCTTAAATTTATCATTAAAGCTTTTTTTTATGCATCATAAACCTCTCAATAGGGTCCACATGGTTTACCTCGTCCTTCGTTGGCTCAGAATTGACAGTTTTGGAACATCAACAAGAAAAGTTATTATCTCTCTCTCTCTCTCTCTCTCTCTCTCTCTCGCTCTCTCTCCCTCTCTCGCTCTTGAAGCTAATTAGACATTATAATAATATAAATACAGATGAACTATTTATGTACTGAGAACTAGCAAAGCTCAGAGTCCCATGATGAAAAATGGACACTCCTTCCATAAATGTAAAAACTAAATAAATAAATTCATCAGAAAATTTCAGCATATCAACAATTATACATTTTCTCTTCTAAATACTGTAGCAACACATTTTTAAAATTAGATTATGTCTTGGATATGGTGTTTCCAGCAAATGTGTCTGTAAGTAAGTTGCTACTATAGACACAATAATGTATTAGAAAGAGGCGCGTTCATATAAACCTGGGATTTGAAAATTCCCACCAAACAGAATTGAGAATTTAACAGCACTACACAATTCTACGAAACGGTGGATGTGGAAAAATATTGTCTGTACATCCCATTGTATACTGAGCTAGGGTGTGAGATTGTAACTGTGAATGATGACATGATAGTTTGTTTGTGTGGAAGATAGAAGACACGTCTATACTATACTTATATATGGATATGTGGACTCGAGGTGTAGATTTAGTTTGGATTGTGTGCGTGAGCCAAATTTGGACAAGCCAACTATATTGACGTTAAATATGTGCCTTCCTTTATAATGAAACTCTTTCCCAAGAGATGTCATTAGTTAAGAATGTCTGAAGCGGTGCCAGGGTGTAACCCTGAACCTGACCCTGGATGTGTGTGTGGATAGATATAGAATTGGATGCAGGGAGGAGCGTGAGAAGTGTGAGAGCATAACAAAAGAGGACATTAAAATAAACTATGGTGAAATACAGAAACAAAGTAAAGCTTCTCTGTTTGTGTTTAGTTTTGTTTTTTGTTCACTGCAAAGCTGAAGTCATATTCTCAAACACTTGTTTACTTTGAACATTATTCAGAATTACTTACATTACTTACAATACCTTTGGGATCATTGAGTCATGACATGGCCCTCACCCAGAACTTGTCATCTGAAGAAATTCCATTAAGCCAGTTGTTTCCATCATCATTAACGACATTTCCATCATCATTAACAGATGAGAAACTTGGTGTTTGGTGTTGGCACTGTTGTTACGGGTGGAGTCTTGGAAACTATTAGGGTGCTGATGAGCCAGTGGACCTGGTTCAACCTCAGGAAGTACATCCTGTCACCCGCTAACCACCAGGGCCATCATTATAGCGGCCAGCACATTTTCGACTGGTGGTTTGGGACACCAATCTCACGTAAACAGTGAAGGCGTTTTCCCCATCGGTTCACATTTTCCGAAAGATGTTTCCTAGTGTGTGAGGGACATGTCATCCTGTTCCTGGAATTCAGGCGTTATGCAGAGTTTTGCTTAAAGCCCTAACCTTCATCTGCCGCAAACAAAGCGTTTGATGCCGAGCGAAGCTTTTGAATAACTGTAATAAGCGTGGAAGGTTTAGAGTTCTCCGACAATTCATGGCTGTAATAAGCGTGGAAGGTTTAGAGTTCTCCGACAATTCATGGCTGTAATAAGCGTGGAAGGTTTAGAGTGCTCCGACAATTCATGGCTGTAATAAGCGCGGAAGATTTGCAGTTGGACCTCACTGATTTATGGCATTAGATCACTAGGAACAGCTTGAGCGCAGCTGCGTTTAAGTCTCTTGGGTTGCTGTTTTCGGATTATCTAGAGGGTTGTATTTGTTGTTTTGCGGAGGATAGTGACGTTAACGCTTTGGAAATTTTTGTTATAACATATTGAACATTATTTTGGGGTTCCATTTTCTTTCATGGCAGCTAAACTTCAAACTACAGAATTAAACTATTCCAGAAATGTTACAATTGTTCATCATGAGGTTTGTTTTGGAAGCAAAATGAGGTATGACGCTCGAAACCTTATTGACCCTTGACCCATTTTTTTTTTCTTTGCGACTCCAATGTGTAGGCTCTAGGAAACCATGAGTTCGACAATGGAGTGGATGGTCTCAAGCCCTTCCTACAGCAGGTGAACTGTACCGTGCTCAGTGCTAACATAAAGGCTATTAACCCTGTTGCGTCACAGATTAGTGGACTTTATTTCCCTTATAAAATCATCAACGTTGGCTCTGAGAAAGTTGGTATAGTAGGATACACATCCAGGGAGACACCAGCTCTATCAATGACAGGTACTTTGATCTACAATTATTCTTGTTAATAGATTCATTACATTTTTTTAACGTAATGTTTAAAAAAGTCCATTGAACTAGCCATGCCATGCAGAAGCATTTGTATTTTCATGCTTTCATAATGTGTTGTTTCCATTTGCTCTTTCCTAATGCTTTGCACTGATTTACTCTTTCAGAATGGTTTATTGTGAATCATTGTTTCATAATGCCTCACGTTGATTCAGTTGTTCATAACGCTTTATGATTCACTCCTTCAAAATGCTTTACTTCTTATAATGATATAACCGAATGAACATTAAATTCACTTGTTCATAAAGCTTTATTTCATAATTTTTTTCTTTATGATTCACTCATACCGAACACTTTCTTTTAGAGTCTATCAGTATCATATTTGATTCAATTTTGGTTTATTTAATTTGCAATCCTGTATTAACAAGAATTATAAAAGATACGTTTACAATTGAACTGACATTTTTATTTATAATGGTATTTGATTAATCTTAATGCAGTGCATATTCCTTTAAAGAATTGAACATGAATTTAAAATGTATCAATAATAATAAAACAGAAGCCATTTCTGATCTTGGTTTAGTTAAAAAATTTTTTAATGGATTATTTTGTTCCTTGTGGCCTCAGGACCATACCTGCGTTTTGAAGACGAGGTCACTGCCTTGCAGCAGGAGGTAAACAAACTCACCACTCTGGGCGTTAACAAGATCATCGCTCTCGGCCATTCTGGATTTGACACGGACAAAGAGATCGCCAAAAAAGTCCGTGGCGTGGACGTGGTGATTGGAGGACACAGCAACACTTTTTTATTCACAGGTACTTTTGGAAATTTTTTGCATGTAAGCAGTGAATGTGTTCGTTCTAAAACAGAGTCTCATATTATTGTTGTCATACCAATTGAAAACTTCTTGCAAGCAAATGGTATAGTCTGTGGATCCTTTAAGTCCTGGTATTGTTGCAACACAAACCCCATAAACACTATGCCAGATTATAAATTAATATATATAATATATAATATATAATTAATATAATATATAATATAAATGAAAATACAATGATTCAGCATTGTGAGTGAGTCAGAACTCAGAGTGCAGGATCTTCTCCATTTACGTATTAACTTCTGTGGAGTATTGTGCAAAATTGTAGCCATATGCGTCCTAGGTTTTGCAAAAGGAAACTGCAATAATATTTGTAACCTGACCCACTGCATTGCATGCTTTCACTCTCCTTTCGCTGTGGGGTAATCACATTCTCTAGCGACGCAATCCAGCCGTCTGATTCATTTCCCAGAAACTCAGCATTGGACTGTTCGATCTACAGTAATATTATATCATTTATTATTTATTCATTATAAGCAATGATCATTATACACGTTTGTGAGCTCTTTCTCGTACTAGTCAGAAAACTTGTATTGAAGCTAAATTACAGAATGACAATGATGCGGAAGTGATTTTCTGGCAGACGTTGCTGAAATATGAAAGGAATGTGTAATGGTGCCATCTTGATGAGTCACGGTTGTTCTAAGAGCTTCCACAGCTTAGTTTGTGAAAGTGTGAGAAAATTAGCGGCACTGAAGGTTTTGCAGTTTGTAGGCACAAACAAAACATTTCAACTATAGGAAATAACAGTAAATGATAGTACATCGTTTCAGGTTTTTATTATGTGCATTCAGAAATTACTGAATTGCTGGATATGGCTGTATATAAGTAAAATGTGTGTCTCTGTTTGTGTACAGGGGATCCACCATCCAGTGAAGTTCCAGCAGGACCCTACCCATTATTTGTACAGTCCGATGATGGTCGCAGTGTGCCAGTGGTCCAGGCCTATGCTTTTGGGAAATACCTTGGCTATCTCAACGTGACTTTTGATCCTGAGGGAAAAGTTTTAAAAGCCGTAGGAAATCCAATCCTCTTGGACAGTAACATACCCGAAGGTGAGTGCTGTAAGAAAACCTTTTACCAGATATATGAGGCTTTTATCAGACATGTTTGTCGTTTTCAGTTTTAGATAATCCACAGTGACAATAGGAATGTTCCTGATGTACAAGTTGGAGACGTCAAGTACAGTACCGAGACCTCATCCATCTGATTCAGAATAACGTGACTTCTTAATGATTTACTAAAAACATGTTACAAATGTTAGAGGAGTTATATCGTGATTTTTAATGTTTTCCTTTTGTTTGGGTGTGTAATGTACTGGTTTGTGCATGCATAAGATCTGCAAAGTCACAAAGCTCATAGTCTCCCCCAAAGGGATTTATTTTATCTAACAGAGAACCCTGCTCCAGACCTGCCCAAAATGTGTCGTTCGAAGTCTACATCACAGAGTGCATTATTAGCATAACCCCACCCAAATGCAACCATGAAGAAAAAAGATGAGATTTCAGTGAATTCAGGTGCAATGTCATGGAAATGCTGTTTATTTCAGTGCGAAAGCAAAACCCCTTTGTTTAGCCTTCCGAAAATGGACGTTATTTATGACGCTGTACCTGAGCAGTACAATTCAAATGTTTGCTTGTGCACAGTGCATTTTATGGAAGACAGCTTCTTGAACCTGGGCGAGTACAAGGCAGGTTACACTTTGATTATTTTATCATCATTTATTTATTTTAAGTATCTGCTATTGACTGTCTAAATGCGGAGTTTTGTGTTGTGGCCCAGAGCTCAGTTGTAGACCTCTACTAATGTGCTAGCTAAAGTTAGCTAAGTTGCCTCTATTTTTAAGTGTTTGTTTGTATGTTGGTGGTCTGACATTGATTGTAGCTGCTGTTGTGATTGTATCTTGAAACAGTTTAGATCAATCGAATCACAAGAATCTTAGCTTTCCAAAGATATATCGCATAAGCTGTGCACACAGCAGCTGTGTGCATAGCATAGTTTTGCACTTATCATTGCGTCGGCCGCCAGCGGGCGTTGGAATTTACATCGTATCTGAAAGGTAAAAGAGTTACAAAATAAAAACTTCGTCGTGTTTGTAAAGTTGGTTCCGCTTGATCATCCGCATTTTCTGAATCTGACTCGAACCGATACGGTAAAACTGACGACTTGCTGCTTAGGAGCTTAGAATTGCTTTAGAAGCTTTGGAGGCTCAAGCTAACCCAAGGGGCTTTGCATTTCCGACACACGCTTGAGATTTTTGGCCAATCACAACGTAACGGCTCAGCTGGCCAATCAGAGCACTCTGGGCTTTTCAGAAGGAGGGGCTTTGGAGAAATCAGAGTGTTTCAGGCAGCCTAGAAATAGAGGTACTGCAATAATGTACAGTATGTGACAAATAATGTGTTTTTTGAACATTAAAGCATGTTCATCTATTCTATAACACCCAATAAACAAAACAATTAACGTTTAAAAATCATGTCAAAATTTGGAAAGAATCACATGTCAGAGTATGAAAAGACTACTGTTGTATAAACGTAATCAACAACGACGTCGTGTGAGGTGATGCGTTTCCTATAACTGCATGTCTTTAAGCCATGAGGACTGCATTTCTTTTAGTTATTAAAGAAGTACAAGACATGCTATTGATCCATTTAGTTAACATAGACCAGAAAGCACAAAATCTCCTGTCCTGAAGTCTTTCCTCTGGCGAGACAGCTTTACAAAGAGCTAAAGACTCCTTTCATGACTAAAAAAAATTTTTTCTGTACAGGAAACCTCCTCATATCAACAATTGCACATTTTTCTCAGTTTTGTTATTTATAATCTGTGTATTAGTAAGTTTGTATTATGTTTATTTACCTTATTTTGTTATTTCATAAAGACTCAGGAAAATGTTAGCATTGTTAGCATTTTGCCTCAGCATGGATTCAATGTGCACATGTGCAAATATGTTGCTGAATTGACTGCATTCACTATGCTGGGCATGTCTATTAGGAGCTGCATAGACTCCTCAATTACTTGAGAAATACATTCATTATATATAAGCCACTGTGGGCAGACTGTCGACTAGTCAGAAGGGGAAAACGGTTACACAGATGGTCAAGAAAGCAGCTAAAATGTACATTGTTAGTCTATTCTGCAGTCAAGTGCACAAGACCATTTTTAACCAAAATTACATTTTTCTTAACATATCCCTGATATCAATTTTCATGAAATGAGTGCACTTTCTGTGTGTTTTTTAAAATTAGTGTTTGACTAGTAAAAACAAGCAGTTACGTCTATCTGAGAGAGGATAATTTGCAGCCGTGAAGTGTTCAGATGTTCTTCACTGGTTGTGAGGGGGTGTAACCGTTCCCCCACACCATCATACCATCAACACTAGCACCACCATGGACTTGTGCCGGGATCCGTGAGCATGATCAAGAGGAGCTTGTCATTTTCTCATCAGCACTCTAGTTTTGATGCTGCCATGTTAATGGAGACACACTTGCTTGCTCTTCACATGCACCAGACATGCCTGCTGTAGTCCATTCGAAACAAAGTGCTGTGTTCTCAGATGACATTCTGCACACAGATGTGATTTAAGATTTGATTCGAATGTGGTTGTGGCCCGTCTGCTTGTACGCTTCTCACCATCCTTTTTTCACCTCTCAGCTACCAGCCATGATCACTGGTCACAGTCCCCTCCGAAAGTATAGGAACAGCAAGGTCAATTCTATTGTTTTCACTATACATTGAAGACAGTTAGGTTTGAGATCAAAAGATTATATTATTTTTACATCCAGATGTGTTAAACAACTCAGAACATGGCACCTTTGTTGGCAAACCACCCAATTTTTAGGTGAGCAAAAGTATAAGAACAGATAAGTCTTAAAGTAAATAACACTTAATATTTGGTTGCATTTTCCTTGCTTGCAATAACTGCATCAAGCCTCATGCTGATATCACCAAATTGTTGGTTTATTCTTTTGTGATGCTCTTTCTGAATTTTACCACAGTCTCTTTCTGTATATGAAAGCCAAAGACACTAGGGATAAATCAACTGTAACTGTTTTTTTTAAATATATATATATATATAAGCCTGTCTTCATTCTTCTAGACCTCGACATTAAGGCAGATGTGGATTCCTGGAAGGTCAAATTGGCCAATTACTCGGCTCAGTTCGTGGGGAGGACTCTGGTCTATCTTAATGGGACATTTGACGAGTGTCGATTTCGTGAATGCAACATGGGAAACTTGATCTGTGATGCCATGGTCAGTCATCAATCATTATTTATGCCGTTAGATGTCCTTGTTCATTTTATGCTGTCCATAGATGAATGATTGTCTTGAATATTATCATTATTATTTTATATATAATGGATTTTTTAAATTTTATTTTGTTTGAATTATTAGTTATAGTGTTGTTCTGTCCCTTGTCGCAGGTCCATCACTATATCAAATATCCAGATGATCTCCAGTGGAACCATGTTAGTGCCTGTATTTTAAATGGAGGAGGAATACGAAGCCCCATTGATGAGAGAAGCAGAAATGGTGTGTGTGTGTGTGTGTGTGTTTGTGTTTGGTTGTACACACTTCCCCTTTGTATGGAGCCTTTTGAGACACCCTTTAAGTTTTTCAGAACTACATAAAGTAGAAAATCAAACATGATCAAAAGTGTGACCTTGTAAAGTGTCTTCTCAGGCCTCTACACATTAGTCAACATGTTAAGATGAGAAATATGGTTAACTGCATGTCATAAGTTGTAAGACATGTAACATGTCATATGAAAAGAACACCACTGTGGCGTAAACTTCCCTTTTGAAGTCAGTCTCTCACCCATAACGTCTGTGCGTGCGTGCATGCATGCAAAGAAACGATCATATCAACACAGGTCTCATGGACAGGATTAGCATGTCCAAATTCCAGCAATGTACTAAGGTGAAATAATTTGGTTTGTCATATTCAGATGTAAGTGCAGATGCTATAGGTCTGGTCCTGCTCTCATGTTTTTTTTTCTCCATGAAGTGAAAATAGCCTTCTCTGCATTCCCGGTTCCTTGGATTAACTGCTTTAAATTGCCCCTCTGTGTGAGTGTTTGTAAACTGTACGTGTTGTGTTGAGTTCCAGGGAGTCTGGATCCACCATGATCCTGACCATGATAAAGCAGTGATTAAATATGAATGAACGAGACAAATACATAGTTAATTAATGACTTTTTTCTCAGTGTGCGTTGAACTATCCACTAAATTTAACTGCTAAGTGAAGATCACTAGATGAAGGATGCTTTCTTCACTTGAATAAAAGGTTCAGGATCTTGACGCAGTATCTGAACATTTGCAGGTCTAGTGAGATTGTGATATCTCAAAAAAAGTTTTCGACTTTCACAGACGTGTATTTCACATCAGTATTGCACACAAATGTTTCACCACACGAGGATTTTTCATTATGAACACATTCAACAGTGTGGTTGAAACCGTTTCCTTGGTGTCTTGCAAGACTATAGACTCTATAGAGTCCTGTACAGAGTCTAACTGACTAGCGAAATTTAGTTTATCTAGCATATCTAGTTTAGATACTAACCAACCAACTGACCTATTAAATCACTCACAGATTACATAAGCTTGTCACGTATCCATGTCGTTATATTCAAATAGCAGATAAACTCTTGTTTTTATTATTAAAGATTTGAGTGTTCATGTGCATGCTGGTAAATGGATTCACATTCCCCCAGGACATATTATAGTCCAGAAGTCTTTAGTCGTGTTGATCTGAAACCTCAGACATCATCTTAAGATGACGGATGAATTTGTATCTCAGGTAGCATCACTATGGAGGATGTGATCTCTGTATTGCCGTTTGGTGGAACGTATGATCTGGTTCAACTGAAAGGTTCTACACTGCTCCAGGCCTTCGAGCACAGCGTACGCAGATATGGAGGAAGCACTGGGGAGTTCCTACAAGTCTCAGGTAATTACCTGTCAGTTTTTTACTGTCTCACAAGAAAAAGGTACAAAACTGTGCTAGTGCTTGTCACTGTGTTGGTACCTACAAGGGTTTGTGTTGTATTAGATTTACTATGCAAACCTCACACTATCCGTCGTTACCCAGATGAGGACGGGTTCCTTTCTGAGTCTGGTTCCTTTCAAGGTTTCTTCCTCATATCATCTTAGGGAGTTTTTCCGTGCCTCCGTCGCCACCAGCTCGCTCAATTGGGATAAATTCACACACTTAAAATCTGTATCCTGTGTTTATATATTTCTCAAAGCCGTTTTGAGACGAAGACCGTTGTAAAACACGCTATACAAATAAAATTGAGTTGAATTGAGTGTAACGATCACCTGGGAAAGTGAATACTTTTAAAACTCACTTAACCCCAATCCTTGAAAAGGTTTGAGATTTGTACCTAAAGACTGTTGCTGTAACAATTAAGCCTGTCCTGTGCACACCCCAGAGTCTTATTCACAATCTGCTCATAATGTCTTTACTATCCTCCCCCTCTATGCACTTATGCATGAACTTGATTAATGATTAGATTTGTAATATACGGTGACACTCAAAACAGGACACAAACCGCTCCCAGTTTCTTCCTGAATTCATTTCACGGAATTTTCCTTGTCAGTGTTTTCTTTTGCTTCATTATTAGGTTTGTATTGTGTGTGTGTTTTTTTTTGTTTGTTTTTTGTTTGTTTGTTTGTTTGTTTGTTTTTTTAGAGAACAGGGAGTCTCAGATACATACTAAAACTTTCAAAGACATACCCTCGAGAGTACCACCATAGTGACGGCATGCATTTATGTGAGGTTTATTTTTCTGAATGTGGATCAATACAAATTAAAAAATATATAATAGTATAACATTAATTCCTGCCAGCTTTTGGGACAGCTTTGGGGATGTTTATTAGACTTTATTGGAATCTGACATCTTTTGTTTTCAACTTTACAAGGCTATATCACTTCTATTTATTTATGGAAGGGATGCAGAGACTAATAAGGCATCGCTTTGCATCTCTTCGTATCATATCTTGTATATCTATACATGTCTGTACATAATATTCAAAGAATATCAACTATGATACCTGTAGCCAAGATATCCATGGTATTCAGTGGCTAGAAAATAGCTCAAGAATATAAAGAGTGAATTAGAAGAATAGCATGTTTCTGTCATTTCCGCATAAATGCATACTTTCTCACAAAGCAGATTGCAAAATGACTGAAGTAGTAGTAGTAGTAGTAGTAGTAGTAGTAGTAGCAGTAGAAGAAGTAGTAGTAGAAATAGTAGTAGTAGTAATACAAGAAGACGACGTAGTGGTGGTGGTGGTGGTGGTAGTAGTAGTAGTAGTAGTAGTAGTAGTAGTAGTAGTAGTATCGCTGAATAGTAATATTGAATAAATGAAGTAGTAGTAGTGTTGAATCACTCATAGTCAATAGAAGTGACGTGCTGTTTCCCAAAGGTATATTTAGTCCTGGAAGTAAACACTTTTTTCCCTATCCTGGTGTAGCTGTAAGATTGTTCTGGTCCACCATAAACATATCAATGGTATTTGACCTCTTGAAAATAGACCATGAACTGTGGGAAGGACTGTTCTGATAAGTGCTAATGACACAAACAAGCTGATTCCGCTAGTCCTCATGGTATGTGCGCGTGTGTGTGTGTGTGCGCGCGTGTGCGCGTGTGTGCAGGATTTCAGGTGGAGTATGACCTGACTAAACCCCCTGGTGAGCGAGTGAAGAAGGCGAATGTGTTGTGTACTCAGTGTCGAGTGCCGCACTACGAGCCCCTGGACCCTAAAGAGGTCTACAAGGTCATCATGCCGTCCTATCTAGTGGATGGAGGAGATGGTTACTCAATGATCAAGGAGGAGAAGCTGAAACATGACAGTGGTGAGTCAGTCTGCATCCAAACTGCAGTTTATTACACTGAGTTTATTATAATTTCACATAAGGATATTAATCCCTCAGTACAGCATGTGTGAAAAGTAGTGAACACCTTTCATTAGAAACAGCAATAGACAATGATTTCATGATTAGACAACATACATACACAAACAGTTAATGTGTGGATGCAATCTCATCTGTCTGCTTCGTCGATTTTAGACTAGTGACAGAAATATTTTATAGATTTATGTGTGGTGAACACTTTTAAAAGAGGAAAATGTATATTAATATGATAAACTGTTAGCTCAGACATAAATATTTCAGATATTGTTATTAACTTGCTTTATATCACACTATTGAGTTTTCGAATCTGTTTCGTCAGAAGGTGTTGATTTAATTTTCTCTAACAGCAGCTCTGACAATAGTGTCTGCTCAAGTCAAATCGCAAATCTGCTCATTCTAATGTGATCTTGTTTCTGTGACAGTGACAAAATGAGGGACTTGTACAGCAGACACTACAATAAACAGATTAAAATGTGTCTGTTGACTGGATGAAGTGAGATGTTTGTTTCGCATTTTTGGAAGGAGAGGAATATATATTAGTGAGGGCATGACTGTTTTAAAACAATTATAATGGATAGCCAGTCCCTCTATGATCTTGTGATCACAGAAATTAACGCAAAATAAGCTCTGCAATAGATCTTTATTCAAATCTTTCAAAATTACCGCAGATTTTGGCCAAGTCGTGTCATGTGACATCATTCTCTCAGTGTAAAAAAAAAAAAGAGCTCCATTGATCATTTTGTTTAAATTATTATAGACATTTTTACTTAAATTAAAAAAAACTAAAAAGCTCTCATATCATTGATGCATTACAATAGAAGAACAGTGTAATGCTTTTAAAACTTATAAAAATGAATACAGTCTTTTAAACTCGAGGGTTAAAGGAAAACACTGGCAAATGCTTGATGTATGACAGAAATGTTTCAGACAAAATACATGTTGAATTCCAGACAGAAGTGGTAAACATGTCTCTCGTTTAGAAAAATAAATGCGGTGCAGGTGTTCATGTGTTGATATTGGTTAACATTTGATTTCCCTACAGGTGACCTTGACATATCCGTCTTTGCGGGCTACATCTCGGAGAGGCAGAGAGTCCATCCGTCCGTGGACGGACGAATCCGTTTCATCAATTCTGCTGTTCGAATCTCAAGTCGGTTGACCACTGTACTGCTCTTTGTGCTGCTTTGGGTCTCGCATTTAAGCTTGTGAGCTTAGTCCAGTACACCCGTTGTATCGCAGTTGTATATATCAGTCTGTTATATTTGTGATATTTTGTAGAGATTTGCTATAGTCATTTTTTTTGTCTTGTATACAAAGAGAAACTTTAGTTGGTACATACTTGATTTGTATGTATTCTGTCTATTAGTTTGTTTGAATAATGTTTTTTAATTGACACCGGTACCAAATTGTTCTGGGAAATTATGTATAGACATGTATAAAGTCTTTGTTAATGTCGGATATAATTTGTGATTTAAAACCTGCAAAAATCGTAACGGTTAAAATTATATCTAAACATTACTTATTTATTAACATGGCCAAAGGTAAATTAGCAATAAGAGTTATTTGAGCTGATCTGAACTTTCTTCCACCAGTCCAAAGACACGCATTGTAGGCTGATTGGCATTTCCAAATTATCCGTAGTGTGTGAGAATGTGATGTGATGTGTTGTGTTGGCCTGCCGTCCCTTCACTGGAACAGGCTCCAGGCTCCCCTGCGACCCTATGTAAGATAAGAGGTATGGAAAATGGATGGGTTTTTGGTCATATGTTTTGTGGTTATGTACGAGTTGTTTTTTTTTCCCCATGTTTATTGGCGTTATGTTAGCTTCATATTGCTACCTTAGCCACTATCCTTAATAAATGATTATTAAAGAGTACATTTATTTTTACACTATATATAGTGCAGGTGACTTAAATGATAAGATGAACCACACATTTTAGCTTCCATAATGCCATTGTAAAGAAGTATCAACTGAAATTTTAGATGACTGTATGCAATTTATGTTTAAAAAAAAAAAAGGTTCACCTGCCCAACTAGATCTCAAATAAGAAAATCGTGTGCCAAGGCCATGTAGGAAGCTGACTGGAGAAGGAAGTCGTAATTCCATACAAAAAAAGTTCTCAGGGAGCCAGAATTGGACAACAAAAAGTACTTTTTTTTTTTTGTTCCTGTAGCTCACCGTAGGTATAGTTTAGGGACCTCGAATGGGAGTTTCACTTAACAGCACCAACTTTTTAAGCATTCGGTCTAAAGGCTTTGCTTTGTTTCTTGTATTCCTTCCTGTAACTGCAAGGCTATTATTCAGACACTGCCTCAGTCAGATGCAGAAAATGCATGGTCTATAAAAAAAAACTGTATGATTTCCATTGCAAATGAGATGGGAATCAAAAGTCCACAGTTCCATGGGGCACAGAAGCAGCTGTGTTCACTTTTCATAGTGGAATTTTAGTATTGTTCATTAGGTTAAAGGGCAGAGGGGAAGCATGTAAATGCTTCATACATACAACTGGTAATGGAGCTGAAGAGAACATCACATAAACGTATGTGAAAACTGTCACGGCACATGTAGAATTCTCACCTTGGTCTTTTAATCTTTGATTAATTTTCTATAATAGCACTTTAAAAAAAATAATTCAGTTCTAATAGAGAGTTATTGTGGAGGTTCCTAAAGAAGAGGTCGTGAGAAACTAGGTCACAAGAGAAACTTGCATTCTCCTCTTTTGTTTCATTCATTTTGCAAATTAATATTAGACATACCTGAGATGCTAATATTTGAAATGTTAGTGGGAGTCATATGCAGAATAGCCACATCTTTGTCACTGCTGCAGTAGTGTAGAACACTGTAGTACACGTTTATTGAGTACGAATACTAATCGAGTTTCCTATTACTGTTTGAATTTTAAAAACATCTCGCGTTGCCTTCAAACTTACCGAAAGCTCTGTTCTGGGTACCAGCCTTCCATGCCAGCCTTTCTATAAAATAACACCCCTTCCCACTAGATGGGTAAGTCAGTGTAAGTAATATCCCTTTGGTTTTTAGTCACTTACATTACACATATGCACGTTACTGACATAAATGTTCAAATGTTACAGTATTCCTATATTATAAATCTGGAATAAACCACGATGCCGCCACCACCATGTTTCATACTTAGGATGAGAGCTTAGTGTTGGTGTTTAGTACTTTTCCATCTTTTGTTCATAAAAATTGGTCCCAGAAATGTTGTCCAGGTGGACTTTTTCAGACATGAGACATACAGCAATATTAATTTTTAAAATATTTCCTTCATTAAAACCTATTTATGTTCAGTAAGTTTTTATTTTTATTTTCATTTTTATAGTGGAGATTAAAGCAACTTCTAGAGCACGCTAAGTCTTTCTGTTACCTTTGGGTCATTTGTTCTTCAGCATTGTTTTCTTGGTGTTATCTTTGACACATACTTTTTGGGCATGCATAAACGCTACCAAATTTCTTGTCTGTAAGCCTTTTCTCTTATTCTGGCTGGATGAACACTCAGTAAGATAGATCTATATTCCATATTAATTGAATACTTACCAGGGCTAAATGGCATTTACATTACTCCACCAGATACTACATCTACGACTGTCCATCTCTGTATAGGGAATGGAAGTATCTACTCAAATAGGTGTCGTCATAAGCTGTTCTTTTATGAATCTGGACATTATTAATTCTGAGCTCAGAAACTCAATCTTTGTGCACGTTCACACTCAATGTCCATTCCATAAATAATAAAGTTCTCCTGCTAACAGTTCAATTAAAGAGAAGATCTTCATTTTCTTTGGTTTTTCCTATTCAGGGGTCAGAAATCCAGATCAGTGGTCAGCAGATCTTTTAGTACCAAAGCCCCCAGACTTTGTAACCTCGTCCCCTAAAAATGCTCATTACTGCAATTATCTCTATCCTTTTCAGAGCAAACTTAAAACATACGGTCATGTTTTGTTTTTGTTTTTTAAATCTCACCCTCCATTTTTACAGGGAGTGTTAGAAAGCCACTAAATAAATTGAACTGCAAAAGGTTTACATCAATTATTTTTGATGAGAACAAGTACATGTGATTATGTTGTATTAGTTTCGGTATAAAGTATTTGTCATATTATGGTGAAGGCTATTCCACATTTTGGTAATTAACCTAGGTTATTCCAAGGGATTCACAAACTTTTGCAGCACAGTTGGTGTTTGTTTTCACATTATATAATGCGTTTTCTGTCAGAACAGTCTAGTAAAGTTTTCCTTTACATCAAGTTTACCCAGATGAGTTCCTCTCAAGAGTTCCTCTCAAGGTTTCTTCCTCATATCGTCTTAGGGAGTTTTTCCTCGCCACTGTCGCGCTCATTAGGAATAAATTCACACATTTAAAATCTGTCTCCTGTGTTTATATGTTTCTGTAAAGCTGCTTTGAGACAATGTCCATTGTAAAAAGCGCTATACAAATAAAATTTTATTGAAGTGCTTAAGCAAGAACGGCCCAAAATGTACCTAGTATTCCAAAATCTTTTTAGGAACACTAAATAATAACTTGCTTTGTGTGCGGTTTTATATTCTTTCCACTGGCAGAAAACATCCTGAAATAAAACCTAAAGTGTTCAAATTAATAATAAATACATTTATTTCAGCACTGCAATAATAAACACTGGAATGTCAATACGTCTCCAAAGTATTTAAAAAATCCGGAGGGCATCCGAGTATTCTTTACATTCATCTATTTCTTGGGTTTTCTTTCTGTGTGAAGAGACAAAAGAGGGGAAAATCTGATTTTTAAGGCTGGCCTGTAATGACATCACATGACAAGTGTGTGGTGAGGAAAGAGTAAGAAAAACAATAGGTTTACCACACTGAGCTCTGGGAAAAGCTCCTCAACTGCAATGTCTAGCAGCACATAAGTAATCTAAAAATAAGAACAGGCCACAATGACACATTGCTCATCAAGTCTCTCTCTCTCTCTCTCTCTCTCACACACACACACACAAAATCTCACTCTACCTGTTTGTTGAGGAGAGGCTGCTGGAGGCAGTTGAAGAGCAGCTGAATTCCCTCATATTTGTTTTCCTCTCCTATACACTTACCCACGACATCTAACAGATCAGATAAATCACATTACTAACCCATGATGCATAGAGCTGCAACAACCGTTCCGATAAATTTATTTCAAGTTGAGGCGTGATATTAAAAATAAAATGAAAACAAAAAGCTTATTGTCACTGAGTAATACATGGGGTGTCTCAGCCGTTACCAAGACAAACAGCAGTCGCTGGGCTGCTGGGACATATGAACGTTTACACAAAAAAATGTGGTTTTCATGAATATACTGTCATTTCAGAAGAAGGTTTGCATCCTACTTGTGCTCCTCAGTACCAGTACGATGGCTAGTTCGCCATGTCCAGGAATAAGAATACCATCAAGAACATTTTGTGAATGCCGAAAAGCAGCTGTTTTATATTAAAGAGTATTAAAAAAGAAAGTGAGCCAACACAAACCCACAAATTAAGACAAATAAAACCAATCGTTCAGTGACAACAAAAGAAATGGCACCATATAAATGGAGGAGGAGTCTGCACACAGCCGTAAGATGTAAACAAATGCCTCAGCTTATGGAAGCTCGGTTATTATTATATGTTATTAAATATTTTTATAGGCATAGAAGTGAGTCAAAATAACTTCTGATTCATTTCGTGCTCCCAGCGGTCTGTGTACTTGACCACGCGATCAACATGCGCACGCAAGTACGAAGAAGGAAAAGCTTTCTTTTTCTCAAATATGTTCACAAAATTTTACAAAAATTCACGGTGAATTCACGAAGGTGGTAATTAATTTCCTAAAACAAGCTCTGTTTGTATGTTTCATCTGCAAAGTGCTTATATTCAATGTAAATTATTAATGTGCTCGTTCTAATACGTTATTGTTTCTGTGGTAACAACCACAAGTGTGTAAATAATATGCTTTCGGAGGGGGGGTTTGCCCACATTAACTAGTTCGTGCAATGCAGGTGCCTCAGTGAACCACTGTGCTGTGTCCTTAAATATAATTGTATCTCAAGCATAAATTTCCCTTACAGTTCATCAAAATGAAATGTTTATGGTGAAATGATTAAGATGAAGTTTTACCTATTGTCTTGAGGTCACTTTAAGTCTTGCGCGTGAATTAAGCAAGCTGATAAAATACTGTTAATTAAAATAGCACATGACTCACATGAATTTGAGCATATAACTTACGACCACAAAAATGTATGTTAGACGTTACTCACTGCCTGTATTTTAACTGGTGACATAAGGCAGTTTTTTTGACTGGCAAGAGAAGACAAGTTGAGGAGTAGTTGAGAAAGTCTTGTACTTTTTGAAGGCATTCCTGGCACTAATCGTCACAAAGCTGTATGAATTATAGCATTTAAAGTGTTTATGTTCCAAGAAAAAGTGTCTCTCAAACACTTATGGTATCTCCCGTGCGATCTCCATTGCATTCGGCTCGTTGAGTGCACGTTTACGTGGTATTTCCTGGATTTATGCTGCGTTTTATGGCCGCTCATGCATTGACAATAGTATGACCCATTTTAGGGGTGGTCAAATTTATACTGACGTTTATTTTTCAGACAGACTGAGCACTGCGAAATACGTTTCACACGAAACTTTCAAGCCTCCCCACTACATCTTGTTTTGACGTCCTTCAAGGGGATCCAGTGTTAATTATTTATAGGATCATCAGCCAAATATTGTTGAGTTTAGGCCCAGTTATGGCAACAGCTCACTCGTAAGTAGCCAATTGGATAAAATGCAGTGAAGCAATTCGTTATTGTTTTATTATTGCCATGTTCCTGCTGTCAGATTTATGGAAGTTTACTCTTTACTTGTCAGGAGAGACCTGGAGTCCTTTAGCTAGGAATAACATCCATAAACCGCCTGGCATTTCCATCCAGTTGATGATTATCTTGTTCTAAGAGGACTGGAAATAGAGAACTCTGCTCTAGCTTTTAACCATCTGGATCATTCTGGATGGTGGACTCAAGAATCTCACACTGAGGTTCATGATGTTCTCAATCCAGTGCAACACTCAACCCCCATTACTACGCCAGTGTGACAGAATGTCTGAGGTGGTACGTTGAGATTAGAGAGGCTGATTTTCATGTGCACTGTACAATGTCATCAATTTAAGCAAGGCACTACCAACCTGGCAGGTAGTTCATCATCTCTTCAAATGTTTGCTTGGCTCGTCTCTGTTTGTCTTCCGGGGAGCGCTCTTCATTGTTCTCACAGAACACTGCGTCTGGGGGTGAGATTGAGGGAGAGGGGTGGAAACAGAGCCTTCATCCAGTATTCAGTACAACAGATACAGTGATTCAATACGCATTAACAAATGAAAAGTTCACAGAGGGACACCCTTTAAACTTGTCCTTAACGTCTGGGAGGCTCATAAAAAAACAACAACAAAAAAAAACAATAAAAATAAAACTATACACGACAAAACAGCACAAAATGAAATTAAACAAATCCTCCAGCAGAGACAGAGAGCACACTGTTGCCTAGTGCAGTGTTTTGTTATTGTTGTTTTTTTTAAATTGTGGTTTCACTTCTCAGCAAAAGCAGCTGACATCTTCCTCTATAAACATCTAGAAAAAAAAAAAATAAGTCTGCTACATCACATGGCTCTTGAGCCCTCCTATTATTATAAAGATGGGTATAGCTAAGAAGAAAAGCTATTTTTGCTTTGCACCATGCAAAAACAGCATCGCAAGATGGCTTGCAGTCTCACTGGGAGCATTTACTAATCTCAGTTCCTCACACAAAGCATTGTAAAAGGTCATTTTTTACCAAATGATGTCCTTTCAATTAGTCACCTGTCCCAAAACCGATGACTTGCATTTTAATGCATTTAACTGGTTAGCAAAAAAATGTGCTAACCAGTAGGAATTGGAAATATGAGTGAGATAGATGACCATTGAAAAGGGCATATGCATTGATAATACCCATAATAGTGAAGTTTATGAGCAAGTAAATCAGACCTCTCAGGAGAGTGATTAAGGAGACGAGGCGGTGCTCCTGTAGGATCTGGTCCAGTTTGTACTGGACGTATTGGTCCATGTACGCCTCCAGAGTCTTCTTAAAGAGTATGCGGCCTGCGTAGAGCACGTGGTGCAGCCAGTCAGGCATGTGGAAAACCACACGACCTAACCCACACACACACACACACAAACAGTTAAGTGTGAAAGCAGCTATAAATAATGTACTGTGCCCCTCCAGAATTACTGGCACTGAAGCATTTATGTACATGAGAGTTAAATGGTGATAAATAATTAATCATATGTACTACTATTCACCTATTCAAAAGTTAACATGCCCCGGCCCTTAATGTATTGTTAATGTTTCTCAATTCAACGAATATTTCTTGATTCTTATCTACTGCTTGATTACATTTTCAGAATTTAGACTACCTGAGCTGACGTTTGTTTAAACAAAACTGCTAAAACAACGCTTCAACTCGCGATGTATTTGATATTTTAGAGTAAAATCTATTACTTGCACTGCATTAAAAAAAAAAAAAAAGCAATACAAGTTGGACAGATAGAATGTTGGTTAGATAAAGTTTAGTTCTAGACCCACATGTGTGGTTACTCACCCACATATATCATGTAGTCATAAACACCGTCTAGCTCCATCCGCTCCAAAAAATAGTTCTGCTTATGCTTCCTGTCCATGCTGTCCGCTTGGTCAGCGTTGTTTTTATAAAGAGCGTTGTAGAGCTAAAGGAGCAGAGAAAAAAAGAAAGAAAAAAAGAAAGAAAGAAAAAAAAAAGTCACGTAAACTCACCGTCCACTTTATTAGAAACACTTGTACATTCATGCAGTTATCTAATCAGCCAATCATGTGGCAGCAGCGCATCGAGAGAGAAAAAAACAAACATGCAGATACACAAGAGCTTTAGTTAATGTTCACATCAAACACCAGAATGAAGAAAGAATGGGCATGGATATTCTGACCAGATGGGCTGGTGTGAGTATTTCAAAAACTGCTAATCTCCTATGATTATTCATAATAAACCAGTTTTGTCTCAGTGTGCTAGTTTTATTGCACTCGGGTACTGGGAGCTCAGTGGTTATGGTGTTGGAGGACACAAGTAACCAGGAGGATGTGAGATGTGAAATACTAACACTAGCAAAGAAGTTTGAGCGAGACCTTTAACCATGACCTGCTCAGCTATATGCTTAGATTGCATTCTGCCTAAATAATCCTAAATAAATGGGACTGCTAAGTAAATACCTCGAACTGTATTGTTAAAAAAATGTCAGAATGGAAATTAGCCCCTGCACAAGAAGCGATTTTACACCTTAAATGCCCAAATCGCTTTAACAGTACAGTTTGAGGTATTTAATTAGCAGTCCCTTTTATTTAGGCAGAATGCAATCTAAGCATATTGCATTGATTTTAATTAAAGAACAACATATGGTACTTATAAGTTTATAATTACATTTAATGTTATGAATGTGCATGAAACAAAACTAATTTGCTCCGCCCTTGTCAGAATAAAAGAGCTTTCACACATTTTATTATTTTCTTTTTTTTTTTTTTTTAAACAGAAAAGCACCTTTCGTGCTGCTATAAAAAAAAAAAAAAATTTAAATAAAAAAAATCTTGCCTCCTGTGCCGAGACCTGATTGAAGAAGCATGTATAATGTCAAGACTGAGTTTCGAGTTTTACATTTTAGCACAAGTACCTTTTTGTTGCTGCCAGCAGTGGGGCTGAGCACGGTGAGTTCGGGACGGCTCGGTTTGGGTCTCGGTTGCTCGCACGAGTTGAGGAAGGACTGGAGGAATGGCTCCAGGTTCTGTCCTTTCTGCACAGACCAAGCATCTTATCACACCTCCGTTTACAAATAGACTAATCTTTTGTAAGAAATCTCACTGACACGATTATTGTGGCAGTTTGTACTAATGACGTAATAAAGTACATGCTTTACTGCTCACCTCCTTGATGAGTTTCCCTGGTACTGACTTAAATATCCTTCCTGGAACGTAACAATGCAGAAATGATGGAAATGTTTATACAGTAAGTGCAACACACAATCACTGACCTGTACACCTGAATATTCATGCACTTGTCTAATCAGGTTGCAGCAGCACAATGCATACAATGTATACAGATACAGGCCAACAGCTTCAGGTAATGTTTGCAACAAACATCACAATAGGGGAAATAGGATCTCTGTGACATTAACGGTAGCATGCTTGTTGGTGTTAAGACAGGCTGGTTTGAGTTTTTCAGAAACTGCTTCTTCTGTGGGGTTTTCACACACAACAATCTGTGGAGTTCACATAGAAACAACCATTGTGCAGCAGATTTGCATGTGGCATAACCTTGTTGATGAGAGAGCGGTCAGAGGAGAATGGGTAGACTGTTTTGAGCTTGACGAGGAGGCTTAGGTAACTTAAATAACCCCTATTTACAACTGTGGTGAGCAGAAAAGCATTTTTTTTCCAATCTTCAACTGTCCAGTTTCAGTACGCCTGTAGAATCATTCTGATGTTTAATGTGAAGCTCTTGTATCTGCATGATTTTATGTATGCATTGTGCTGCTGCTACATGATTGGCTGATTGGATAATTGCTTGAATTTGCATGTTTTTCTAATAAAGTGGTCGTCAAGTGTATACAATGCTGTGAAAAAGTATTTGCCCCATCCTGATTTCTTCTGTTTTTGTTTATAGCTCGTACTACGTTGTTTCAGAAATTAAAACAAAATCTAAGATAAAACAAAGGTAACCTGAGTAAACACAAAATACAGATCTTAAATGATAAAGTTATTTATTGAAGCAAAAACGTTATCCAATACCAACTGGGCCTTTGTGAAAATGTACTTGTAAATGTACTTACTAATTCCCCAAATCTATGAACCTGCATTCATAATGGGGTTCAGCTGGACTAGACACAACCAGGCCTGATTACTGCAAACCCTGTTCAATCAAATCAACTTATAAATAGTACTTTTTCAACAGCATGAAGTTGGTTTAATGGTCTTACCCTGTAACACACTATGCCAAAGTTGAAAGAAATTCCATAAATGATGAAGGTGACTAAAATGCATCAGTCTGGGAAGGGTTACCAAGCTATTTCAAAAGGCTCTGGGACTCTAAAGAACCACAGTGAGAGCTATTATCTCCAAATGGAAAATGGTGGTGGAAGTGTGATGATGTGGGGATGCTTTGCTGCTTCAGGGCCTGGGCAACTTGTAATAATCGAGGGAAACATGAATTCTGCTCTCTACCAGAAAATCCTAAAGGAGAATGTCCGGTCTTCAGTCCGTAAATTGAAACTCAAGCGCAATTGGATTATGCAGCAAGACAATGATCCAAGGCATAGGAGTAAATCCACCTCTGAATGGTTAAAAAAAAAGCTAAACTAAAGTTTTGGAGTGGCCTAGTCAAAGTCTTGACTTGAACCTATTCTGGCAGCACCTTAAACGGGCAGTTCATGCTCGAAAACCCTCCAGTGTGGCTGAACTAAAGCAGTTCTGTAAAGAAGAGTGGGCCAAAATTCCACCACAGCACTGTGAAAGACTGATCTCCAGTTATCGGAAGCGTTTGGTTGCAGTCATTGGTGCTAAAGGTGGCACAACCAGATTTTAGGTTCAATAAAAAAAATTTAAAAATAAAAACTGTATTGTGTGTTTACTCAAGTTGCCTTTTTATGTTATATCTTGTTTGATGATGAGATACACACACACACACACACACAAAGAAGAAATCAGGATGGGGCAAATACTTTTTCACAGCACTGTATATCACACATTTTATTCTGTGCTTTCCAAACACAAAATAAATGCTCTGTTGATTCATGTGACTTACACGTGAGTCAGAATCCAATCACATGGCTTAATAGTTGTCATGTTTGGTGTTCGAAGTTTGCAATAGAGTTACAAAGCTAACATATTTCAGTCGGTAAAAAGTATATAACTAACCATTTTTTAAAAATATACGCCTTCATCGGTTATTAAGTAACGTTACAGAGATTTCTGGGAAATAGCCTGATAATGTAAAAATGTGGAAAAATTTCAAATTGGCCCATGTTAGTTTGGACTAGGACATGCTGTAATCTATAATAAAGAACAGAACTTCACTATGAAGCTGAACACTAACACTGAACATCCAGAATCAAAATATGTCTAATTAACCACAACTTACATCTTTCAAGGCCCTACAGTGGTTCTCTGGAACGTTCCACATGCTTAATCTTTATAACAGGCTAAACCACAAAACAATGTATGAGCTTATCCTTATTAGTCAGTGAGTAGTGTTGCAAGTAAACGTAACAGTTGTGCATTTGCACGTGAAAACGTTCCCGCACCTAGGTTGACGTCAGGCAACATCTTGTCGTGGAACTGCGTCTCTGTGCTATAAGGGGAGAGGAAGTCTGCTAACAGTTGGCTGTTGCTCAACTCGGGGTGCCGCAACAAGTTCTGAAAACACACAACATGAAGGAACATGATCAGAAACGGAAAAAAAACTGATAATCCAAACTGGAAATAAATTATATTAACAGGATGACACAGACACGTGAAAATGTGTTGTATTTTTTTAAAAAATCATAGACTTATGAGGGGGGCAAGGTTTTAGCACGTTTGCCTCACACCTCCGAGGTTGGGTGTTCGTATTCCACCTCTGCATGCACTCCCTGTGCTTCGGGGGTTTCCTCCGGGTACTCCGGTTTCCTCCCCCAGTCCAAAGACATGCGCTATAGGCTGACTGCCATTTCCAAATGGTCAATTGTGCCCCGAGATTCCCTGTTATTTGAAGTGTTGTTTTTTTTTAATTCATTTTGGATGTCTTTATTTTTATTCGTTATTTGGAGTGTTACTTTTTGGTTCAGTTTTGATGTATATCTTGTATTTACAATAATATTTATTAATTGTTCATATAGATTAATATTTATACATTTATTTCATTAAAAAAAAAAAGTACAGTAAATCTTCATGGTACAGTCAGTACTGTTTACTTTTGCAATAAAGTTTAACAATATTTTACTTTGAGTGTTATGTTTTCATTCAGTATTAATTAAAAAAAACTATCGGTTGATTAATCAGTTATCAGCAGGTACCGCCCAACTTAGTTATCGCTAAAATCCACTATCCACTTCTAATTACAGTCGATTATTTTCCAATAGCAGCACATCCTGAAGTGTCTATCCCTATTATACCACAGCAATTGATAATTAATTTTTTTCATAAAAATATCAAAATAAATGAAGCCGCATACATTTGATCTGTTTATCGTTACATTTAGTCTGGTAGAACTATAAACATTCGTTCCCTCATCAGTCTCTCTTTAAGTTAATAAGACAAAGAAATGCAGCTTGTCATGTTGCCAGTACTGAAAAAGCGCTGATATTAGAGACACCTTCCATAAACACCTCCTTATGGAAAGCATAACCATGCCAATAACTACACAATATATTTGTTAAATAACATTTTTAATTCGTTTATTATCCATCCTTGTGTATGAGCTATTATATAGAAATGATAACGTATTCGAGCAAGCGCATTAATATAACCTGTGATTGTGAGAGTTGCTGTTATAGAGAATTAAATCAACACCTTCTGACCAATCAGAATCAAGAATAACATTTGGGGATTTCTCCAGACTTTGACAGCGTCTGTGCTGGAACTTTCATGAACCTTGTCTAGACTCATTACACACAGTTTAATAATACAACTCTGTAACCCAACTTATTTGTGGCCGCAAGTTTTCCAGTCAAACTATTTGTTCCGCACCCACTGAGACAGGCCAAGAACCTCAATGTTTAGTTTTATACAAATACACTTTGCAGAGAGAAACCAGTTTACCTGCAGGTATTCCTCAAATTCCACACGTTTGGAGTTTAGGAACTCAAAATTTTTTGGTCCGATAATTCTTTTGGAAGGGAGCTGTGCATCCTGGAATGAACCTGTGGAAGAGAAATGAGATAAAATGCTTACCAAATAAGCTGAAGAGAGTTGGGGCTAAAAACAAAGAGAGAAAAATCACGTGTACCATGGAACTCTGTGAGTTTGGACTCGAGGACATAGAACTCAAGGTACCTCCTGTAGACTGACCAGCTTTCTGTCTCATGACCCACTAAAAACAAGAGACAGACAGAGACAGACAGGCAGAGAGAGACACGGGGGGGGGGGGGGAAGGGGAGAGACAGAGGACAGAGGGGAGAAAGAGACAGAGAGAACGAGAGAGAGAGAGAGAGAGAGAGAGAGGTGGGAGAGAGACAGGGAGAGAGACAGGGTAGAGAAACAGAGGGAAAGAGACAACAGAGGGAGGGGAGAGAGACAGGGAGTGGGAGAGACAGTGACAGAGATAGAGAGAGAGAGAGGATGAGAGAGAGAGACAGACAGAGGGAGAGAGAGACAGAAGGAGGGAGAGAGACAGGGAGAGGGAGAGAGACAGAGGGAGAGAGACAGAGAGAGGGAGAGAGACAGAGGGAGAGAGAGAAGGTAAGAGGGAGAGAGAGACAGAGTTAGAGGGGAGCGAGAGAGAGAGAGAGAGAGAGAGAGAGAGAGAGAGAGAGAGAAGGAGGGAGAGAATCATTTTAATTGTGTGAGAATAAAAATAAACTCCATGCTCCAGTTAAAACAAGCACATAATTCTTTTACACATTTCAAGCCTGTAGTTGTGTTTATCAGTGTGTTTCTGTGTTCTCTGAAACTCTCTCAGCAGTGTTGGACCTGAACACAGGCTTGCGCACGCCGCTGTCTGGTGTAATGATGAGCAGTAAAATGAAATAAAGTTCCTTATTACTTAACAGATTTCTTCTCCCCGTCTCAAACGTACAGTGCTATCAACTGTACAGAGAACACTGGTACACTAGCTGCTCTATTTTCCACACATGATCATGTTAATCATCTCTCAGAACTGTTTGAGTGAATCTTCTGCCCCACACCTTGCTCACGATCGTGCCTCTCCACGTCAATGCAGAAGACAGGAACACGCTCTTTCTTGACTTCATCATCATAGGAGTCTACGAAGGGAATAGAGATGAGCCACGCTGACAGGTTCCGCTGTGTTCCTGGAATAGCCACCACTTCCACCGGCACGGGGCAGTCGTCCTCCACCACCACCGTCGCCTCCTCCACCTGCGAGACATGCAAACATTAGCGTCTACAAGTCTCAATCTTCACCATTAACACATGGTGGTTTGTCTTCATTGTGTCAATACTAGCACTTGAATGACATCAGTGCGTGTTAGGAGCAAAAGCGTTATCAATAAAATTATGTTGTCACAAGTGCTAAAGTACAAGTAGTGTTATCATAGAAGATCTTTTTACGCAGAGTGGCGGTGTAAGAGCCAGAGTAATTTTTTAAAATCATTTATTTATTAATTTTAAAAGAATAAAGTGGGGTTGGCGTTTTAGGGGTTAGTTACGTGCTCATGGAAGAGGTGGGTCTTTAGCTGTTTTTTGAAGGTAGTGACAGATTCTGCAGTCCGGATTGAGATTGGAAGTTCATTCCACCACTGAGGGACAGTTAGTTATACACTATACATTATATACCAATTTTCTTTTTTACTGGACAAAGAAATGATTCTCACTTTTAAATAATGCATTCGTGAGCCATAAGGTGGAAATAAGAAGATGCCTCTTTGTATGTTGTACTTTTGGATAACAAATTAATTATTAACTGTTCCTGGTAGTAGACTAAATGTTCTCATTTCCTCCAGAGAAACCATAAAAATGTGGGTGCAATCACGGCAGAGCAAGTCCTTTGTTCGCATTGTCAAAGCACAAAAGCTCATACCTGTATAAAGCTACTTTAACTACACTTTTTACAGTTACAGTTCTACTGTATTGCCCTTTAAAACATGCATTTGGGACTGAAATTTTTATATATTAACTGATCTAAAGCCAATACTGCTATAAACTCATTTTATTGTAGAGAAGGGAGACTTTACACTGTTCACAGTGTGAGAGGCCTTGTTGGTTTGATGTCACTTGATAAACGGGGAAGGAACTGGTAGTTGAGGAGAAAACCCCAAGTTGATGAGTTGAAATTTCAAGTTGAGGGGGTGTTTTCAGTGTTTTTTGCAGGTTGTAGGCAGGGAATTACAAGTTCACCTCGAATTCCGTTTTTCTGCCAAATAACATCTCTACTTTAAGAAAACAACTATATTTTACCAACTCAATATACAAATGTTATTTAGGCTTATTTCTAACCTTGCCATGGCTGTTTGCTTACAATGATGTGGAGTAAGAAGACAGTTTAAACGCAGTGGTAAATGCAGTCAGTCTGCGTAAAGTGTGGCTTTTATCACTTGTGCCTTTCCCAGGGCACAAGACAGGACACACCCTGAACAGGGTGCCAACCTATTACAGGGCACGATCGCACACACATTCACACCCCCATTCATACACTACGGGCAATTTGGAAACGCCAGTCAGCCTATGCAAACTCTGCACACAAAGGGCGGTAGTGGGATTCGAACTCTGGAGGTGCGAGGCAAACGTGCTAACCTCTAACCAGTTCCCTTTTGGTTGAGAAGGAATGTGTCTCACCATGTCCTCTTCTCCATCAACCATGGTGTAAGTGGGCAGCATTGCTCCTTCCATCGTGCTGCTTCTAAACACACCCTTCAGCTTACTGCCGATGCGGCTGATCCCAAACGACTCGCCCCGTTTAGGTGGGTTCCTGCACACGCACACACATTTTTACAGCTGCATGAAAAGTCAAAGGGTGAAAACGGTGAACAAACAGGCAATACTG